>NC_138372.1:35050598-35069498 GCF_054177405.1 Leptonychotes weddellii
CTCCAGTGCGTCTTCTGGTTGCTATCTCTCTCGATGGGTTGAGAATCCTGCAAATCTGATCATGATCACTCAGTATGACTAGCACGTACTCTCCTCAGTAGGGCACACAAAACAAGGCCCAAACCCTCTGTGCAGCCCCATCTCTGAGCACTCCCTCCCCTCATAATTTTATCTGTTTTTCATTCTTTCTCTCCCAGGTATGCATGTGGCCGATTTGACTGATCTAGGATAAACTTTTCCCAGAAGGTAGGGCTCCAGGCTGCCTTGGCTGCAGGCTGCAGGTGAGTCCCCAGTGATCGTTCTGGGGCTGGGCTGAGGTGGCAGGGGCTCCCTGTGACATGCTCTTTCCTGGTGGATGGCTGCAATAGCCAGTGTCAAGCTAAGCTGCACAGGCAGGTTGAAGACCACCCAAGTCAGTTTTGTTAGCATCACATTCACCAAAGCAAGTCATCCACATACATGCAACATCAGTACAGCAAGAAAGAACACGCTGTCCACTGTCATTCTCAGCACTTGAGGATCTAGACATTTCTAGCTCCTGACCCAGCATGATGTGTCATGTCTCTGGGCCTTGGCTTAGAATGTTTGTTAATTGTAGTATCTGCACGTCAACTTTTCCATCACATTGTACCTTGGAACGCAGGGGCCTCACTTGATACATTTCTGTGTCTCCAGCTACCCAGGATGGGACCTGACACAGAAGGAGTGCTCAGTAACTCCTTGTTAAACAAATGAGTAAATAATTGAATAAATGAGTGGCCAGTGTCTGGGTCCTTTGGGTTTCTGTGTGCTCACTTGCCTCTCTATCCTCTCTACCTGGACCCACTGGTCTCTGTGCATGCTTTAACCCTGGGCCCACTGGGATATAGCTCAAAGCCTTGGATCTAGGTTCCAATAGATCTAAGACACACTGAATATGATCAAATACCCTTGACTCATCATCAATACTTATGGCTGCAATTTGAGATCAGAGAATGTCTAATAGGAAAGGACATCAGAGATTCCTTAGTTCAACTGCCCCCTTGAGTGAGTGAAGAATCAATGTCTATTCATCTTTGATGCCCAGTGCCCAGCAGAGGACCTGCTCTGTAGCAGGGTGCTTGATAAATATTTGTTTTTCCATGAATCCCTCTAACACTTCTATACATAAGAAGATGAAAGCCCAGAGAGGGAAAATGAAGTCCCTGGGTCACACAGGAAGTTTCTGGAAGTCTGGATTCCAGCCTGGCTCTCCTGATTCCCAGGAGGCCAGAACCCAACAGACCTTTTCTAAGGCCTTGTTTCTTGACACAGACTGAAGGTTATAGGAAGTAGGACTTTACTTGTTCCAAATTTGTCTCAGATCATTGACAGATCCAACAGAAATGAGTTCTGATCACTTTAAAGCCACGAAGGCAAAAGACAATTGCTGTGGCAGTGGCGGAGCTGGCTTTGGAGGCTGAGAGACCTGAGTTTGGGAATCAGCAGAAGCCCCTGCTGACTACATGACCTTGCATAAATCCCCCGATTGCTCTGAGCCTCAGTCTCCTCCCCCTGCTTCCCGCACCAAGGGGACCATAATGCCTATCTTTCAGGGTTGTAGTAGATATCCCTGCTAACGTGTGCATTTACCTAGGACATATTAATCACCGGTGGCCACTCACTCACAATGTCATTGTGTTTCAGACTGTGCTTCCAAGCTGGCCTGCAAGCACTAGCCGTCACCTTTGGAGATGGTTTGCCCTTACAAAGACTCCCAGGCTCGATGCCCTGCCATCCTGATATTTTAATATTCACAGTGCCACCGCTCACTGTGGAAGAGCCACTGACCATAAAGTTTGACATTTTGAAGATTAAAGTGCTTTGAATTAGTCATGCACATGTGATGTCATTGTTCCTACTTGTCCTGCTCCGGAATCTAAAAATGACTTTCAGCAGAGCCCAGTAACTTTCCCTCAACAATTACTCTCTGGTGCCGAGGTATGCAGGAGATCAGACCAAATGAAAACTCTCCATCACTCAGAAGAGACCCAGCCCAGAGGAGAGATGGTATGAGTCAGCATATCTGGAAAGAGGGGTCTGCTCTGCCAGGGCTTAGCGGTGGGCTGCCTCCCCGAGGAGCAGAGCGGGCTGGAGAGGGTTGGGGGGGTATGCGATGGGGCAGGTGAAATCTCCCAGGAGTCCGGCTGAGGGCACAGCAGCAGAGTAGGTGCTGTGGGATGACAGGGCTTGGGTTCAGATTCTGGCTCTGCCCTGCACAAGTTGCGTGACCCCGGGCAAGTTCAATATCTTGAGCCAACATCTTCTTACTTGCAAGACAGGAAGAGTAGATCCTTCATGAGGTTGATGTGAGAATTAAATAAGCTAATAAAGCACTTAGCACAGCGCCTCCCACAGGGTAGGCAAGCCGTAGATATTTCCTTTGCTCAAGAGCTTTCCAACTTTCCAAGGCTCAGATATCTCCCCGTGCTTTACACTCTGCATTCCCAGAATCCCAGAGACAGCCACTTGCAGATATTATCACTGAAATGCTTAGCCAAAGGGAAGTGAGCTTGGGATTTTCCAGTCTGCCCTCACTGCAAGTGAGTAGGGGCAGACCAGAGTCACAGTTTTCTTGTGAGAGAACTCAAAGGAAGAATCCCCTTTGCTTTAAAACTAGTCTTCCGGGTTTACAGATGGTGTGGATGACTCTCCATCCAGACAGCAGACTCTCCATCCGAGTAGATTCTCCATCTACTCAGCAGACCTACCAGGATCGCCATGAAGTGATCCCACAGAACTGTAACGTGTGCTAATAGCCACCATCCCTTACTAGGAGCCAGTCAGCGTATTAAGTACTTACATACATTCTCGTTTAACCTCACACAAACCCTGGGGAGTTTGTACCATTATCTCTCTTCTCCAGGTAAGGAGTCTGAGGTCCTGAGCCATGAAGGAACTTGCCCAAAGTTGCATAGGGCTCAGAAATGCCATAGTCAGGATTTGATTGCAGGGAATGTGGGCTCCTAACCCCTGAACCACACCAGTTCCAGTACCTACAGCCCTGGCCCTTGCCCGAGTCTGGGCAGGTTGGCTGTTCTGGCTGCCTCGTAACTGGGTTGAGAGACCCCACATTCCCCAAGGATGGTGTGGAAGATGCAGCCTGTGTTAATGGGGCAGCCAGCTAGACCTCAGCCAGCTGCGGGCTTGGAGCATTGTTTGGGGACTGTGCCCTTGGTTCTCTCATCGGCAGCACTACAAGGGGCCTCATGGTGCTGGTGCTGGCGCATATGGAAGGAATGCTTAGAGCCAGGCGGAGGTCCCTCCTCCCAACATGGGTCCCTGGGTGAGATGTTTCCTTAGGAGCTCAGTGCTGGGAAATGCTTTGCGGTGCTTAATTGTGGCATGGACCTTTGCTGCAATTAGCACAAATGGTAAATAAAGGAGCAAGCAAATTAAAATAGCTAGCCCGTGAACACGTACTCCTGGATGTCATGTGAGGCCTCAGGAGATGGCTCCTTCCTCACCACAAGCCTTCCCCGTAGGAGGCAATGAGAAGAGAGACTCCCCTTGACATTCTTACAGCCTCTGGTTGTCCCTAGCTCAGTTCACACACCCGGATCACACACTTTGTCAAGAAGCCACTCTGCCCACCGTGGGGGAGGCAGAAGAGAGAAACAGTGATCCATGAAAGACAGTTTCTTCAAGGTGAAGGTCAAGTCCCCACTTTTCTGAAAAGCTCAATAAATGGTATTTGAATCTGAACTGAGGTCTAAGGAGAGGGGAAAGAGGAGGGAGAGAGGGGACAGAGGACTGGAGAAGAAAGGATAGGAAGAACAGAAAGGACCGGCCAGCAAAATGGGGCTGCTAGCAGGCTGGAAGGGGGGTGCATTCTGAGGCAGCCACCTGCTCAGCCCCTGCACCTGGCAGAGCACTGAGCACCTGCTTAAGATCCTATGAATGGAGAACGCTGGACTCAGAGGCGGCTTTGGGTACAAAACATTTCCACTGTTTGCCATTGTTTGCCTTAAGAGAGGAAGGGAGCTAAGGAGGAAGAGGGAGAGAGAAAGGAAAAGTGGGAGGGAGGGGAGGAGAGGCCGGAGGGGGAGGAGGTAGGGGAGGGCATACTGGAGATAGGTGCGTCTCTGTGTGTATGTATAGGAGCATCAAATAGACAAAAAGAGAAATAGTAAGAAAGGGGAATGAGAGACAGGGAAGAAGGGAAAAATGGATGGGGAGGAGGGATGTCCACGTGGGAGAGAAATCTGGGGGAAGTGAAGGGGGTGTGGTCCCTCCCCGCTCTGCTCCACCAGCTCCCCCCAGAGCTCAGATCCCAGCCCATACAAAGGACTTGGTGGCCTCCTGATCCTCTGCGGGGAGGAAGCTAGACTTTCACAGCCAGCCATGCACCCTGGGGCCCAGGAGAGGGCACTTGAACCTCAGGCAAGAGCAGCAGAGCCGCAGCTGGTGGGCCCGGCCAGGCAGGCGGCAAGAGGCAGAGAGCCAGGAGCAGAGACCAGCCTCTTACTCAGGCTGGGGGGTGACCAGCACGTCTCCGATGGAGCCAGGTCCCTGTGCACATCCCTGTGGACACGGGATGGGCCATGAATTGCTTTGGGTCTGGCTTGGCTGCCTCTACATCAGCCCAGCACCTGCTTCCTGCCTTCCCCCTGCCCTGACCCTATGGCAGATTTCTGTCCCAAAGAGCAACATGCTTCTGGCTTCCCCCCAGATCCCCCCTCCTCCCGCTCACCCAGAATCACCGCTTCCGTGAGTACAGGCAGGCTAATCTTCAAAACCATTCCTTGCACACTATGCCATTTGAGCTACACAGCCATTCGCAAGGTGGGCACTGCAGGGAGAATGGGAAACTGAGGCACAGAGATGGAATGTCAGTGATGTGTCATCACATGAAACAAATAAGAAATCTCTGTATTTTCCAGTTCTTACATTCCATGACGAGAACCCAAGTGTCCTGTTTACCGTGACAGGTTTCTTCAATACCAGCATCACCACAAAGACCTAGCTTTGTCCCAGACTGAGTCTTGGCCTCAGTCACACATCCTGATGACAGACCAAGCCCTGCCTGATCATGAATGACTTTGTTCGGGTAAAAAGTTTTGCATTGTGCATATGAGTACAGATAATGGAGTCTGATTCCACGGGGATAGCTGAGAACTCCAAACACTTTTAAGAGGATTGCTGTTTAAGAATCTTAGAAATCCCTTAAGAGGGGCGCCTGGGTGGCTCAGATGGTTAAGCGTCTGCCTTCGGCTCAGGTCATGATCCCGGGGTCCTGGGATCGAGCCCCACATCGGGCTCCTGGCTTGGCCGGGAGTCTGCTTCTCCCTCTCCCTCTGCCTCTCCCACTGCTCATGCTCTCTCTCTCTCTGTATCTCTGTGTCTCAAATGAATAAATAAAATCTTTAAAAAAAAAAAAAAAAAGAAATCCCTTAAGAATCTTAAGAAGCCTTCAAGGGAGGTTCCATCAAACCTCCAGTCTGCACTGATTTCATCTTTTCCTGATGGCCCAGAAATTTATTACTTAGATTTCACCCAATTCATACTTGACTGGTAAGAGTAATAATAAAGCTATCATTTATTGAGTCCCTACCACATTCCAGGTAATCTATTGGGCACCTGAGAATTATTTTTATGTTTCCATCTACTTGGAAGAACCCTATGAGGTAAGTTTCCTAATCATCATTGTTATAAAAGGGCAAAGTGAGGCTCAGAGAGATGAGGTTGCTTGCCCAAGGTCACACAACTAGCAAAGAGCAGAGCCAAGATCTGTACCCAGGTCAGCCTGGCTCTAAAGGCCACGCCCCTTTTTTATCCTATTACTGAACAAGGGCATCTGTTACATCTCAGCTATTATTAGCTCCTCGGCCAGATGACTGGTTTCTTTAAAGAAAGTGTCCTCTAGTGGGGCAATCAGATTTGGATTTCATATCAAAAGAGACAAATCCAAGCTCCTGGGAGGGCGTTGCTCCACCACCTACAGACTGTGCCACCTGACAGGCCTCCTCCATCTGACCCTCACTTTGCAGACTTCTGGAGTTGGGAACTGGTTGTGGCTTTGGGTAGGCACTCGGGGTCAAGATGCAACTCCCTTGTTTATAAAATACAGATAATAATGTTCACCTCTCTGGGTTGTTGTGGGGGATCAAACAAGATGATGACTCTGAATGTACTTGATATACTGGTAAGTGCTGTCCACTTCCTGATAGTCTACTGGAGGGCTTCGCATTCTGTAGGAGCTCTGTAAATACTGAAAATTTATTTTGCTTTGAACTGAAATCCAAGCATTCTCTGTCTCCTTTTGCTTCTCCACTGCCTCCCTGCAAAATTTGCATAGAATGAGAGCAGGTCCTGACTCTCCTCCCTCCAAGTCCAGTCTTTCATCCTCCAGGCACGACTCCCACCTCCTGCCTCTTGAGATGCATCAACAAGCCAAGCACGGCCACAACCCCAGCTAAAGGCCCTTGTCTCAGACGGAGTTGGCAGCTGCCTCCTCTTATTGGCAGGACATTTATCATCTTGAGGAAAATATTGATGGATAAGAAACCTCAGACAGGCAGTGTGTCTTGCTGGGCATGTAGCACGCTGCTTGGGAAGTGAGATGTGAGGTCCTGGTTCCAGGGCTTTCCGGAAGAAAGGGAGGGATGGTGGTCCTGTGGAGAAGGGCCCATGCCCTCAGAGGTTGGACAAAATCCTAGGGATGACTGTGTCCAGTACTTAGTAGATGTTCAATAAATGAGGTAGAGCCAGATTCAATAGGCTGTTTGAATGAGATCTGGAGGATGGAGGCCCTTTGTCCAGACTCTTAATTTCACCGATAGGAAATGAAAGGGGGATCTGGGAAGGCCAGTGATTTGCTCAAGATCACACAGCAGGTCAGTGGCAGAGACCAGATTAACAAAGCCCATGGATCATGAATCTCACATGGGAACACTGTCCATCACACAACAATGCTACCGGGAAATATCCCCAAACCTCTAGTCAGATGGGGAAGTCTGGGAAGCTGGAACTCTGGGTTCCCCAGGGAATTAAGAAGAAGAGGCTCCTCTGACTCACTTACAGAGCCAGTTCCCAGGGAGCACAGCCAGACGAGCAGAGTGGGAATAAGGCAGGGTGGGTGTGGTACTTGGAGGGGTAGGGGGTGATACAGCTCTGGGCTGTACTCTATCCCCAGCTGCCCCAAGCCACCGACCTCCCCATGCACCATGGCACTCTCCCTGAAACCACCAACTGGTTCCCACAGTCCTCTCTAGCCTCATTGCCTCTCACCCCCTACCTCCTACCCCAAGGCCTGGACTTGTCCAAAGGAGGGAAGCAGCTCTCCCAGTGGGCCTGGCACACACTGCTCTCCCGGCCTACAAGGCCCTTGTGTGGTACCTTCCTCGCTGCACTTACTCCCACCCCCGGCATCCCCAAGGCTGGGTTTGATGCTCCTTCTAGCCACTTCTTGTGTCCCCCTCTGTCACGGCACTCTCCTGCCTGTCTCCCTCACCATACTGGGAACTTCTCTGGGCAGAGGTCATGACCGCTTGAGTCTGCATCCCCAGAAACCAGGCCAGGCTCTGGTGCACAGGAGATGCTCAGTGAGTGTGGCCCTGTCATCTTCCACACAGAGGTTCAAACGAAGCTGCCTCCCACTGGCTCTTGTTCTGACTTCTAGGGTCACATGGAACAGGTCTACTCTCCCCGCTCCATGATGGCTCTTTAGGAATTTGACCAAATCAAGGCCTCCAAATGTCTTCTTTCCAAGGAAAATATCCCCAATTCCTTGACAAGTTCTTCACAGGTCATAGCTTTGGGTAGGGTGACTGACCATCTTGGTTTGCTTAGGACTATCCTGGTTTTAGCAGTGGAAGGCCCCTGTCTCAGGAAACCCCTAGGTCCTAGGCAAACCTGGACAGTTGGCCAACCTAGTTTTGTCTTCCTTTCCCATCTCAGTGCTTCAGAGGCCTTGTACCATTTTCTCAATGTACTGCAAAGGGCAGGGGCCAGAAACGACCATGGGACTCCAGGGGTCAGTGACGCAGCAGGACAAAGAAAGGCCAGGACCTTCTTGCTCCTGACCTCTGCTTCTGTTAATACAGCCAGTCAGCATCAATTGCAGCAGGAGGACAGTGTGTGGTGGATGTGGTGGTTGATACATTTGCCTTGTTGACCAATATTGAGCTTAATAGTGTCAATTAAGATGCCTAGACCATTTTACTTCACAGAAAACCTGATTTCCCCAAATCAGTACTTCCAAAACTGCTTTTGTTTTATTTTATACTAAAGGCAGAAATTATTTAATACCTTCATTTTTAATATTGCCTAAGCCCTCCAAGTATTCCAGGCATTCAGCCATTCAACAATTATTTATTAAACACCTACAATGTGGCACACGGTTCCTCTCTTTGTCCTTCGAGTTGGTCAAATTTAGGCCCGACTCTGCAATGGGTTTGAACTGATCTTGGGTAAAGTTCTTCCACGCTAGGGGCTCTCCCCACATTCATAAAACAAGAGGATGGGAACACAAGTAAGTGTGCACATAAGTGTGCAAATGACCATGAATATAAACAAACAGGTTCGAGTTACTTAAAAACTAGCCAGGATTTTTTCTGACCAGTCAGCTAACAGCCATAATCCTGAAACAGTATCAACTCTTTTCATCATCAACTTGGTTTCCATGGAGCCCTCACAGTGCTGCTGGTGAAGGCTGACAGTTATCACCATAAAGAAACTTTACAACTTTGTAATTTGTAGCTCTCTGCTGTCAGTAATATTAACAGCATTTCGAATTATGGCTATAAACTTGACAACAGCAGATAAAACCCTTAGAAACCTCATTTGTGGGGATGAGGGAGGCTGGGGGAAGGTAATGACATTTTGGTTTTCTAGGCCTGGAGCGGAGTCATGCTTTGATGTGGAGGTAGGAGGCTACGGAGCCCAGGCAGGACTCGCAAAGGGCAAGGCAGCTCAGTTTGGGCACCACAGAGGGAGGGTCTGCGTGGCATTTGGGTGATCAGGGATTACGGTTGAGTCAAGGCCAGGGGTGAGGGTTACAGAGAGCGGGGCTAGCAGAGAGACAGGGCTGGCTGGTAGGTCCCAACCTCTGTCTCTGTGGGGTTCAGGAAAGGGCTTTTGTCCTACAGGAAATGGAGGGAATCTGGGTCAACTGCAGAACAGGGAGGAAAGGAAGACAGAGCCTACCAGGCAGGATTGAGAGAATAACCCTGGGCATGCTATTTGACTTTTCTGGGCTTTAGTTTCCCTAGTGTAAAATGGAGGTGCTTATTTCAAAGGCCAAAAATCAAATGATTCTTTCTGTGTCTGCCTATCTATCCATCTATTGATCTATATCGATCTATCTATCCAGCCAGCCAGCCAGCTAATGATTTAGAAACTATATAATTTCATCTTCTAACCTAAAGATAGGAAAACTGGAACCCAGAATGGGGAACAGATCTTCCCAAACCAACATGGTAAATTAGAGGCAAGCCAGTCCTCCAGTGCAGGGTCCTGACCCGTCTCACAAAGCATATCTCAATGTTATTATTTTTGCCATTACTACCGCTACTATTAGTCATTCATTCATTCAGCTGGTCATTCAGTAAGCACTCATGTTTAAAGATCAAATTCTAGTCCACATCTGCATGGAGAAGAAAAAGAAAGCCACAGCTTCCGTCCAGTTTAGTCTTCTGTTCCCAAAGTCCTCTGACTGAAGCATTTTTTGCTTATGCATTTTAATATAGGCTTGACCTGAGCATGACAATCAGGAACTGAGAAGTACCTAGGTATTTGTACATGCCAACCAACAGGTCAGACCAGATGGCTTCTTACTCTTCTGCCTAAAAAAATGAAGCCTCCTTATCAAGAAAGAAAATATAGGCAGTATCTGCCTCCCCCACCAGACCTCCCCCAACAGCCCTGACACACACATATACATATTCTGATAATTCCTCTGAGCAATACAGATCATATCACCCATTGTCCTATTAGTGAGCCAGCTAGCAGATGCTGGTGAGATCAGCTTCCATTCCTTCCTTCCCTTCCTTCCCTTCCTTCCTTCCCTTCCTTTCTTCCCTTCCTTCCTTTCCTTCCTTCCTTTCTCTCTCTCTCTTTCTTTCTCTTTTTTTCTTTCTTTCTTTCTTTCACTGGCATTCACGGAGGTTCTACCTAGTATCATGCTTTAGCCAGAGAGATAAAGTGATTTAACTAAGGTCACACAGTTTTATGAGGGAGGGAAGGGGCAAAGGGCCATACTGGAATGGGGATCTCAGTTCAGCATTCTTTTCACCAACTCATCAAGAGAAACCCACCTTGACCGTGCACGCCAAGAAAATCATTCCCTTCATTATGACTCTACAGTACCTTGTAGAAAAATCTACTATGACTGTTCCCAAAGCCCAGACCTCTCTCCAGAACTTCAGGCTCATACATCCATCTGCCTACTAAACTTCTCCACTTGTATGTCACACAAGCCCCCTACACTCGATTCATCCCAGAACTCAGAATATCCCCTCCCCAATCCTTTTCTCCAATTTAAGTGACAGCCCCACCATCCACCACGTTGTTCAAATCAAGAAAATTTGGTATCTTCCTTGACTTCATCCTTTACCCCCACACCCAAGTAATCACCAAAAATACTCAATCCTACCTGTTAGATATGGAAACATGTTGTTAAAATGGAACTGTCCTCCTCTTGGTTTTAGCTGAGATCCCAAGTCTATAGCTACTACGTTTCAAAGTGAGGTATGAAACCACCAGGCAGAACTTGCAAAGGGAAACCAGAAACCCAGTTTTGCAACCTGTAGCTCCCCTTCTGACAAGAGGGCTACTGGAGGGGTACAGTGACCCAAAGGGGTGAACCACCAGATCACCAGGGACTGAGGAAGAACCATAAACAACTGGCCTGAGCAGATGGACTTGCCGATACCAATGGCACTCCAGGGCCAGGCAAGGTATGCCTTGCTCATGCCATCTCCAGAAAGTACAAGTCACCCAAGACCTTTCCTGCTCCTTTCCTCCCCTCCCTCATCCTGCTCAACCTTGGAGGGCTGACCATCTGGGGTTAACCAGATGGGGGCGAGGGCTGTAAGACAAGCTGAGCAAACACAAGTCACTTTGAGCTTGTTTGAGACAAGCCTGAGCTAGAGGATGGGGTGGTTTTTACTTTGAAGAGCTGTGATGGCTTTTACGGGACCAGAGGTAGTCATTGCTGAACTGAGACGCTTTTGTGACCAGAGTTAATTAGAAACCTTTTAATTTCCTGAGAGTTATTAGAAAGTCATGGGGCCTGCCAGAGCTTTTATATGTCTAGATTGAGATCTATAATCTATCTCCATCTATTTGTAGGGTCAGTGGGGGGGGCAAAAAATACTTTCTAATCACACCCTGTGGGCACTGCTTGTTCAATGTACCTGTTACATAGTTCCCAAATCTTACCTAGGCTCTGCCTAGGTTTCTCTCATCACCTGCTGTTTCTGGCACAGCCCCAACTACCCTCCAATATTTTGGACACACACATCCTCTCTCTGGCATCGGGGTTCTCCCCTGTACATCTACCTCTGTCAGGAATGCTGCCCCACCCCCCTCCTGCCTGCACACCTTTTGCCCTCAAGGTCTGAGCTTAGTTTCTCTTCCTCCAGGAAACCTTTCTCCCCTTTGCTTCCCTTACACTCCTGCAGGGTTACGTGACTCCCATATGCTTCCCTGACCAGCAGAATTCCCCTCTGCCCGAGCGTTTACCCTCTGATGCTGCTGTCTCTATCTTTCTCCCTCCTTCCAAACTATCTTCTCCTTGAATGCAGGGCCCATGCCTTATCCATCTATTTCTAGTGTCTAATCAGTTGTGTTTGATGGGCAAGTAAATAAATGATATCTTGAATGTCTGATGCATATTTCAGAGGACCCAGTGCAAGACACATAGTAGGCTCTGAATTTAGGCCAAGCCAATTAACTGAATTCTAAATTTCTGCATCTTCTCTGGGCCACACCAGCCATGCTCTTCTCCCAGGGCCAGCATTTTCTGATTTCAAGGTGCCCACAGCTATAAGCCTATGTGGAAACCAGTTTGTTAGGACCCAAGTCTGTTCCCAGTATTTTTCTCATCCATTATGTCAAAGGGCTATTTCCTGTAGCTTGTAACCAGACCATAAACAAAGACTAGAGAAGCTCTGGGTTATTTTATGATTCCAGTTTAGCCTTTCTCTCTCTCTCTCTCTCTTCTTCTTTTTCTTTTTTTTAATCGTTGGAACAGAGTATATTTATTACTTGGCAGGCCAGTAAATTGTAAATAGGGTTTGTTGAAGAATGGTCCAAAATTCTCCAGAATTTATCATTTCACAACAGCAACAGAAACAACAAACCACGGAAGGAAAGGCGAGGGAACTGATATTTAATGGCACTGAGTGTGTGCCCAGTGATTTATCTGCATTCTTCCATTTAGCCCTCAAAACAACTCTGTGAAGCAAATAATTGTTATCCTCACTTTACAGATGAAGAAACTAGGTTCAGAGTGGTTAAATAACTGGTTTAAGGCCCTTAGCTAGAATGATGCAAAGCAGAACTGACGCGCAGGACTCCTACATCAGACACATGGACGGAGACCATCAGCCAGGGCAGAAGCCTCTGAGGATGTCTCCCTTTTAGATTCTGTTAAAAGTCACGAGTCTTCCTTCCAGAAAATGAACTGTGCATCTTTACTCACAGTTTTGTATAAACTGTAGACAGTTCATAGGCTCTTCTTGAAGCCCATCCAGAAGCCCCTCAGTTAAGAGCCCCTTAAATAAAAGAATGAAAGTAGCTATGGGCTTAGCTTGATCGGCTGTCTAAGACACCTTTGTATTGATTTTCCCTATTAGACTGAACACTTACGCTCACGGGATCACTCCATCTTCAGACTCACCAAACAACAGAATTGTGGATTCTTGATTTTATAAATTCATCTAAGCATGGGATTATAAAATTTTAGAATTCAGAATCAGAAAAAATCTTAGAATATCAGAGCCAGACGGGACCACAGTAGAGATCAAGTCCACCCATGATGTCATTCTACGGCTCTGACAGGTTGAAGTATCAGACACCGAGGCTAAGGAAAAGCAGGGCTTGCTCAGGGTTCCCTTAGTAATGGTGGTAGAGTCAGCATTCAAATCCCGGATGCTGGCTTCTGAGCCAGATGATCAGGTTAAAGACTCACCCAATAAGAGGAAAGCTATGCAGTCCTTATGGGGGTGAGAAAAGTCGGGGCAGAAGGAACATCTGTTGAGTACGTATCATGTGCCAGGCAGTGCCTGTGGATTGGAGATACACGGCATCATTTCACTCTCGTAAGAACCTTGCAGACTGTTATCACTATTTTTATCTTACAAATGGGGAAATAAGTGCAGAGTGGTGAGATAGGCAGCCCAAGGTCACACAGTGAGGGAGGCATCAGTTACTGTGTCCGTTGTTGCATTTCCCTGATGGAGTGGAGAAGGAAAGTTGGAGAACAAGCCCCTGATAATGTTTAGTTGGTGCTTTTCCAGGGAGAAAAATTAAACTGACAGATACATATGTTCTGGTGGGCGGAGAGGTGGACGCTACTGTGGGCCCAGGTGCAACATCCCTCAGGATTCCCTCCTCCTCGAGCCCTTCACTGGCCTTACTCTCACCCAGCGTGCCCTGGATAACTAACGTGTCCTCCGCGTACCCCAACGCGAGAAGGGCTGCTCTGGGGGGCAGATGTGAAAACCCCACCATGGGAACTACACACCCCCACTCCGAGAGCCAGTTGGTGCTGTGAGGCCAAGGCCCTCCGTTGTGACTCTACCGAGACCATGAACCCTACCAACAGGGCCATGGCCTCTTGTTCTAACAGCCCCTTCTTCACACAAATGTAGGTCCTCATTCATGGTCACATACACCTTTTGGATGTTTTAACCGGCAGTCACTTCATATTGAAAGCTGATGGTGCCGACTCACATACATTATTTCATTTTAACTCCTTGCAACTCAGTGAGGTTTAGTGCTATGTCCTCCCATTACAGATGAGGCCACTGAGGTCCACTCAGATGACGAAACTTGCCCAAGGTGACACATCTAGCAAGTGGCTGAGCCAGGATTCAAACCCAGATTTGTTTCAGTTGAAAGTCTGCTCTTTGCTCAATGCCCCATTTTTCGTGACTGTCTCTATTTAATTCCAATAGCAGGGATTAGGAGAGCGAAGGTTCATGGTCCCTCTATGAAGGGGACGGGCTCACCTTGTGGAGGGTACAGGACTTGCTGAAGGGCGCTCTCTGGGATGAGGCTGGTGCTGTCATCACAGCCCAGGTCTGGAGTCTTCCTCCCAGACCATACTGCCATCTCCCTCAGACCATGTAATTTCTCTCTGTGATTGGGACGCAGAGCCAGCAGCCAACAAAGATCAAAATCTGTCTGCCTCAAGTCTCCCTCTATTATGAGAGGAAACATGCATTTCAAACAAGAACAAGGTTAAGTCACTGTCATGTGGTGAATGGGCCTGGCCTCCCTGGTGCAAGTCCTGGTTCCTCCTCTTCTCTCCAGGTGATGGAACAAGGCAGGGCAGCTCCGATGGCATTCTGGTCTGCTCAGCTTGTGTGCCGCGTGCACCACCTCCCTGTCCACTCTGGACTCCTTCCCATCACTAGCTCCTGCTCCCCACTGACACCCCATCCCATCACTTACCAAATCCACATGTATGGAGTTCCCTGTTCTACAGACTCCCCAGCAGCCCCCAGGTTTAGGCCTGACTCATCTCCCCCTGGATCATCAGAACAGCCTCCTATGAGTGTCCTTGTCCACAGTCTTGCCCCATCTAATCTGTCCTTCCCACTGTGGCCAGAGAGGCTTTCCACCACCGTGTGAAACCCTTCTATTGCTCTCCATTGCCTTCATGTTCAAGTTCAAATTCCTCACAGCCTGCCACTTCAATGTCATCTCCTGCATCCAAAGTCCTTCAGCCATTCAGGACCACTTCCTACCTCCTGCACACCTTCTTTCCTCCGCTCTGTCTTCCATGTCCTTCCTCCCCTCTGTCTGCCACGTCTTCCCTCCAGTAATCCACCCCAACCCAATCTGGCTAATTTCTACTCAATCTTAAAAACTCAGCTTAGATGTCACTTCCACTGGGAAGCCTTCCTTGACCTCCCAAAATTGTGCTTGAGTCTCCTCTTACCCTCCATACGAAGACATTTTTGTCTTTAGCATGTTCACTGCTACAACCACCGAGCCTAGAACTTACCCTGGCTTATGGCAGACAGTCATACGGATTTGTCACAGGGAAGTTTCCCATGATGCTCTGGAACTCCTCTACTACAGAACTTACCATACCTATTAGAATTGCCTCTTTCCTTTTCTGTCTCCCCAAGTAGACCGAGAGCTCTGTGAGTCGGGACCATGGCTTTTTGTTGAGTATTTTACCCTGGGTGCCTTGTAGGATTCCTGGCACGTATTGACAGTGTGTTTATTTTGATGAATGTGGACTGGGAGTTGAGGAGGAAATCTGGGCCTAGGCCAAGGGAGGGGCATTCTACGAAGAAACACATTTACTTCCAACACAAAAGTGGGTGAGGTGCTAAGAAAGCACCTCTGACATCAGATACCAACCACAGACTAAGTGCAGGTCTTCTCTGGAGGGACCTATGGCCCTATGTGAATAAACATGTGGGATCCCCTCTGGTGTGCATGCTCAAATGCTTCTTCCAGGCAACTCCCTCAACATTAGGGGAGAGCAAAGCAGGTGCAGTGTGGAGTGCCACCCATCGGTGTATGCAGGTCCCAGAGAAGTCATGGCCATGCATCAAGTGTCGGGGACGGGGGAGGGACAGTGTGGCACATAGAGGTGGCCAGGGTCCTCTGCCTCACAGCAGAGCCTACTCCCTTGGCCTTGCTAGGCCAAGTAGTTATTAAAGCAGATTTCAAGATGACTGTCTCAGGCTTGGTGACTGGAGGGAGGGGGACTCTCAGATCTTATCACGATCTCTTCAATGTTCTGCTGGATCTGGAACACTGCTCTAACACCTGGTCTACCTACAGCTCACCCTTCTGTTGGGGGCCATCACCCTGCCTCCAGGTACTCAGCAAAGTAACTGGACCCCCAGAACCACCAGGCTGCAACTGACTGGGTGGACTAGTCTGGAGTCATGGCCCCACCAGAAGGGAGGTTTTCCTGTATAGAGTATGGCAGGAATTCCAGAAACACTTACCAAGGTTGAAAAAGGCTAAAAGGAACACTTCTACTTCTAGGGAGAGAGAATATATATATAGAGAGAGAGAGAGAAAGAGAGAGAGAGAGAGAGAGTTAATATCATCCATTTCCTTTCTCCTCCATCAACTATAATTCTTTCTCTAAGAAAACTCAGTGTTAGGAGAGGAGAAATGGGTCAGTCCCAAAACCAAAAGGATAAAGGAACACAAAAACTGTCACAATCTGTCACAATCCTTATGCAATGACCTTGATATTAAAATCAACACCCAGGAAACTAGAATGACTAAATAATCCCTAGAAAGTCAAGCAAGCTAGAAAGTAACCTCCAACTTCAAAAAAAAAAAAAAAAGAAAGTAACCTCCAACTTCATTATAACAAGTGTGGGGGATTTTGGAGAAATTTTATGACGAAGTTAAGAGGAAAAGCAATTTGGTGAAGGAAATGCCAAAGCAGAGAGAAAGATGTACAGAGGATGGGAAGGAAGCCAGGGCAGACAGAGAGGAGGCACAGGGAGAGAAAGAGAGGAGAGGAGGATGGAGAGAAGAGAGAAACCAGGAGGGAGGGGACATAAAAACACAGATAGAGCTAGAAGGAGAGAAGACAAGGGGAGAGAAATGGGTACAAGGAAAACTGGTGAGCAGAGAAGAGAAAGAACACAAGAGTATAAAAAGATGGGAGGTGAAAAGAGAAGATATAGTTTTACATGTTCAGGGTTAGAAGGAGGAGTCAAGACCACCCAGGTCTTCCTCAGCAACCCGAGGGATGGTCCTCCAGCCTGTGTGCTTATACACCTTAGATGGCAGAAGACTCACTCCCTCATGAGGGCGTGGAGGGGAGACAGAGATGGGAGTAGCATAAGGCCATAGCAGAGGCAGCTGGGAAGGGGGGTGTCCATTACAAGGGCAAGGGCGAAACAGGACAATCCAAAGGTGCCACAAGCAGAACAGCCTCCATTCTCACCCCAGAGTGTCAGCCCTCACCGAGCTGGAGACCAGATTCCTGATATGCCCATTAAATCTTGCCAGACCTGGATACTCCCCGCAGGATGTGGGCTGGCCCAGGGTTGGGGGGACTCGCAAGGATACAGGCTTCCTCAGTGTAGGGCACAGTGGCTGTGGTACCCCCGATGATGTAGCTGTAGAAGGAGACCTCCAGGGTGTAGCAATAGGAAGTGTGGTCCAGTAGCCCACCGAGGAAGCGACGTCCAGTTCCTGCTTTCACAGCATCCCGGTTAAAGGATGTGCTGGACTGGGAAAGACAAAGCAGGGAGGAGAGAATCAGGGCCGGGCACCTGCTGGCTATCAGAGCTTGAGGACATCTTACAACATATCTGGGCCTCAGCTTCCTCATCTGAAAAGTGGGATGTTAATTACACATCACAGGATTATTGTGGGGACTGATGAAATAAACAGAATTAGAAGAAAGCATCCAAATTTGGATAGTAACGGCCATTTAACAAATATTTGTGGGAATCTGAATGGGGACAGATAGAGCAAGGAAAGTAGAGAACAAGGAGCAATGATACTATGATGATAATAAAAATGAAAATTTGGGCAGGGCTCCCAACTTTATAATGTTGTTTCCCACATGGCATCTCATTTATGCTTCAGAATAACCCCTTGACGAAGGTGTTGCAGCTCTGCCCCTCTGGGTGAGACAACGAAGCTCACAGAGATGGAGCAAGCAAGTGATAGAGCAGATTTGAACCGAGGATTGAGTGACTCCAGACACCCCGACACTCCTTCACAATGCTCTCTCTCCATGAGGGGCAGCTGAACTCCAGCCCAACATCACCAGGGGGTAGGGATCATGGCTATTTCTCCACTAGGGTGTTGGCCTCACCCATCGTGGTGGACAGAGAGAGGACAGAAAAAGTAGGTTGGCATCTCAAGGCCTCCGTTCAAAAATATGCGAGAGGTTACGCAACTTGCCTTTTTTGGTTTAGCCTCAGTTTCCTCATCTGTAAAGTGGAGATGATAATAACATCTCTTTCATGGAATTGTGAGGGTGACTCATCTGTGGTTAAAGGGGGCATTCTGTGCTAACCCGTGAAGATCAAAGTAAATAAAGAGACTGTGGTTTTAGTAAGAGAATGTGTGTCTTGTGAAGCAGGGTATAAGAGAAGAAGGAAAAGAGGGAGAAAGACAATAGCAAAACAAGGCAGGTATTTAGAGACATATTTAAAGGAAGAGAAATTGTGTGTGTGTGTGTGAATTCTGAGATAAAGAAAGGGGTCAGAAAATTAGAATGTCACATCTTGAAGTCCATGCAGTGAAATCATTTTAGAGTCGGGTACTGAGGATCAGAGAAGAGGGGAGACAGAGACTGGATGAGGACAGATGACCTCGACCCTAGCCTTGAGCTCTTAAGGTGGCTGCAGTACAGGAACATCAATAGGCAAGGCCAGAAATAAAGCTCCTAGACTGAGCCCCTTTTGTTTGCCCCAGGAACCTCACCCCTGTGAGGGTCTCTGAGGCCTGTGGCCCAGCCTCTTGGGGAGTGTGGACCAGGAGACCACAGTCTGCTCTGAAACTGCAGTGGTTTCAAAAAGCCTGGGGCTGGCCATCCCGTAGATTCCTACAGAAACAAGCGTGGCTGCATGCAGAAGAATGAAACTGGACCATTTCCTTACACCACACACAAAAATAGACTCCAAATGGTTGAAAGACCTCAATGTGAGACAGGAGTCCATCAAAATCCTAAAGGAGAACACAGGCAGCAACCTCTTTGACCTCAGC
>NC_138372.1:35069998-35088085 GCF_054177405.1 Leptonychotes weddellii
AAAAAAAAAAAAAGAAACAAGCGTGGCTGTTTCTACCCCAGAGATGCAAATGGGGAGCCACCTGCTTTGATTCTGCAACCAAATGCTGAGTGAATTCGCTGTACATACTAAACTTCTCTGGGCCATACATGTCTCTTGGGTGAACAAGGAGGAGACTGAGCCAGTTCCTTTCCTGGCCTGGCATTCAAAACTTCTGGGATTCAAAGTGCATCTTACTTCATGGAGAGATTCATCATCTCCACTAATGTCCAGGCCTGGAACAATGGGCAGGGAAGTTTTCAGCTCATCAACTTCAGAAATTGCTTTGACCTTTGTGGGACTCTCCCCCTCTGGCCACATGGAAATAATAGGCCTCAGAGATTTAGTATCAAAACAAAGGAAAATGTGCAAAAACTCTCTCCCATGTCCCCACACCACATGCTGATTCTCCTCCTTATCTTCTCTCCTTGCCCTTTTCCAGTATTGCTTTTTGCTGCAAATTATTCTCACTGCTGAGTCTTCCTCAGCATGTGGGGTGGGTAGTAACAACCAGTCTCTGGGGTCTGCTGAGGTCTTCACTGTCTGCAGACTCCTCTTCCACCTATTACTGCCTTTGTCCCCCCAGGAAGCTATGATGCGGGCAAGGCAGAACATGATCATCCACAAATTACTGACAAAGAAATCGAGACCCAGCAACGGTCACGGAGAGAGAGCATGGTGGGCACATGACCCTCTTCAGCAAGGGGTGAGGCTCCTACTAAAAGAGCTGGATGAGGAGAAAGTAGACCCCGGACCCTGGTGCTGGGGCCAGCGTGTGGTGGGTGCTTGGTGAGTCCCTTCTCTTGCTAATGCTGGGGTCACATCAACTGAACAAATCCCAGCTCCTGAGAAAGACCAGGTGCTGTCTTTTCCAAGATTCTCCCCCCTGACTGGTGAGGAGCTGCTTGAGGACATGGGCATAGCTTGTTCACCTCTATCTTTATCACCCACACAGAGCTTGGCATGGAGCTGGTGTTCTGAGAATGTTAAACCGACTGAGCTGAGTGAAGAGGAAAGGGAGGGAACTGGGTGGGGGCTGCTGAGAGAGAACTCTTGACCTACGTAGGAGAAATCCTCAGCATTCTGGCAGAGGAGCTTGGGGAAAATGGCCTGCCTCTGGAATCGTTCCTCATCTTCAAAGATGTTGCCGTACATGAAGCCATTCATCATGGTGGAGTGGGCATGGATGTCAATATAAAACTCCAGGCTTGTTTTCTGTTGAGAGAAAGGATGACAAATTAGAAGTCTGGGGTCACAGAGCTTGCCTTAAAGGACCAGACGTTAAACGTGGTGTGCACGCTTCCTTCCGAGCTGTGCCTATGTGTCAGTGGATTTAGCACTCATCTGCAGTGTAATTGGAGGGGGTGAGACTTGTGAACATCAATTTCCCCTCACTTTTAACACCATCTGCCCTGGGGGTCTGAGAGCACTACCTTTGGCAGCCCTCTTCAGAGTTCTGAAGTGGTGAGGGTTTTGTTGGCTTAAGTCGGACGTTGCTTACCCAGAACAGTTGATACATTCATGACTAAAGGCACTAGCAGACTCTGTTTTTCTGATTAATGAGAAATACCTTCAGGTAACACAATTGTATTTATATTGGACCTGCTTGTGGTTTGGGTCCGACTGGGCCATTTCTAGCTGAGGCAGCCTAGGGGAGATCGTGGTCCTACAAAGAGTCTCAGCTTTTGTATTTGACAAATGGGTTATTTTCATTCCAACCTCAGAGAGTTATAGTGGGAACCAAGCACTGCAATGATAATTACTATCATTTACTGAATATTTGAATGCATGCCAAGCACAATTCTGAGAGTTTTACATGTGACATATTAATTCTTTTATTTAACCTCATTTCATGTTGCCACACCTGCTCCCCAATAATATATAAATTGGGCATGGAAAAAATAGTACACATTATACCTTGTACTCTGTAGAGATGATTTTGACCAGTCTTTCTCTGCTCTCTACTTACACATATTTGAGGCATTCCCTACCCTGATATGGTATTATTTGCAAACATTCCCATCTACGAGTTCCCTGAAGGTAGGGAGATGTCTGTAAAGAGTCCAGTGGCTGGACATGAAGGGCGCTCAGGAGCTGCATGCAGAATGACTGGACCAATGACTCGAGAGAGACTGTCCAGACACCAGAATGTACTGGCAAGAATCGGGGAAGTTTTTGGCCCATAGATCTTCAATGTCCCTTAAATCTGACCTTCTCTTCCTATATATCAGCCCAATGTATACCTCACAATCCTTTCTGAGAGTGACAGAGGCTCCAAGTGTGAGAGAAACTTGTCTAGCTTGGCATAACTGAGACTGAAACCCAGGTCGCCTGACCCCTGGCACAGTTAACTTCTCACCATCAACGGGTCAACTCTAGAAATGGCCAAGGCAAAACCTGGCCACCTTTCCATCCCCTTTCTAGCATGTGTTCCTGGGAAAGAAAGAAAGTCTGTGCTTGGAAGGATTCTTCCTCCTTGGGACACTTTCAAATGAAGTTAAAACCAAATGAAAACTGTGTTCCTTCTAGAATGTGGGTCTGATGACTGTCATTTCATTTGCCTCTGAGTTGGAGTGAAAAATTATGTCTTGCCGAGCTCCCAACTCTCTGGGTAGCATAAGCTGTCTTTGGAGAGACACAAGATGCAGTGTGCTGTGTGATATTAAACTCATCATTTTCAGCTTTGGAGGTGGAATACACAATGATTCAACAGGAGCCCTATAAAAGTCATCTTCGCAATTTTATTTTCTTCAATTGTCTGTCTTTTCCTCGGAGCGTTTGATGAACTGCCGAGGAGAGGAGGAGGCAGAGAGATGACTTAAGAAATGTGTAAGGAAAAGCTGCAGTTTCTATCTCTGGACATCGGCTGGAGAGGGCCTTGGAAGTCAGCTGCTCTGACCTCGTCGGGCTCGGCCTGGCCCTGTGCTGGGAAAGGGGGGCGCTGTTTGTTGATTTGCTGGTTCTTCTGATAACACATTCTGAAGTGGCTTCGGCTGCCCTATCCTGACACCTGGCATCTAACATGATTTCACTTTAAATAACCAGCAAATTATATTGATTGATTTATATGGTTCAAAAGTCAAAAAGATATGAAAGGATATATAGGGAGAAACCTCTCTATCACCCCTGCGAATCTCCAGGCACCTGGTTTCACTCCCCAGAGGCAACTCGTGTTATCAGGTTCTCCTGCATCCTTCCAGAGATACTTTAACACAAACAAGTAAATATCCATCCCCCACCCAACCCCGCCGTCCCAGGAAACACAAATGGGGGCACACGGAACACACTATTCAAATCGGCTTTTTTTCTCCTAACATGTCTTGGAGGTAATTTTTTCTCAGTGCATAAACAGTTACTTCATTCTTTTTAATAGCCATATATAAACTATTCAGCCAGTCTCCTATTGGCAGACATTTAAGTGATTTCCAACCTCTTCCTGTTACCAACAATGTCTTAGTGACTGACTCTGAATATATGCATTTCACACATATATAATTATACGTAGGATAAATTTCAAGAAGCAGAATTTCTGGGTCCCCTGTGCATTTGCAATTCGATCAATACTCACAGACTGACCTCTTCAGAAAGACCACTTTATATTTCTAGCAAAATATTACAATGTCTCTTTTGCAATTAACTTGACAACACGGGTGGAGTGAAACTTTTTGATATTTGCCAATTTGGTGGGAGGGTGAAAAAAGATACCTAAGATTAGTTTTTTGTTTTGTTTTGTTTTAAGTAGGCTCCACACCCAGTATGGAGCCCAATGTGGGGCTTGAACTCACGGTCCTGAGATCAAGACCTGAGCTGAGATCAAGAGTCAGATGCTTAGCCAACTGAGCCACCCAGGCACCCCTAAGATTAGTTTTAATCTGAATTTCTCTTAGTATAATTCTCTTTTATTACTTGGTTAAGTTTAGGCTTTTCATACATTTAAGAACTATTCGCATTTTGTTTTCTACGAATTGTGTTAATTTCATCTGCCCATTTTGAAAGCTGGAGTGTGTTAGTCTTTATGTGTAGTACAAAAATATTTTTGCTCAGCTTGTCATTGTTTTTTGACTTCTACTAGTACTTTTTTCCATCCAGAAATTTCTAAATGCTAATTTTTTATACAGACTTATCAATCTTTCCTTTTGTGGTTTCTGGGTCGAAATCCTTCTTTGTTTCTTCTATTACTTTCATTGTTTCACTTTTTACCTTTAAATATTCCATTTCAATTTTAATTTACATGAACCTAGGTTGTGAGGTAAGGATTGTACTTTACTGTCCCACACTATTTATGAAATTGTGCATCTTTTCCCCCACGGACTTGAAAAGTCATCTTTACCATATACATTTTTTGTATGTATTTGGGTTTGTTTTTGGACTTTTAATTCTGTTCTAGTCATTTATCTATTCATGTGTCAGTACTACACAGTTTTAATTATGTTAAGTTTATAATGTATCTTGTTGCATTTTATACTTTTAAGTGTAGTTAACATCTGTCACCATTTCTACTCTCTTACAATCCCATTGACTATATTCCCTATGCCGTACCTTTCCTCCTCGTGACTTACTCATTCCATAACTGGAAGCCTGTACCTCCAACTCCCCTTCCCTCATTTTGCTCATCCCCTGCCCCTGGCAACCACCAGTTTGTTCTCTATATTTATGGGTCTGTTTCTGGTTTTTTGTTTACTTGTTTGTTTTGATTTTTAGATTCCACATATAAAGGAAGATCGTATGGTATTTGTCTCTATCTGACTTATTTATTTCATTTAGCATAATGCCCTCTAGGTCCACCCACATTATCACAAATACCAAGACTCATTCCTTTTTATGGCTGAGTAATATTCCATTATAGCTATACATATTTATACCAATCTTTATCCATTCATTTATCAACGGATACTTGGGCTACTTCCATATGTTGGCTATTGTAAATAATGCTGCCATAAATATAGGTGTGCATATATCTTTTCAAATTAGTGTTTTATGATGCATTTTAATATTTGAAAGGCTATTATCACCTCATTATGCCTCTTTTCCCAAATTTTCCTGTACTGTCTTATGTATTTTTCTATACGATCTTTATAATTAGCTTTTTAACTTTCTTTCTCCCCTAACCCCTGTCAATATTCTCAATAACCATATTAGACTTTTGTATTACCATAGGAAGAATCAACTCTTATGACTTGGAGCCTTCCAAGCCAAGAATATGTTTTGACTTTCCATTTATTCAAATTTTCTCTTGGGTACAGCAGGAAATTTTAAAAAGTTTTCGGTTTTGTTTTCATATAGACCATGAATGTTTCTTTTTGATGCCAAGGCAGTTTCTTGATGATGTAAATGTGATGCTTTCTTCCATTAACTCTTCTAACTAATGGTTCTTTAAATATAAAGGCTCTTGTTCTTTTTTTTAAAAGTTTATTTATTTTTTTATAATCTCTATACACAACATGGGGCTCAAACTCACAACTTTGAGATCGAGAGTTGCATGCGCCTCCAACGGAGTCATCTAGGCACCCCTAAAGGCTCTTGTTCTTGACATAATAATTTGTACCCAATACTTCACTAATTCCATTATTATTTGTAATAATTTATCATTTGATTTTCTTGGATTTTCATTTGCTTATTCAACAAATAATCACTGAGTGCCTATGATGTGTCAGATAGTGTTCTAGGCATTGGGTATGCACCAGGGAGTGTGCTGGGTACTAGGGATAGAGCAGTGAACACAACAGAAAGTTCCTGAGCTCAAAGAGTTTATATTCTTTGAGGAGAGAAAGGGAATAAACAAATCAATTAATAAATACAAGATGTCAGGAGGCATTAGTGCCATGGAGACAAATAAAGAAGTGGGATAGAAAAAACTAATGATGTAATGTATGGTGATTAACCCAACATAATAAAATTAAAAAAAAATAATAGAGGGTTCTGGAAAACCAGCAGCATAAATGGAGGAGGAGAGTTACTCTTGAGTCTATCAGTTGGAAGAGTCTTCCAGGTGGAAAAGTAAATGCAACAGTGACATGCACTGGGCATGTTTCAGGAACAGCAAGGAGGTCAGGATGCCTGGAAAGGAGTGAAGAAAGGGGTTTGTAAACTTACCACCTGTACACAGTACTTCTATCTCCTGCCTGCCCCCTTCCCAGTTTTTCACCTAATTTCTTTTGCATGTCTAACCACATCAGGTAGTACTTCCAAAACAACATTAAAGGATTAGTTTCTAAGACCCCTTCCCACTCTGAGGTTCTTGGGGCTGGAGCTGGAGTTAAAAACAGTCTAGTATATTTACCTGAATAGGGCCTAAGTTCTTTTTCTTTTTCACTACACATGCCCTGCACTTTGCAGGGAATCCCGAAGACCACAAATACTAATTCCAACAACATCCTTATTGTGGTTTGTACCTAACCTGGCTTCATGGACCTGTGTGGGCCCAGTAAGAAAGCAGGAGGAGGGGTTCTAATTCTGGTTCTAACGTTGACCCAGTCTGTGACCATGGAGAGGTGGCAACTCTTCACTCTGCCTCAGTAGCCTTATTTTAAAAGTGGTTCTTTGATTCTTGCTTGGGTCTTGGTATCAGTACTTGTTGCTCTACACCTAATCTGGCTAAGTATGTCTGTGTGTCTGTAAGCTCTTCGAGGACGGGGACCATGTCTGATCCAAGTCCCGTCATCTTTACTCGTGCAACTACAATGCTTCTTCCCCAGTTTCCTCGCTGCTCTAGAGTGATATTTTTAAATGCAAACAAATCATGTCACTTCCCTAGTTAAAACTGTTCTGTATTTCTCGACTGCTCACAGGATAGAGTGCAAGCCCCTTCACATATTTTGAAAGGCCCTGCGTGATCTGGTCCCTGCCCCATCTAGTCTCGGCTCGTGCCCTTTCTGGTCTGACGCTGGGCACTCCAGCCCCGTGGAAGCACCCGCGGTACACAGACCTGCTATGCTCATGACTTCTGTCTCCACGTTTACACACCATAAATATCTCCTCTGCCTGGAATACGTTTTCTCTTGATCTGGCTAAATTTGATGCAAGCTTCACACGTAAGGCAGAAACTGAGTGGATGCTCACCAGTCTCATTCCCTTTCCCTGGACCGTGGAAGACATTACCCCCTCTCCCTTACCAGTCTCACTCCCTTTCCCTGGACCGTGGAAGACATTACCCCCTCTCCCTTACCAGTCTCACTCCCTTTCCCTGGGCCGTGGAAGACATTACCCCCTCTCCCTTACCAGTCTCACTCCCTTTCCCTGGACCGTGGAAGACATTACCCCCTCTCCCTTGCTATTTGGCTGGGGTCTAATGGGATTCAGCAGTGGTGACACCTGCCGCTTCCGGACCTGACCATAACACTCAGACACAGTCACTCACATTCTCTCTTGCTCTTGTGCATGGAAGCTACATGTAAAAACAACGGTATCATAAGAAGGAAGAAGCCTGTGTCCCTGAGTCAACACTGGGAGGAAAATGGCCAGGAAAGCCTCTTGACCCGGGTCGGACTGTGATGAACCCTTTACTGTACTAAGCCGCTGAAATTTGGGGATTGTTTGTTATAGCAGCTAATATTATTCATCTGACTAGTATAAAAAAAATCTCAATTCAAATAGCCTCTTTTACTCCTCAGGATGAGGTACCAGCCTCCTCTGTGCTCTCATAATTTAAGGCACAGCCCTCTGTCTCATGGCACTTGCCACATGGCATATAAAGGCTTTGTTTATCCCCATCTCCCATTAAAATGGGAGTTGTTTCAGGGCAAAGGCCATACATTGTTGATTTTTTAAATCCATAGGACCAGAGCAAGGCCTGGTGTGTGGTAGGTTATCATTCAAGCTCTGGCAGAGGAATGAAGAGGAAAGAAAGTGATGGAAGAATGAGTGAATGATAGGAACAAACAGAGGCGGCCGAGGTTTTCCCCGGCAGTCAAATGAGGTACCTTTCCGAGGCCAGTCAGTCAGAGCAAAGGAGTGTGTCGCTAATGCGGGGTCCTTCCTTACCATTTAGGACGGAGATTAGACGGGGAAAGAAAGCATCTCTCTTCTTTCCTTCCAAACTTAAGAACCTTAATTAAAACCAGGTGATGAAGGGCTGTCCTCTTGAAAGCAGCCAACAGCTCATCCTGCTATCAGGGGCCTAAAGAGTAAATTAAAATCAGTGCCAATAAAATTAAAACTACCTTAGGGCATATTTGCAACATAATTTAGCGTGGAGTTTGCTTCCTCCTAGACACCAGGGAGGAAATGGGTTTTTCTTTTTTTTTCCCTACATGCTTCACCTCAGTTTGGTGCTGTGAGGTGGGGCTGACTCCTTCACATCGGGACAGCCCTTCAGGGTTCATCACGTGTTCGATCCAGAGAAAGAAGGGAGATCTGACCCAGGCAGGGCAGGGGGGCTGAGCCCAGGTTTGGCGAGCAGAAAGAAGCTGAAGCTTAGGCAGGCATAAGCACCAGTCCAGAGGGCGAGCTGCTTTGTCCCTCCTCCTTACAGAGGAGGGGGCTGAAGCTCCAGAGCGCCAGTAGCCTGCCCAGCCTTATGGTGCAGGAAGTGGCAGAGCTGGGGCCCATGTCCCTCTGGTTGCAAGACCCCGCGCCCCGCATCCTGCTGTGCTCTCAGGGGCTTACGGTCTAGCAAGGCAATCGCCCTGATCTGAGGATTGCAAGACCTAGGCAGTTTCCTTCATCTCTGAGCTGAGGAGGTCTGGGGACTGATCCCAGCAGGCTTAGCCTCTCAAACTCAAACTCTCAAAGAGCACTGGATGGGGTAAGGGGAGGAGCAAGGAGCCTTAGAAAACTTCCAGACAGCTCCCCCACTGAGATGTACCCCAGGAAACTGTCTCCCATGGCCCTCAGGCAAAAAAAGCCCCAACTCTAATCTTTATTATCAACTAAAATATCTCCCTGTGTGTTTTTTTTTTAAGAAAAGTAGAAAAAGTAGAAAAGGAAAGTAGAAAAAAAGCAGCACAATAAATATGAGGTTAAAGGAAAAAGAAAAAGTTAAAGTAGATGTTTATGGAAGTCAGGGTGCATGTCCTAAGGCAGGAAGAATCATTTTTCAGAAAAACTGAGAACTCTTCCTTTAAAAACAACTGAGCAAATGAAACAAACAAAACAAAGTCAACGTCCTTTGTCATGCATAATCTAGACCTCTGAAGTGGCACAGTTAAGGCTTCTCTGCTCAGGAATGCCCTGGATATGGCTGAACACAACTTCTGGTCACAAAGGATGTGATGAATCAATGGGGACAAGAAGAGGAGCAACCACATAGGAAACCCAGATAGCTAGCCTAGGGAACTGGGGGGGCTATGGGCACTTTTTCTCCTGCCTTCCGCATTTTATGCTCCAGTCTTACCTGCAACTTCCAGACCCCCTGCAGCTTCCCCTGCACACATGTCCTACTCTGCGCTTCTTGCCTGCCATTCCCGCAGGTGGAAATGCCTATCCTCCCCATCCCTCTCTCCCCCTGCTAACAGCTTGCTCATCCTTTACTGCTAGGCCTAATGGCCCCTTGTCCAAGAGGCCTTCCTTGACTCTCTCAGGAACAGCAGCTCTCTTTTCTGGACTACCATGATTTTTAAAATATCCTTCTGTTAAAGTATTTATTATCCAGTTTGTTCATTCATTCATTCATTCATTCAACAAATACTTGCTATGAACTTACTGTTTCTAGGACCCCGGGGGGGTGGACCAAACAGATGTGGTTCCTGCCTTCGAGGAACTGACACGTGGATGGGGATGACAGACCAGGGATGGCAACTAAGCCAGGTGATCCCAAATTGTAATACACACTAGAAATGCACTAAGGGGAGCCACACGATGGTGAATCACGGAGGCGATGGGGACAGGGTCTACTTTAGATAGTGTAATCAGGAAAGGCCTCTGACATGTGAGCCGAGCCTGGAAGGATGATAAGAATGAGCCGTTCAATGAGGCTGGCAAGAGAATTCTGGGCTAATAAAGACCCAGAAGCAAGGACGAGGGTGACATTTTCAAAGACCAGAGGGAAGACTCGTTGGCAGGATCATGATAAACACGGCAGGTCAGCCTGGTGAGGTTCATAGGGTACAGCTCACACAGGGCCTTGCAGCCTGGGGTCAAATTTTGGAGCTTATCCTAGGTACAGTGAAAAGTTATTTTAACAGGGAATGTGGTAAAAGGATTCCCTTGCCTGTCGTGGAGATAATGGGCTTTAGGGGCATGAGTGGAAGCCATTGAACAGTTCCCCCCAGAGATCATAGGAGCTTGAATCAGAGTGGGGTGGCCATGATGAAAAGAGAAAGGCAAATTTGGAAATACTTTGGCCACATCTTCGTAGGACCTGCGCATGGATTGGATGCAGAAAGAATCAAAGATAGATCTGGGCTTTGTGACTTGAATGACTGAGAGATGGTGGTGCCACAAAGAGAAACAGAGGAGACTGGGGTGGAGACCAATCGGGATGGTGGTAAGGAAATGGGATTCGGTAGGGATCTCTGCAATTTGCGTGTCCGGGCGTGTCAGGTAGGCAGTTACACACACGACCCTGGAGCCCTGGGGAGAGGGCAGCCCTGGAGGCGTGAAGGTAGGCATCGTGGGCACGGAGGTGTCTCTGGAGTCCTCTAAAGCTGAGAGTTTAGGTAGAGGAGGACGTGAAGGAGACCGTAGAGTAGCAGGGAGTAGGAGGAAAAATGGACAGTGTGGTTTCATGAAAACTAGAGCAAAAAAAAAAAGTTTTAAGAAGGAGGGAGTTGTTTGTGAAGCCAATAAGGTCTAGGGCCGTGTCTGGTTCACCTCTGTATCCCCAGGGTGTATCATAGAGCCCAGCACACAGTAGGTGCTCAGGGGACATTTGCTGAGTGACTAAATGAATCATAAATGAATGAAGCGGGTATCAGCAGAGGAAGGGGTGTGGCGTAAGGAGTTTCACCCAAGGCGCTATGGGGAAGACAGTAATAACAACTTATGGCTTACCACCTGCCATTCGTTACTCCTCCCACAACCCCCTCAGATGGAAACATTTACAAATGAGGAACCTGACTAATAGAGAGGTTTAAGTAACTTGCAAAGGAACCCCTACGTTACATAGTGGTTAACTGGCAAAACCCACCCTGTCTGGCTCTGCGGTCCATGCTCTTAACCAGGACTTCATCAAAAGCAACTGATATTATGCTGAGCGAAATAAGTCAATCAGAGAAAGACAATTATCATATGGTTTCACTCATATGTGGAATATAAGAAACAGCACAGAGGATCATAGGGGAAGGGAGGGAAAACTGAATGGGAAGTCATCAGAGAGGGAGAAAAACCATGAGAGACTCTTAACACTAGGAAACAAACTGAGGGTTGCTGGAGGGGAGGGGGCCAGGGGGATGGGGTAACTGGGTGATGGGCATTAAGGACGGCACGTGATGTGATGAGCACTGGGTGTTATACACAACCGATGAATTATTGAACACTACGTCTGAAACTAATGATGTACTCTATGTTGGCTAATTGAATTTAAATAAAAAATTTTAAAAAATTAAATTAAAAAAATAAAAAAAAATTTTTAAAAAGCAACTGACATTTACTGAGTGCTTCCTGTGTGTGGTCTTGTAATAATTCTAGTAACAATCCTATGAGTTAAGTACTGTTATAATCAGAGGAAGAAAATGAGGCGAAGAGCTTGCAAGTGGCAAGGTTGAGATTCAAACCCAAGTCTTTCTGACCTAGGGCTAAGCTCTTCATCTCTAAGCTATTCAGAACCTCCCAGCCTCTGCATCTGTGGCCTCTTTGGCCTTAGCAGAGTAAACTTCAGGACAAAGGAAATTTGTGAGAGTCATGCATAGGTGTAGGGAAAAAGCACCAGTAGCAGCAAGATGAGGAGTGAAAACATTTTCCTACTTCCAATTTGTCTCTCGTAATCCTCCTCTACTTAGAAGTGAAAAGTAAGATCTGCATGTAAATAAAGGCATTTCTGCATCTCCTCCTAATGACCCAGGAGGAGCTGGGTCTGGCCCGGCAGGAGGGAGCCTTCCCCTACTGCTACCTCCTCCTTCACCTCTGCCCTAAAAAAGGGAGAGAGACCAGAGGCTCAGCACAGGAGGTCTGGGTTCATAACAGACCTTCCCAGGGCAAAAGAAGAACTCCTGATCTGTTTCTTGCTCCCCATAGCAGTGACTGATGAACCCAACATTGACCATGACAATGACGGTGATGACAGAAGAAGGGTACTCATGGAGTAGGGTGGTTTTGGTTTCAGTAGACTTGGCTTCAAGTGTCAGCTTAGCCATGGGTGAGCTTTAGGACCTATGGAAGTTACTTTCCTTCTCTGAGCCTCAGTTTCCTTGACTCAAAAGTGGGGATAATAATCTCAACCTCACAGGACAGTCAGGAAGTACCTGGTTTTGTGCCTAGCAAAATGTCTGGCAGTTTATACACTTTGAATACACTTTTTCCAATCACACAGTGATGCTATGTGGAGGCGCTGTGCTTGGCACCATGGGGATGGACCTCCTTGAGCTCATAACCTTGCAAGGAAGATGGACATTTTAAAGCTAACTGTGTGTGCAACAGAAGATTTGAAGAGAAGTACAGGGGCTAGAGGAACACAGAGCTGAGGGGGGCTTGGAGACCCAGCTTACATAAATGTAATTTTCTTCCTTGTTCAATAGAACATCTACTGACAATAACCATCGTCTTACACATTTGTAGTGTTTATAAACCATTCTCACACCAGGGGCGCCTGGGTGGCTCAGTCGGTTAAGTGTCTGCCTTAGGCTCAGGTCATGATCTTGGGGTCCTGAGATCAAGCCTCCATTGGGCTTCCTGTTCAGCGGGGAGACTGCTTCTCCCTCTGCCTCTTCCCCCTCCCCCTTGCTTGTGCTCTCTCTCTCTCTCTCTCTCTCGCTTGCTCTCTCAAGTAAATAAATAAAATCTTAAAAAAAAAAAAACCATTCTTACACCAGTTAGCTCATGTGATTCAACAATCCACCGAAGTTAGTTTCTCAGCTTAGTTTCTCAGAAGAATCTCAGAGACTGGCTTCTCAAGATCTCAGAGCAGGAAAGGACCTCAATTGGATTCTAACTTACATCTCACTACCTCCAAAGGCTCTGCTTGCTCCTTGCCCTTGGGGGTCACCCCAGGTGCTCACTCCTGCATCAAGAGTAGATACAGATACAAGTGGAAAAGCCAAACCTCCCTGCAGAAAGCCCCAGTCTGAGCAGAAAGACAAACTAAGAAGAGGATGGTGATATAATATGTAAGCTTGTTGGAGCCGAGGGACATTTTAATTTCATAATTAAAAGTTAATGTTGCTTCATTATAAATCAAAGGCTGATGAAACTAGGGCACCCCCAGGAACACGTTAGGAACTCAATAAATATGTGTGGCCTGAATACTTGGAGATATCTCCTGTAGGAGGTTGTTAGGTGATCCAGAGAGAGAAAAATATATGTCTAACCACTGAGCTGGGGGTTTGGTAAGTCCTCAGTAAATCTTAGTTCTTTTCTTCCCAGGAAACTCATCTTGACTCTCCTACTAACCTGCTCTGTGACCCTGGAGAAGTTTCTTTCCCTCTCTTCAATTTCCCCATTTAGAGAATGGATTTGGTGACTTTTTGTGGCCCCTTATGCCCTGAGAGTCTTACATCTTTCAATCATCTCATCTTTCTGCTTTGTACTGTTGCTGTTTTTTTTTTTTTTCCCTCCTTCCTTTGGGACAGATTCTGACAGAGTTTCCCACCTTATCTCCTTCAAGACCTGAGTACCTGCTCCTTTTCCTTGGTATGGCCCTGAGGTGAGAGCCTACTATAAGACGGCAGTTCAACCATTTCCCCAGGGTAATGAAGCCTTCCCATGTGGTAGGGTAGGCATCATTGTTTTTCAAAGAAGTGTTCAGGGGTGCCAACATTCATGCTGCAATTCTGTACTACATCCTGGAGAAAAATAAGGTGGTTCCTCGCTACTTTATTCAGTGTAGGTGACTGGGGATGGGGGGCGGGGTGGAGAAAGGTGCAGACAGAGATCCTGTATCTGTTCCTTTGTCCCTTCTCCTTCTTCCTTCTCCCCCTCTCTCATCTTGTTCTTTCTTCTCTCTCCTCAATCCTTCTCTCCTCTCAGCCATTTGGGTGCTCTGAGAGATATATGTGGAGACTGGGGGAAGCTACAGCTGAAGGAACCATCAATTTATTGGGTAGTCAGGAAAGGCTTCACAGAGGAGGTGGCTGTTGAGCAAGGTACTGAAAGACAAGAAGGGGTTCACCAAATGGATGATAAGGAAAGGAACCCCCAGTAGAAAGAAAGACATTTTAGACAAAGGGAGCTGTGTGAGCAAAACCCACAGGACCCAAAACCACCTGGCCCATTAAGGGACCTATAAGGTGTTTGGCATGATTGAAGAGTATTATGGGGGGGGGCAGTGTGTGACAAAGGGGGCTGAAGAGGCTTCCTGGACCCATCATGGAAGGCCTTGTAAGCCACTAAGGACTTTTCTTATAAAGTAGAAAACACAGAGAAGTATTTTATGAAAGTATAACATGATTATGTTTGTATTGCCTTTTAGAAAGATTTTTCGGGAGGCTCTGATGAGGAAGAATTAGAGGTTATAAGACTCAAAGGCATGTGGAACAGTTAGGGCATTTTTGTTATAGTCTAAGTGGGAACTGATTGAAAAATGATAAGGTTCTCAATTAAAGCAGGGGCAGGGAGGGAGAGAAGAAGGAAGAGTACATATTTGAAACCTATTATAAACTAAGACTAGTGCTGGCTACAGGACCTACGCTGGGACAGATTCCCAGGTTTCTGGCTTGCATGGCTGGCTGGAAGATGGGGCCATTCCCTGAGATGGGTGCTGCCATTATCCTCTCAGTGTGAGTTGGATGTTTGCGTCCTGGGTACTGGTCCCCAGTTAGAGGATGATGCTGTCAGAGCATCAGTGGTCTTAGGTTACGACATTTTGATACGAACAAGTTGATTCTTCCCTAAGCATGGCTATTTGAGTAAAAGAAACACACTTCTCCGTGTAACCTATACATTGCCTATAAAAATGGAGCTCCTTGTTAATATAAAGATAAGCATTGTGTATTTTTATAGGATACAAAATCAGAACAAGAGTTTTTTTAAAAAACTCAGACACCTAAATACACATATTCAAACACCTGGGTGCCCTAAATGGGAGGAGGGTAAGGATGTTCTCAAGCCATTACTTTGCTATAGGTTTTCACTCCCTCGAAACAGAAGATTTTGATTGTAATGGACCACATCACTCAGCCAGACAGCAGCGAGGAGGAAGGGGGCGGTCTGAGAGTCAAGCAAGGGTCGGACAAGGAGGTGTGGGGACTAATCAGGCTTTATCTCTTGGTTTGAAGGCAAAGCCCAGAACAGGGCAGGCTCCTTTACCCACATCCACATGAAAAACCTTTATTAAAATCCCATAGAATTAGTTTGTGGCTTCTTTGGTTCTTGAATGATCTGGAGTTTTGCTGGGTGGATCCCTTCCTTTGACACATGAAATACTACACAAACTACACAACTTGTTCACAGTCATTGTCTCATTCCCATACCCATTTTACAGATGAATACACCACTCGAGAGTACACTGAGGAAGTGATAGAGCCTAGGATAAAGCCTACATCTTCTGTCCACAGTACAAGTTATTCTGCTACATCTTTCTGCCTTGATCCTCTAATTTCCGGGTCTTAGGGGAGCCCAGAGGGTGAATTCACACAAAGCGTGGAAGGTATCTCGGTATAGGAGTATCGGATGCTCCGTGACCTGCCTCTATCTCCTGCCTCATTTCCTGCTGTCTGCTAACTGGCATGCGATGCTTTCACCATGCCCAGCTGACAGCTTCCAGACCATGCCATGCTCTTCTGTGCTTTCCAAGGTTGCCTTATGCCGTTCCCATAGCCGAGGAGGCCTTGCTCTACCTGGCCATTCTCCAGGGCCCAGTACAAGCTTCTCTTCCTCTGTAAAGACTTCCTTAACCCATCTAGGTATGCTTGACCATGTCCTCTTTCACGTGCATTTCACTCAGCCCCACGTTTTTATTACCCTCATCTTGCAGTTTCATCATTATTGCGGTGCGTGCCTACTTCACCCATTGGACCAAGTGCTGGTCGAGACCTGAAATCTTCATACCCCCAACCCCTAGCACAGTGCCTGGCACATAGTAGGTGCTGAGGAAATCCTTACTGAATGAGTAAATGGATGCGTTAATGGTGGAGAAGAAAACATTCCAAGCAGAGACAGTCCCCGTCCTTGATCTTCTGGGAGAATTGCTATTGTGGAATGCGGAGGGAGAAGGTCAGACATTGAAGGGATTTAGTGGGCAAAAAATTCTTCCCTGTTCCCTCTGGTTCCTTCCCTTTTTATTTTTCTTCTTGCTATTGGAACAAAAATAAAGAGTACATCATAAGCAAAGCTGTATTTTCTGTTTATTGCCACCAGGTTAATAACAGTAATGGTGTGGGAAGAAAATGAGGTGTTATGTAAAATCCTGCATTGCAGATTTTGCTGCTGATGTAAAGAACTCAATAAAGTGTAACACTTTAATCACAGAGATAAAAATCACACGGCAGCTTCCCACAGGCTCCCGGAGCCTAAGACAAAATGGTTGTGGGGAAATGAGAGATGAGAGAAGAATATTATCAGGCATCAGAAAAATTATGTTTGGGCTTTTATGTGTGTGTGTTTTTTTCCTTCGTCTCTAAAAAAATGGAATAAGATTTTTCTATCTTCTTCGAAGACACCTTGTATGAATTTCGGTATTCTCTGGAGGCCATGCTCAGATTTCTGGGGGAAGATTTGCTCATTCTTTGTAAAAATTGATTTGTTTAGGGAGAACTGAATTCCTGCCTTTGTAGGTGATTCGGTGGCCTTTAAGAAAACAGGGGCTGTCTCTAAAAATGAAAGCAGGATTGGGATGGAGGCAAGAAGGTGGGTGAGAGAAAAATCTCTATTTTTATGACGGTCTTATAATGCGGAGAAAAGATCATAGCAGCAGATGGAAGCTCTTGTTACGAACTCGGCCGACCTTCCGAAAATTACCTTCTTGCACCTGTGCCTCAGTTTTATCATTCTCCCAACAAGGACTTTCACTAGACTGCAAGAACGTTCTGAAGGTCATCCCGGCTCTGACACTTAACTGTGAGGCTCTGGGCAAGGAGGCAGTGGCTTGGCTTTTGACATTGGCTGTTGTGGTTCTGAACTATAGCGTCGCCACTCAGCTGACCTGTTTCCACTCCAACACCCCCTTCCCTCCCTTAGCAGCCAGATCTGCTCTCGACCCTGCAGCCGGAGTGATCCATTTATAATAAGAGAAAACTATGCATACACCCTGGGGCGAGACGGGGTAAGTGCCCACAGGAAGACCCTGAGGCAGGAGCATGCCTGGAAAAGCGAGGTAGCCAGTGTCCCTGGGGCAGAGTGAGTGGAGCAATGCAGAGAGAATGCAGGGCCAGATCGGGTGGTCCTATAGCCACCAGAGGGCTCCACTGCCCCCAGGTGCAGCCCCAGAGCGCACCCCCCCAAGGCCCCGCCCCAGGCAGTGGGAGTGCTGCTGACGTTCGCAGACCGGAGACTGGCCGGCTATGGGCTGCATGAGCATAGGTCATGGAAGGAGAAGAGTTTTGGAATTAGAGATCTAGGCTCAAACCCGGAACCGGCTGTGTGACAGTGAAGGAGTCACTGCACTTCTCCAAGTCTCGGTTTCCTTGTCAGCAAACAGGAGGTGACAACCATTCCTCTCATAGGGTTGATGAGGGTTAAGTGGGTTAGTGCGTGTCCAGGTGCCTGAAATGCGGTAGGTGCTCAGTGATTTTTTTTCATCCCATAATAATTACTTCAGGTGATATTACAAATAATATTCTAGGGCTGCATTGTCTAACACAACAGTAACGGGCGCCTGGGTGGCTCAGATGGTTAAGCATCTGCCTTCGGCTCAGGTCATGATCCCAGGGTCCTGGGATCGGGTCCTGCATCGGGCTCCCTGCTCCTTGGGAGCCTGCTTCTCTCTCTCTCTCTCTCTGTCTCTCATGAATAAATAAATAAAAATCTAAAAAAAAAAAAAAAAAAGATTAACACAACAGTAACATGTGACTACTGAAATTTAAATTGATCTAAATTAACTTT
>NC_138372.1:35088185-35157123 GCF_054177405.1 Leptonychotes weddellii
GCCCGAGCCACCCTGCAAGTGCTCAGTGGGGCCACGTGCGGCTGGTAGCTACTGTTAATGGACAGTGCAGAAGAACACGACCATAATCACAGAAAGTTCCATCCAGTGGCGTTATTCTAGTATTTTAGCAGTCATAAGTGGGTGCATTGGAATTTAGAACATATATCCATATACAACTACACTTGCACAAACACAGCTGGTTTCATATACAAAAAAACATACACACATACAAAACCACAAAAACGGGGTGTTTAGGTTAGTGACAATATATTTCATTACTAAGGAGAAATAAATATGACTCTTGACTCTGAGCCAATTCAATGAGCATACAAAAAGTCAGGTCCGGTACTAACCACACTGGACATTATATCACTACATCCTTACAACGACCCTAATAGGAAATATGATCCTCATCTTGTTGATTCTGACATTGAGGCCCAGAGTGACTGAGTAACTTGATTGTAGCCACACAGCCTATAAGCAGCAGAGCAGGACTTGCTCCCTGGGATAAAACACTGCTTCTTAAAGGACATTTCAGAGACAAAGAACTTACAGGGCAAAGTCACCATGCGCTCTTTACAGTCTTTGTTGAGGATGTGGATGTTTGGAACAGCCTGGGGGCTATCTGGGGACTATCTGGGGATGAGTCACAGAAACTGTAAAATTCGAGGAAATCAGTTCCTCAAGGCTTGCAACCTAGCTTTCTTGACGTATGGAATGTGGCAGTGTCCGATCTCTGTGGGACCAGGTCAGATCCTCAGGAAAGTCCTGGAAGTCAAATGAATGGGTAAAGAAGAAGACACCATCCAAGTCATCTAGAGCCGTGGTCTCGCTGCAGTTCATTGTCCTCTCTTTATAGACGAGGGCTCTCGAACACTGCATGGTGAATGGTGGGCCAGAGTGGGGGAGGGGTCGCAAGTGAGAGCCAATGGGACTCGGGCAGTTCTGAATCAGTGACTGTCTGTGAAAACAGATCTAAGCACAACCAGACAGCCAGAGAGAGAGATGGATGGACGGATGGATGGATGGTCGGGTGGATGGAGAGGCAACCAGACAGACAGGCACCGAGTTAGTAACAGCGGCTTCTCTTTTAGCTTTTTGTGCACTTCTACTATACTCTGATCCTCTAGAAGGATGTTATCCTTTCTGACTTATTGTAAATTCCCCCTCTTACCACATATACAGCCTGGTGCCCAGCCTAGACTAGATACTCAAGGAATGTTTGTTCAAAAAAAAAAAAAACTAAAAGCACCAAAACAAAATGTAACACCTGAGAGAGAACTAGCTAGGTAACAATAATCCTTCACATTTGTTTGGTATTTTGTAATATATAAAAAGATTTCACATGCAATATCAGCCTTAATCCCCAATCCAACTTCTTGAGGCTGGCATCATGATCCTCATTTTATTGATGAGGGACCTTGTCACAGAGTGGTGAGTCTTGCTTAGGGTTATACAGGGAGGCTGAAGGCCCAAAGAGATAGGCAGGTCAGACAGAGGTAGAGACTGATAATGAGATCCAGCAAACAGAGACAAGACAGAGGAGACCAAGGCATGGATACATGACAGAGACCAGTGGAGGTAGACAGACAGATGAGGAGAGCACCTCCAAGCTCTCCCTCTTCCACTCAGCCCCTCCTCGTGCCTGGAGACATCTTTGCTGAGCTCACGGCGGACCCTGGCATGTCTCTGCTCTACGGAGCTCTACCGCTTCTCCCCAAGACTTCAGGATAATGATCTACCATGAAGAGCCTTCCGGACTTGACCCTACCTGCTTCTCTGGCCTTCTATCGTATCACTTTTCTATAGCATTATTCAGTCTCGTCACAGGACCCTCTTCAAGCCCTAAGAGCGCCAGGCCATTTTCAGCACTGCCTGCTTCTGACCTGATCTCCCCTGCTGCGGACACCTGGCCAGCCCCTGCTTACCTTCTAAGACTCCACATTACCGTTGTTTCCCTTAGGGAGTCTTTCCTGACCTCCCTCCCAGCCTGGCTTCCTCCTAGGCCACCCCCTTCTTTACTACAATGGAGTAGGACAAACCTGAACTTGGAAATAAGAGACATGGATTTAAATCCTATTCACCCACCTATCTGCTGCAGGACTCAGGGCAAGTCACGGACCTGCTAAGCTTTGGTTTTCTCATCTCTGCAATAAACCTAATAATATGTGCCCCAGGATGGTTTTGGGATTAAGGAGCAGAGGAGGGAGCAGAGAGAGCAAGGAAGAGCAGGGGCGGGGAAGAGGGTCATAGGGAAGGAGGATCTCGGGCTTGCCAATGCCCACCTCACCCCGAGGGTAGAGGGCTGTAGGGATTAAGGGCACACTCCGGGGACAAGTGTTGTCTGTAGGACGACAGGGATAATGCATTTGTTTCCTCACCCATAAAATGGGGATGATAATAATAATAATAATATCTAGCCATAGTGAGAACTAATAGACTTAATACAAACATATACATATATATATGTCTATTTCTTTCTTTCTTCTAACCCAGCAATCCTTACCATTTCATGAAAATGCATTACTCATTTAATTTTCATGTAAGCCAGAGCTTTACATATTGTCCTCATTTAAAAGATAAAGTTTCAGAGAGGATGCCTCACTTGCCCAAGGTCACACAGCTGAGTAAGAGAAAGGATTTAAAACCAATCTGCAAGACTGAAAAACATAGGCCCTTCATCAGCAGGCCATAGTACAGATGAGCGTTTTGTGTGCCTCTTTGCCTCTATGTACCTCTGCTGATATAAAGGAAATAAGAATTTTTTTTAACTCCCTAGTCAGAAAGAAACAAACACAAACTCAAGATAAAAATCAATCCTCTTATTTTTAAAGTTTAAGTGCTGCAACATTCCACAACGGGGGAAAAGAAAAATAAACAGCTAGGCTCAGAAACAGGGAGCTCTGTTGGCCCTGGGAGGCCGAGAAGGGGGAGGCAGTGGGAGCTGCGGAGGACTGAACGCTGCAAAAAGAGCTGGGGCGGCCGCTGGCTCCACCCACTGAGGGCCTGCTGCTGGGCAAGGTGGGGGCTGCTCTTGGTGGGAATCAGCTGCTTGCTTGGACAGAGCAGAACCTCATTCGTTAATTCATTCAACAAATCCGGAGCCCCGAGGTGCGTCCCACCCTGCGCCGAGTGCTGGCATGAAGGGAGAAATCAGCCCCCGTTCCTGCAGCAGGGTTTGCACTCTCAGGCAAGAAGGAGGCAGAAATCAGGCAGCTCCAGGGCAGGGTGATGAGGGTGGTGACAGAGCCTGTTGGCACAAGGGCAGGGAGAGCACAGAGCAAGGGCACCTGGCTCCTGGGCACAGCTGGGGCACCGAAGGCTCCCTGGAGAAGTGGGGTCTACATGGGGAGCGCAGGACCCATTGAGTTGTATAGATGAAGGTGAGGAAAGGCAAGGGGCGTTCACCCCTACAGAAGCTCAGAGCCAAGGCCTGAACATTGTCACCACTGGAAGATGAAAGTGATACCCCCTTGAAATCCTACAACTTAGAAACAATGACCATTAATTTCCCACATGCACAGACAAACCTAAGGATAGCTGCTGGCTGAATAGATGGCTAAATAAAAAAGCTTTTATAAAAACAATATACTATAAATATTTCCATTTACAGAGGTATTTAATTCAATTTTTCTTAAATGTAACAGAACTTAAAAGAATCATCTTTTAAAAAAAACCACAAAAACCAACCTGTTCCCTCACAAGAGACATTATTTCCTAAAAGATATTTCTAAGGTTAAAAAAAGAAAGAGATTATGAGAAACATTAAGAGGTTGAAGCCATTCTGGCTTTTTTAAACTGCGGGTTTGAGTTTTAGTAGAAACACGTGAGGGAAGAGAGATGTCAGTCACTTACCTAAGATCACACAGCTAGTCTGGTGCACGTGGAACTTGAACTCAGATATATCTGATTCCTTCTATTATATTCTTTGCTTCCCAAAGCCAACTTCCTCATTTTAAAGATCAGAAACTGGGGTCCAAAAAGGGCAAGTGACTTCCCTGAAGTCATATTTTGATTGCGCAAGGAGTTAATTTCAGCGGATCAGATCCTTGCCCTTGACTGTTCTCTCTTCCCTGTAAAAAGGGGGCTCCTGCTGTCATTCATTTGCCTGAGAATCCAAGAGGAGTATACGCATATCCCCACCTCGATGACCTCAGCCTTGGCCTTGGACACGCTTTAGCCAATGGGATGTGAACAGCCATGACATTTGCCCCTTCTGTATGGATCCTTCGAACAGGACTGTATTTCTGACCCTTTGCCATCAAAACGACCTAACCCAGACAGGGAAGCAATTTCAGCCTGGGCCCCAGATGAGAAGCGAGGCGGAGCCGTGCGAAGCCTAGCCGAGCTGGGGCTGACTAGCGTGCAACACAGGCACGATGGACGAAGTGTTTGCCATGACGTTACCACGCTCTTGGGGCTGTCACCCCAGCAAAGCCGGTGCATACAGCGTGGGGTCTTGCCAAAATCTGTTTGTTTTTTTCATGCTCATAGTTGTCTCCAGTGGTGCAGTAAGTATGAATTCAGGCCATGAGGGTAAGAGCTGTGTAGGTGAACATTTTAAGTGCTGAATGGGTAAGAACTAATTAGAGAAAGAGTTGAAAAGTATATGGTACAGGAAGAAAAACCAGGTGTCCAAGGTCCAGACTGCCAAGGTCACCTTCTGATGAGAAGAACCTGGTGGTGGAAGCCCACTCTTTTGGCCCCGAGACCAAGGTGGGTCAGACGTGGCGGTTTCCTTCTTGCACTTCTGCCACAGAAAGAACCATTGGTACTGACTACAAAACATGCGCACCCACAGGCACCTGGTTCTGAAACAGAAGACGCTATGGAAAAAGATGCAGTAAATGCCTCCAAATGAATCTATGCCACCAAATCACTGTGTGACCTTGAGGAGGTCATATTCCTTTTGGCATCAGTTTTCTCATTTGTAAAATGAAGAGGTTGAATGAGAATCTCTCATTTTCCTTCTGGCTCTGACATGCTATGATTTGATTGCCTCAAACTCATTAGTCCCAACTGGCTTGAATGGGACCCAGTAGTATTGAGGATAATCGTAGGAATCCATCAAAACGTAGCCCAAAGAAGGTAATCTTGAGACTTGAGTGAGATAATGCAGGGAAAGTGTTTTGCATTCGGAGGCTGGGGAAGGGCTCTATGGTGGGCTTTTTCATGGAAAAGAGGTGGGCAAATGTGCCCTTTGTCCCCTAACTTGTGTTCCTCTAGCAGCCTTCCCCCCAGCTTGCAACATCTAGCAATCTCTCAGGCCATTCTACCTCATCCTCTCTCCTCTCATCAGAGAGAAAAGTAGCTCTAAACCAAAGGAGGATGGGATGACACAGTGTGAGACATAAATAACGTGCTGGGGGAGGGCAAAGGGCAGAGAGGAGAAATCCTGACTTCTGAATTCAACAGATCTGGGTTGGAATCCCTGTGTCTCCTTTTGCTCATATATAAAATGAGGATGACTCGCACGGTTGTTTTCAGAATTAAATGATATAAAAAAGCTTATGGGCGCACATAAGTACTCAAGTACTCATTTACATCTGTGACAATGACAACAGGTTTCCTGGGAGTGGTGGCGTGAAGACGAAGCTGAATGCTATATAAAATCTTGAGAGCTGGGCAGAGGGAGGAGGGGTAATCGGTCAGAGAGAGGAATGTGTGGGGTGAAGGTGCAAGGATGAGAACGAGTGCAACAAGAGCCAAGAGCGGCGGTTGTGAATGCGGGTGAGTCAAGCGTCCTTTAGTAAAGGAGGAACGGGCAGTTAGAGTAGAAATTTCATGCAAGGGAACATGGAGAAATGAGTCTAAACCTTTAAAGCTGGAGGCCCTTAACCCAGGAGGTAATGGGGATCCCTAAAGGGCTTTAGGAAATTATGCTTTAGGAAGTTGTGAGTGTGCTGATGCATCTTGAGAAAGAAGCTGCAAGCCCACCCAAACCAGGGTGTGGGGAGGGAGAGAGACTGTCGCCTCCCCAGAGGAACTCTGTTGCTGTGCTCATCTGACATAGAAACCTGAGCTGTGGGGAAAACATCAGACTGCACCTTGAATTAAAACAGATGTGATTACGGTAGAAAAAATTTCTTCAAGACTTTAAAAGTTCAATTTTCTTCCTTTTAATGTCTCAAGAGAATCACTGGTTTTAAACCCAAGACAGTGAAAATCCCAGGTAATAAAATGAATCCAGAACTCCATTTGCTGACCAGACCTGAGTTAGACTGCTTTTATAACTTGCTTTTCTTTCAGTAACCTTAAGCCCACAACCTCAGTGGGTCTACCCTGGGCCCAAAAGTTTGGTCCTACCATAGGTTATGCCCTTGCTACCCAGAACAGAGTCCTTGAACTCGTAACATCAGCATCACCTGGTAGCTTAGTAAAAATGCAGATTCTCAGATCCCACTCCAGACCTTCTGATCAGAACTTGAATTTTAATAAGATACCCAGGTGTTTCCTGCACATTAAGGTTTGAGAAGCACTGAGTTACACTTTGCCTTCAGATTGCAGGAATTCTTTACAACCAGAGGAGGTCAGAGTTGGTCCAACCTCTTCATTGAACTAACAAGGACCTAAGATCCAGAGAGAGGAAACAACTGGGTTTTCCAAGGTTATGCAAGTAGTAGGTATAATTGCCATAGTAAAGTTAATAACAAGAGACCATGTAATATAATAAAAAATAACTCTCTATAGCTAGCTGTAGATGAAGCTCAGTACATTGCAAGCTACTCCGATTTTGGAGTCACCTCTATGCGCAAGATTTACAACCCAGGTGGGCCAAATTATTTCATCTCTCTGAGCCTCATTTTCTCCTTTTAAGCAAGTGGGAACAATAAGATCCTCTTGATAAGGATGTGAAGGTTAAGTTAAGTAATGTACATGGAATACTTACCACAGTCCAGGTACTCACTAGCTAGTAACTGCGCTATTTCCGAGGTGTGGCCAGAACTCAACGCTTCAGAATCCTACCTACTGTCTTTTCTCCTAACCATAGAGTCAACCCAAGTCCTACTGGTGGGCATGGTTTCCTAATTTAATAGGAGTTCCCTCCGCACGATGGATAGCCCCTTCTTTGTGTTCCCTTAGCTCTCAGCTCTCTCGTCTCCTGGCATTTAGACACACCTCCAATGGCTAGGTTCCTTCTCTGTCTTCCCCACTAGAGTTTGTCTTGCCTTAGAGCAGGAACTGTGTCTTTTATCTCTGTCTCCCAGAGCACATCATAGTAGATGTGCTGGCAGATGGAAGGAGTGAGGGGTGGAAGACAGAAGGGAGGAAAGAAAGAAGGAAGAAGGAAAGGAGGGAAAGAGGGAGGGAGCTGGGAAGATGTTGGGTGTTGGAAGGCAACCATTTTACAGCGTGATGGATTCATTCAGAGAAATAGCTTGACAGTACAGAATTCATCTTTTTATGACGGTGACAACACTAATACATTTATTTCCCTTCTGAAATTAACTTTCTAATATTAAGAAAGGTCAAGATGAACTGCAGCAAAATGAGACATTTTGTCATTTTTAACAAATTATACCAAAGCAGACTGTCAGATTAAAGGGGTCACCGTTTTGAGGTCTAAACGCTGGTGCTGATTACATAATCAGAGCTAATGCTTGTCTTTCTCACCTTTTCCTGCCCACAGACCTCCAATAGTTCTCTTTGGCCCAAACAATAAAACTCAAATATCTCAGCCTGCTGTTCTGAGGCCCTTTAGAATCTGATCACTTCTTAAAAAATCCATTCCTTCCCCAAAGGGACATTCTAACCAGCCAGACCCATCTCCTTCCTGCTATTCTCTTCCTCCTACATGGCTTTGCTCATGTGATGGCTCTTGTTATAACTGCCATCTCTCCTACCGGATGCCCATGGGAAGTCTCTCTGTCCTGTCTCTGCCCTACCTATCCAGCCCACTGGCTGGCCCCTTGTTCCTCAGGATTTGACTTGTTCTGGTCTTGAGGCTGACACTTCTGCTCTTTTAGCCTTGAGTTGGCCTTGACCATGGCTTTGGCTGAGTTCCTTCTGCCTCACCCACATCATGCTCTACCCTCCTCAGAGGCATTTGGGGAAGCCTTGGATGTCTGTGAGAGGACACTGAATGTGGGTGCTTTGTTAAAGGGAAAAAAGAAAGAAGAGGTATAACCCTCTGCCCTGTTCCTCCTGCTCCCTTCTTCCTTTGATTCATCCATTTATGTGCTTGGCCCTGGGCCCGACTGGGGGGCCATTTGGACTCACTCAGAAGAATGAAAATTAAGCCCTGACTCTGTCTCTTGGGAAAATTACTTAATACCTGTGGGCCTTAGTTTCCCCATTTGCAAAACAAAACACATAATCCCCACCTCACAGCATTGCAGCAAGCATCAAATGAACGCTTGTGTGTGATTGTGCTCTGGAAACTATACATCTCTGTGACAAATTAGTGAAAATAATTAGGACAAGATCCATGTGCTAGTGACTCACCCCAGGGCCCACAGTGCACGTGCTCCAATCTGGTAGAAGTCGGAGGGGCCTGAGTTTGAGTCTCAGCTCTACAGTACTGTCTCACTGGGCAACCTTGAGCAAGCCAGTTCCCTGCCCTGGGCTTATGTGTTCTCTCTATCCTCTTTCTATGGAAGGTTAGTTTGGAGAACCTCTTCAGTTTTTTCCAGCTTGAGGTTCTCTGGCTCCACATAGGGTTCTCTGAGAACCTAGAGGCCAGAATGAAGTTACTAATTCAAGCTTAAAAGTGACTGCATTGGAATTAGCCAGCCCCATTCAAGACCAAACTCCCAATTTACCCGGCATGTTCAACCCCTGGACTTCTCAAACCAAGTGTTCCCTACAGTGGTTGGGGGAGGGGCAGGGTATCCAAGTAATGGCATAAACCTGGTATTCCATTTACAACGTCAACTGAATTTAAAGACAATGGGGATAATTCTGAATGTTTGCTACTCAGAGGTGTCATCATATTCAAGAAAAAAGCTAAATCAATAGAACTCCTCTCTTCTATGTTCGCTATTTACATGTCTTTTAAAAATGAAAGAGGAGACCCTCTGAGCAATGTTGAGCCCCCTGCTGGCTGCTCTGCCCCCGCCGGGGGTGGGGAGCCACTCGCCCTATGCTGCACTGTGGAAGTGGGCCCTGGGGTCACACAGATCTGACTTCCATTTCCAGCTCTGCTACCCCCAGTTGTATGACCCGGTGGGTTCTAACCGCTTTTCGTTTGTTCCTTCTTGCAACTGACATTTTACTGATGTGTTAGGTATCGCACCCTGGGCAAGAGAATGCAGAGGTGACAGAGATATAGTTTTATCCTTCAAGGAGTTCACAGCTGAGTAGAGAAAACAAGCACATAAACCAATCAGTGTGATGTGGAGTGATAAATGTGCACGCCCGGGGTGACTGCAGGGCGGGGCGGGGGGGGAGTGGGGAGGCACGGGGAGTGGTGGGGGGTGTCATTCATGCTGGGCCTTATTTTCCTCGTCTGAGAAACAGGGATAATGACGTCCATTTCATATGGTTGTTCTATGGATTAGATGAGGCAATGCCTAGCACAATTAGATGCTCAGTAAATATCAGCACCTTCCCCCTTTCCTACTCCCACACCCCAGGGGACCGAAAAGCTGTTTTCATCTGCCCCATCCACTCCAGAAGATCCAGTCACATAGCGAAGATGTCTATTAAAGAACATGCCTTAGCAGTCCGAGGATTTTTCAAGGTCGCAGCCTGGAGCTAAACTCTTAACAGGAAAGAAACTGTCCATTTGTAACTGGGAGCCTGAGTAAGGCAACTTTTCTGACTGCTGAGTGTTTGCTGGTCATGCCAGGAGTTTAAAGAAAAGCTTTGGCTTTGACAGGCCTTGTAGGCACAGCCAGAGAGAGGCCATTTCTGTTAAGTGGACTTAGCTGCCAATCAGCGTCCAAACTCCATCTTCCAGTGAGCCCTTGTCCAGAGCCTCAGCTGGTGAAACCTGCTCCAAGCCACACTTGGGGTCTGGAATTGCCCAGGAGAGGGTTCCTGAGGATTACGTTCCCTGGTATTCACTTTAGAACCATCCTTGCTGTCTTCATCCCTTAGGGATTATAGCGAGTTACAGCCTCCCCCCTCCCCCGCCCCCCAGGGGCACAAACCCACACCCTAGGAATGACAGAAATCCTCTTGCCTTCTGAAGCTTGAACTGTAAAATTCACCCAGAATGGATTAGAACAGACAAATACAGGAAGCCCAAAGAGAGAAAGGCTCCCACCCCTGCAGCCTCTGATCTTATTGTCACGTAATTAAAGGTAATTAGCTCAGCTGAAGAAAGACTCAGGAATGGGAGTTGGGGAGTGGTCAGAGAAGCCGAGATAAGGGCTAGGGCCTGTTCCCTGTCTTTTAAGACCTATTTGCAATGCTTTTTCAATAACTAGAGCTACAGCTATTTTGTAAATACTACAGTTTAAAGATGGTGATAATGTTCCGAAATTAACATTGAAATATCAGCTATTGTGCACAACTAGATTTAAGCTTGTAATAAGAATAAATGCTAACGTTTATTAAGTGCTTATAATTTACCAGCCTTGGAAAATACCACATAAGTGCAGTGTCATTTTCAGTCTTTACGACCCTCTGTGAAGGGATGCAACTACCCGGTTTTCACAGATCGGGCCACAGAGTCTGAGAGAGGTGAGGCGGTAGACAGAGCCAGAATTGGAAGCCGGAGGCAATTTCTGACTGCAGGGTCCTTGCTCTAAATCCCTAGGAGAACAAAGGGTTTGCCTCCAGTCCTTTCCACCGACAGGGCAGTGCTTAAAGGTCCAGGACTTAGCAGACTGAAAAGAGAACAAAGTAGGAAGAAAGGGCAGGATTTGAGGTTTGCTCTGGGGAAGTGGGGTCCCTGTTATGCTTACCTAGAGGGCAAGAAACTGGCAGACTTCCTAGGATGTTAGGAGCCTGGATGTTGTCACCTCTGGGATAGGAGTTCTTAGCAGAGGGAAGTAGAGGTACAGTGCATGGATGGTTGCGTGAAGGGACAGATAGAAGGACAGCTAGTCAGAAGACAGATGCATAGGTGGGCGTCAACTGACCCCAGTTTCCTTCTATAATGTGGGCTGGGCTGGCTGCCTCAGGCTCCAATGCTAGGGATTGGCCCAGCACTAAGCAGCCACCTCAGGAGTTCCGTTCTATTTTATGAAGTGAGGTCCTTCCTTTTATCTGGGTGGCCAGGTCCCCTCCTCCTTCCATATATTTTTTTTTTCTCCAATTTTAAAGTTAAAATATACTTGTAGAAAATTGCTGGGAAATATAAAAAAGCGGATAGGAAGGAAACAACCCCAGTACCCAGAAATACCATCTACTTCACATCCATTCTTTTGTGTATGTTTTAAACCTAGTTGTTATATGTCTTAACATGTAATACACATGCAACTTTGTCTTCTGCTTCTTTTCACTTAAAATTATAGCATAAGCATTTTTATAATATTGTAAACTCTTCATAAACATCCATTATATGAATGTATCGTCATTCACTTAATCAGTTTCCCACTGTTAGGCATTTAGATTTTTTTCTCGGTTTTTCACTATTTATAAGTAATATGGACTTTTTTTTCACATAAATCCTTATTCACACTTCAAATTATTTTAGTCTAGGTTTGTAGTACTACAATTGCTGACTCAAAGCTACCAACAGAACAATGTATTTGAAACCCCAGAAAGTCATAATAACATTTTTTTTCTCTCCCTTTTGAATTCCATGTGCTTTCTAGTGCCTGATAGAGAGCCCCCTGGATTTCAGGATAAAGTCCAAGCTTCCTGGGGTAGCACACTGGGCTCTATGACTGGCTTCTGCCTACCACTTGGCCTTACCTCCCACCCCTTCTCACCATGCTCCCCTCAGTCCAGCACACCGAACTCCTTAGAATTCTCAGAGTCTAGTCACCTGTCTGATACACGTATGCTCATGCATCTTGCTCCCTCACCCGTGATGCTTCCCCAGTCTGTCCAAACAACTCCTGTCTTCCTTCAAAACTCACTTCAGAGGTCGCCCTCCCCAGCAAGCCTTGCCTGACCCCTAGTCCAGTGGAGATGACCTGCTTCTCTCACATGGCATCTGGATTTCTTGCTTACCACCTTGTCCTGCCATCGTTGGTTTACGGAGTCAGGAGCTCTAGACCAGGGGTTTGCAAACTTTCTCTGGGCACGGAATTCTTTATTCAAACACATTTGTCATACTGATAAAGGTTAACATCTGCTGAGAATATATGTGCCTGGCAAAGTGCCTTCAGCAAGTCCCAGGAATCAGTTCAGTTAATCCTCACAACAACCTCTTACAAATGAGGAGGCGGATGCTTGGAAAGGTAAGGGACCTGCCCAAGATAGCGAAGCTAGTGAGTGTTGAAATGAGATTTAAACCCGGGCCTGAACCTGAGCTCTTAATCACAAAATTATACTGCTCCGGTTAAAATGGAGAGGAGCCATATGGGAGGGGGTTCCTCAGACCTCTTGCAATTTTTCTGAAAACAGTTTGAAAACCGCTGCTCTATTCTGGATCATCAGTTCCTGAGGGAAGCGACTAATTCCTATTTGCCTTTCTATTCCAGTATATAGTGCCTGGGCTGTGAAAATGTTTATTGAATGGATAAATGAACAATCTTTTTCCTTTGAAGATTACAGGGAAGTTACTCTTTTATCTATATACTTTACTAGCCTTGAAGTAAAAGCAAGCAATGTGAACCTGGCATGGCTTGCTGAGTGGGAGGGCACCAAGGCTCATTGGCCAGGAGGTCAGGCTGTGTCTGGGCTGATAAGACTTCTCACATCCAGACACCTGGGACCAGGACGGGGCTTGGGAGGTGGGCATTAGAACTTCTGGAGGATGGGGCAATTTCCTGATGAAAGGTTAAATAGTGGAAGCAGTGATTAGTCTGGTCCCTTTCATCAGAATTCAGCTCTCTCCACCACGGTAAATAATGGACTAATTAGGCATCTGGCTTACTTGATTTCCCATGGCTAAGGCCAATTTCTGAAATGCAATATGCTATTTGATGTACCAGCATGAATTCTTCCTGGGCTCCAGAGCCTCCCAACAACAACCAAAAATAACTCTCGGAGAAGTTCCCCACACATTGAACACAAAACACCCTAAAGGTGACTTGTACTCTGTTGTAGGCTGGATAGGCTGAGAGCCTAAGAGGGTCACAGGCTGTATGCTAATCCCGACTGGCTCAAACCAGGGGCCTGGAAGGGGAGGAGTTTGCTGGCGGGTGAGAAATGGATAGGATAGGTTAATGGGAAAAGCTCGTGGAGGAAATGACCTGGGGGTATACTGGACTGCTTGGGTAAGCGAAAAGAGGTTAGTCGAGGACTATCCACAGAAACTCCTTTTTAGCTCATTGTGGCTGGATAATTGGATGACCATGGGATAGGGAAAATGGGGAAGCAAGCTAGGTCTAACTAAGGAATGAGGGTAAGTTGAACAGATAACAGGAGCAGAGAGAGTGTAAAGAGAATTTTAGAATTTGTGGATTTTCGATGGAGATCCTACATGGCTGGATTCTAACACTCTAGAATTTCTAAATTTGTGAGCTTGAGAAAATAAATTCCATATGTGGGAGCTCTCAGTGACAAGGGATCAGCAGGGGCAAAAGATGAAGGAAAGAAGATGAGTCAATGGAAATGCAGAACAGTGAGAGAGAAGGGCGGGGGTTTGAAAGTCAAGGGTGCCATGGATTTCTCTGGGCTGCTTCGGGGCTATCATGCTGGGAAACAATGTGTCAGATGAGGTGGCTAACAAGATTTCCCCAAACACTCTTCAACAGCCTACGAAGTGTGGGTTCCTGCCAGGTAATGGAAGTAGAAGCTGGAAAAGACAGAGCTTCTGTCCTTGAGAAGCTCTGTCTAAAGAAGGCAGGAAAACTATCACTAAAACACAGCAGGATGTGTGCTTTCACCAGGCATGCACTGGCGCTGGGGGATGCCTATAGAAATCCAAACAGCCCCCCTTCTGGAGAGACTGTGTTTTAATCAATGCTTAAGAGGTTCTCATTGAGCTACCAGTGAATGGCTAGCCCTGGCCAGGGAAGCAGGGAGGTGAAGGCAGATCCTTGGCCCTGAAGGGGTTTGCAATTGAACTGAAAAAAAAAAAAGGGAAACCGGAGGACGTCTGAGGAGATTCTGCTATGGCACCAAGCCCACAGAATATATTCCTTGCATGTTTATGGAATAAACTATTAGATGAAAGAAGCAAAGTCTGATAATAGAAGAACAAAGCAACAAAATGCTTTGTGGGCCAAAGGGTGCAAGGAAATGTGAGCCTGGAGGTTAGGTTCTGAAGATTAAGTAGGATTTGGAGAGTGACTTAGTGTGTCTCTTGACTTGGAATACTTTTCCTCTTCTTTACTCAGCAAATGCCCATCCCTCCTTCAGAACCCTGTTCAGATGTTAATTCTAGGTCTTGGTGAGTGGATTTCCTTTTCCCTGCCTGTCTTTCCTCTCTCTCTCTCTCATCCAACACACGTTCATGGAAGACCTGTGCCCTGCACTGGGTGTCAGGGATCAGGAATGACTAAGGTGAAGTCTAAGACCTCAGTGGGATCGCAGTCTGTGGTGGGGTATGGGAGCTTGGGAAAGCGGGGTCAGCGAGGTAGGTGCTGTAATGGCCAAATGCATAAAATATTAGTGGCTCCATTTCTCATATACCTACTACTGAAGGCTATTTATATACATATTATCTTATCCTGGGAGAAATACCATGGGACAGGCATCCCAGTTGCCAGATAGGGAAAATGAGACACAGAGTTTAGTTGACCTGACTCAAATGGAAACTTCTGGAAGCTTTGCTGGCTTCCAGAACATATTGAACATATTGAAACAATATGCATCTAGTTAGTTGATGAGAGGTATCCAGAGTCTTTCAGAATGAAAAGGTGTTAGAGAAACTGAAGGAAACAATCGGCTTGACAGGAATATTACTCTGAAGTAGGAGATCCATCTCTCCACCCGGCTTGCTGCCAGAGTCAAAGTTATAATCTAGAGTTAGAAAAACCATGTCTTTTATCACAGGTGGGAGAAGTTGCCCCTTAGAAAAGTAATGATTTCTCTTAAAATTTCTTAAAGTTTCAAAACCATGTCAAACTGTTGTAGGAAAAGCTGTAAAAATTTCAGGAACCAGAAGCACCCTACATTCTCAGAGCCCGCTGCACAGTATTACATTTACCTCCAGTCTCTACTTCCACACTGAACCTTTCCCCTAGCCTATTCACGGACTTCCTGGGCCATGGTAGTAGGAGTGGAAAAATGTTTGAGGAGACCTAAGTGTGTGATCTATGGCTGTGGTGTGAGTGCATTTAGCCTACCCCCCATGAACCCTCCGGCAGCCGGCTGCCGTCTGCACATTTCCACAGGGCACTCCTCTTCACCCTACCCCAGGCAATAATCCTTCTTCACCTTTATAACCACTTTACGTTCACATACCCCGGGGCTCTCTCCCACCTGTGTAAGCCGGTCAAGGGCTTATTCTTCCTGCCAGCAGAGGAGCGCACTGAGGCTTAGGAAACTAACATTTATGGGGCCTCGGCCATGTGCTAAGCACCTTCCTAGGCGTCACTCCAGGCTGTCCTTCGCTGGCAGCAGCCTGACTTCTGGGCCTTGTCGTGAAAATCCTGCCCATCACGGCCGACAGCCAACTCCAAAATGCCCATCCCTGCAGAGACGCAGACCGTTGGAGCCAGACGGGCCTTGTGGAGTCATCCTTCAATCCCTATCGTGTATAGACTGGGGTGCAGTGGCGGGGGGAATGAAAGACCCAGAGCAGGGAAGAGACTTGCCTAGGAGCGCCAAGCAAAGCAGTGGTTCGTCCACTCCGGTGGGCGGTGTGGCTAGTGCTCTCAGTCTCTCTCGGCGTCACAAAGACAAGCTGCCACAGCTTTAGCTGCCCCCTGCAGGGGACCTTTGGGGTGATACAACTAGAGACATGGGGATGGAACAAACATTTGGGAACCTACAGTCCTGATTCTGAGCTCCCTAGGCCTCAGGGAGACAGTGTGCTAAGGCCCTAGGGGTGTGGTCTTCCCTGGGGTAGGACTGTCTCCTCCTGGGGGGTGACAAGCACCCTGCCATAGGGGCGGTACTTTCCCACCCCAATGCCATGGTTGTGGCCTCCTGCTCTCCTGGTTTGGCCCAAGTGTGCATGTGGGTGGGGATGGGGTGCCCTCAACCTTCTCCCCACTGTGCTTGCCAAGGTGGCATTCCCCCTTCCACCGGCAAGGGTTCCAGGCTATCGGGTGTGAACACACAGGTGCCCCTTGGTTTCTAGTGAGGAGATGCCATCTCAGAGCCTTCCAAGCTGGTGACCCAGTGAGACCTCTGGCCATGCTAAGAGCAGAGCCCCCGGGCCCCCTCCTGCTGTTTTGACCAGGTGGGGAAACAGGCTGGCTGTGTGTTTGTGTATATGTTCTTTGTGGATTATGTATAACTCGACACCTGACTATCTGGTGTGCACCATGTCTATGCTCTCATGTATATATGTTCTGTTCTATGTATGTGAACGCAGGCATTTTCTGCATATCTCCACGTTGTGCGTGTGTATGTGTGTGTGTTTTCCGTGTAGTGTGAATGAGTGCTGGTTCCGTGTGTGTTAGATGACCATGTCACCGACTGCTGTTTGTCTTGCAGATGTATTATAACCTATTTATTTATTTGACAGAAAGAGAGCAGCTTCTCTTGAGGACCACAGGAGGCAAGCGAGGGGAAAAAAAAAAAAAAAAAACAACCCAGCCCTGTGTTGCTCTATTTTAAAAACTGCTCCATGTTGTTATGGCAGCTAATTTTCCTTAAATGATTTAAGGAAACAGATCTGTCTATGAGCTGCAGCCAAGTTGTTATAGCAACACAGGCCTTTCTCCTCCAGGAAAAGGGGGGAATTCCCCACCCCCCCAGAGCATAGAAGCCTCTCACAAAAGCAACCCTTAGGCTCTGAGAGACTGGGGACAAAGGAAAGGGCAGGAGGGGACCCATTCACCTCCCACCGTCAGTCCCTGGCGATTCTCCTTAGCAACTGCCCTCACCGCTCTCCAGTTCGGATCTCGTTGTCCTTCACCTGGACTACATAAGAAGCACCTGATGGGCCTCTCTCCTTTCGCTTCGTCTCATCTCCTTTGATCCACTCTCCACATTGCAGCTTTCCCAAGTTTCTAAAGCATATGTCATTCAGCATAATAGTCTCTCTGGTGCCATGTTCTCTGCTGCATGCTGGATATGCATAGGGCATGTCCTTGAAGGGCATGCCAGGGACATTGGCCTTTATTCCACAAGCAATGGGGAGTCATTGAAAAGTCTTAATCAGGGGATAGAGACCCAGTTGGATTTAAATTTTAGAATGACTCTAGAGTTTCTAAATTGGGGGACTGAGTCGATGGAAATGCTATTCATTGATCTCTGTCTCCTTTGCTCAAACGTTTTTGATGGCTCTCCATTGACGACTCTGATTCTCAAGAATGAGAGAGGGTGTGTGCTGGAATATTCCTAACAAGTGGCATTTTGTTCCATGGCCTTGATTTTTTTTTTTACAGTCATGATACTTAATTCAATTAAAAATCAATTTAAATAGGACCTAAGACTTTGATTTTATTTATTTATTTATTATTTATTTATATTTATTTGAGAGAGAGAGCACAAGTGGAGGGTGAAAGGGGCAGAGGGAGAGAGAGAAGCAGGCTCCCCGCTGAGCAGGACCCCAGGATCATGACCTAAGCCAAAGGCAGACACTTAACTGACTAAGCCACGCAGATAGCCCAAGACTTTGATTTTAATGAGAAGAGAGCATTGGGCCATAGGAAGAAGCCAAATTCCTTGACTCCATGTTCAAACTCACCCATGAGCTTCTTCACATCTGCTTCTCGGGCCGCCCTCTTGTAGCTGCCTGTTGTGAATCCTGCACACCAGCCCCAGCAGCTGAGGCCTCTCACCTCCATTCCACTGCTCAGCTCTCCCTGGATTTCCCTCTCCCCTCTCCCTGTAACCTCCCTCATCCCTAAACCTTAGCCTCCGGATGAACTATTACCCATTTCTAGAGGCTCAGTCCAAAGTCTTTGAGAAAACTTCCTCAGATACACACACACACACACACACACACACACACACACACACACACACACGATTAATGTCTCCCAGCCCCGTATTTCCAAAGCATTACATTTTCTCTACTACAGCACACCTTCCTGGCTGCTTTGGTTGAAAATTGTTCATAAAGGTCTGGCCTTCCTATTGGACTGTGAGTTCTTCCTAGCCTGAGATCCTGCCCCATTAATCTCTATAATTCTGGAGGTTATGGAGGGTCTTGCAAATGGATACATTGAGAAATGTGTGCTTCATTCAATTAACTGAGCATTTTAAAGCAACACCTTCTTTTTTATCTCTGCCAAATACTTCTCTGGGTGTGCCTCTCAGGCAGATAGTTAGGTGCTAGAAGACTTACAGATGGGTGGTCCTAGGAAGCCCATCCATAAATGGGCTTAACTTTTTAAGATTGTAACCCGACATAGGTGAGAGAGGAGGTCCCCATGTGTGCTCTTGTGTGTGAGTGACTCTGGTTGTGTGGCTGATGGTGGGATGTGAAGTCACCATCATACTCTATGGCGTGTGTGCCAGGATAAAGCCAAACTCCCATGGGTAGGGCATGAGCTCTCACCTGAAAGGTGCTGTCATTCTGGGGGCTAATTACCTGGGGAAGAGGTAGAATACTCAGCCCTAAGATCAGAATGGGAAGGAGAAGCCTGGATGTGGAGCAGAGTTGGAACTGGCTTCCCTGGTCTTCACCATTGGAGGTAATGGAATGTCTAAGAGCAGCTCCTGAACAAAACGTGCTTGGATGGTGGAAAGTCAGGGACCCAGGGATCTGAGGGAGCTCCTGGTGGCCAGAGAGGGCTAAGCTCAGTGGTGGGTAGAACGGTGTGGGCACCGAGGCCAGGAATGGGGCACATCAGTGAAGATGACCAGGAACCTGGGTCAGGGGAACCAGAGTGGGTGATGCCGTCTCAGGTTCTGTCCCTGGGAGTGGAGGACAATCTCAGCAGGCTGCAGGGGAACCCAAGAGAGGGTTTATGTCCACAGACCAGAGCCTGAAGTAAAAGAGGGACCAGCGAGGATGGCACCAGCATTTGGACACTCTCAGGGAGAGCGGAGATTGCGGAGAGGTATGTGGTCCGGTCGCTCCTCTTCATCAGGGAAATCTCATTGAAAGCAACTCACAGAGGCTCTGTTTTACTTCATCATTTGCTTAGCCTTTATTCTGAGCACCTGCTCAGAGCCAGGTCCCTGCTGGGCATGGAGGACTCTGAGATGCATCAACCAGACCCTGCCTAGGGACAGTCCATCACAACTGGTAAACAAAGGCCACTCTGTCCACAGGGAGCTGTCCCAGGAGTGGGGCATAAAACACTTCATATCTAAGATCCGGTGTAGTCCTCTGGGTAGAACAGTCCCTGGTCAAGATCATCATTCTGTTTCCAAGGCCCAGAGAGGTGGCAAGGTTTAGTGAGCAAAGGTCTAGAAAGCAGCCTTTGAAGTAAATGCCATCATTAACACAGGACAGCAGGCTCCTGTTGCCAGGTGAGAACACAGAAGGGCTCATGCCCCGGACTTACAGTGCAGGTTGGACATATCACTTTTGCTCAACTTCAAAGTCAGCATGTCTAAGCTTATTCCCAGGCTCACTGCCCCTCCTGAGTTCCCATCTCAGGAAGGGCAACCACATCTATCTACTCCGCTGTCCAGGCCAAACCATGGGTGTCATTCAAAACTCCTTCCTGTCCCATGAGCCAATCACTAAGCTGCCCACAGCTCCCTCCATAATGCCTCTCCAACCCCACAGCAGCAGGCTCTACTGGTCTCCAGCCTCTAGCCTGGCACCCTCCAAATCCACCCCCTTACAGGAACCAGAGGGATCTTTCTGAAATGCAAACCTGATCCTGTCACTTCCCAGCTTAAAATCCTTCCATGCTCCCCATTCCCGTGAGAATGAAGTCCAAATTTCACCCTGTATCATAACCCCCTCTGCCCCTCTGTCTGCCCCCAGTACCGGCCACACTGAATGATTTGGCAGTCTCCCGAGGGTGCCTCCCTCTCAAGGCAGGTGCACAGAGGTCTCCTCTGCCTGGAAAGCCCTCCCTGCCCTGGGAATCTTTCATGCATCAGCTCAGGTATGGCCTCCTGGCCTGGGTCCCTTCTATGGGCTCCCAGAGCCCCTGTGCCTTCCTCCACAAATGCACCTGGGATAACTGCCTGTAAATGCCTATCTCCACCAGGCTGTGACCTCCTTAGGGGTGGACAGCAGCTCTGATGACTCCCAGCATCCAGCACATAACCCAAAGGAGTTCAGTGAGGAACGACAATGCTCAAGGACATAGTCCCTGTCCACCAGTGAGGGTCTGCTGATTCTCTGCTTGCTGACTCTGTCAAGCAGAAGGCCACTGGGATGGAGGAGTGAGGCTGTGAGCATTTAGAAACGAGGCCAGAGGCTGTCCTGGCAGTTCACATAGCTCTGGCTTGAGTGACTGTGATGACGTACACAACAGCGGAGGTCAGGAGGAGAAAGCATGTCAGGATATTAGGGCAGATGCCCTTGGGTACTGTAGTGTCTGCAACTGGACACAATGACTCTTACAGTCAAATGTGACTTCGAATCCAATCCAAATAATGTTTGTTGAGGATCTGCTACATGCCAGGTACTGTGCTAGGTGCTTTCTGATAGCTTTTAAGTAGAGCTACGGTATAATTTATCATCCAAACTGGGACACTTCTAAGAGTGAAAGGGGGCACTATTAATAAATACTCTAGGACAACAGGTATAAATGGGAGCTGCCCCAGGCAAGCCAAAATTTACAACCATCCTACCCACAGGTCACAGTTTGTGTGCTTCCTTGCCCCCCGCCCCCCGTAACTCTACACACAATTTGTAAATCTATATCAGTATTTACTTATTTATTGTCTATTCCCCCACAAATTGCAAGGGTTAGGGTTTTGTTCACTAGTAGAAAAAAATCTCAGTGCCTAGTATATAGAAACTACTTGATAAATACTTGTGGAAAGAAGGAAGGCAAGACTGGAGTAAAAGCCTGGGCAAGGAGATGGGGAGTGCGGAAGAGACAAGAGATGGAGGGAGCTGAGATCCTTGACTCCCGTGGTCAGCTTGACTACCATGTTAGTGCTCCATGTGCTTGGGTCTTAAAGGAGTGGACTTTCAGGAAGAATACAGTTTAGGCAACAAGCTCAGCATCCAAGTGTGTTTACTAAGATCCAACCAGCTGATGAGCAACCTATTTATGGCACAAAAAGTGTCTAAATCTCTCTGTCCCTCAGTCTTGGCTGTTCTATGTTTTGTAACGTGGATGAGTGCCCAGTTGTTTGTGAGCAAATCAATGACTTCTCAGTGATGACAGCAATGGCAGGCTGAAGCCTCTTCTCTTCAGCAAACCTAACCCTTCCCTTTGGGTCCTCCTCCATGCCTCACCCCCCAGTTCTCTCCTCAGGGATTCATCTAAAACACCCCCTTTTTCAGGAACTCCCACTCTATCACTTCTCCTATCCTGTGTCTTTTTTTTTTAATCATGCCTCATTGTCCTCTCTATGAATAACTGTTTTCTATCTATAAACCGTATTACAGTTGGCATAACAGGATTTGCCATCCAATCCACTTCAACCAATAGTTTAGTGAATATTTATTATCAGCTAGATCAGAAAAAATGTCGGGGCTATGGCAGTCAAGGGGCCATGAAATAACAGTCATCAAAGTTAGAAGAGACTCAGATGTCATCTCACTCCAGTGTCTTCCAAACAATTGAATCTCCTCTATGCACCATTTTGATAGTGTCATTTAGCTTCAAGGTGAACACTTTTAGTAAAGCAAAGTTCATAGCTCCTACATCCACTCCATTTTAGGTAGAGCTAATTGTTAAAAAGTTCTATTTCTCTATAGACCTTACCTCCTCCTTTGGCCTCCACCCAGGAGATGTCTGTCCTGTCCTCTCTGATAGCTCTTTAGGGATAGAATGATAGTGGTCTGCTTCCTTTCTCTAACCTATGAAACCCCCATGTCGTCTCCTGTTTCTTACAAAGTCTTGCCCCTATGAGCAAACTCAGTATGGAAACCCATTGTTCCCCTTCTTTCTGGACTAGCAGGCCCTCTTCTCTGGGAATAGGTTCACCACGGCCACCACAGCCCTCAAGTCCAGCCATGTGGTTCCAGTGTGCTGTTCTGTCCTTACATATCCTTGCCTATGGGGCCAGAGTTGACTTGCCCAGAGGTGGCATATCCCCCAGGCTAGGCCAGTCACAGTCTTTTGGAACTGGAACTAGAAAATGAGAGTGGATCACTCTCCAGGGATGGAGCCAACAGATGTGACTTTAGTTATGTGAGATACACTGGTACTCTCGTAATAAATTCTCTATTTTGCTTAAACTAGTTCAAATTGTATTTCTTTTGCTTATAGCCAAAGAACCCTATGAATCTGCTTCACTATATTTCCTTTATCCCACAAGACCTCCTGAACCCAACTGAACAAGATATTTGTGAGAGGTGGGGGAAGGTATTTGGGTCTATCCAATTTAAAGATAAGACCAGCAGGCCTCATACCCATCCTGGTTTTGACCCTGCACTGCACTCCTAATTTGTAGCTCCTACTGGAATTTCCCAGTACAACACTGCCCTTTCCCAAATAAGCCATAAAACCAGCAGGTGCTGAAGGGGTTTGGTTACTCACTGGGTCATTGTACATCCGGATGATGAGCTGTTTCACTCCATGCAGGGTAGGGTGGGCCCACGGAGAGGGATCCAGCCAGTGACGGTTCAGGTCAAACCCCATCAGAGAGCACCTAGGTAGTACCCGGAGTCAGAGTCAGTATGAACAGGACAAGCCAAACTTGTCACTTATCAAAATACAGCTAGGAGTAGGAGCAGTCCCTGTCTCACCTACCTAGCATTTATTTTTTGCCAGAAACAGTTCTAAACATTTTATATATATTAATTCACTCAATGCTTTCAACAAAACCCTATGAAGTCACTACTATTACAATTCCTACTTTATATAAGAAGTTGAATCACAGAGAGGTTCAAATATTTCTGTGGAGAAGTCTGACTTCAGTATCCATGCTCTGAGACCACAGACACATGTATATCTCTCATACAGGGCAGTAGAGAGAAGTGCTCAGGCTGAAGTCACTGGTGTCCATATTATTCCTCTCTGTCTCGCACCCACAGCTCATCCATTGTTTCTACCTTCAAAAGGTATTCAGAACCCAACACCCTTTTATCAGCTCCACGATATCACCTTGAGCTCAGACCAAGGTTCTGAGTATTGTGACAGTCTCTTACCTGGTCTTATTTCCACCCTGGCATCCTCCCAGCCCACCTCTCATCCCATCTTCTTCCCCACCCCCATTTTCCACATAGCATCCAGGGTGATCCTCTAAAACACAAGTCAGATGATGTCCCTTTTACACTCAGATGGTCCCTGTTAGATGCAGAGTAAAACCCCTTACAAGCTACAAGTCCCCATGTGGTCCTTCCCTGCTAACTTCTCTGACCTCAGCTCCTACCACCATCCCTCTTGCTTCTTCTGTGCCAGATGCTGGACTCCTCATTGTTCCTCCAACACACTAGGTGCATCCTGCCCTCTATCTTTTCCTCCAGTCTGGGAGTCAGGCAGATCAGAATTCATAACCACTGTCTGATCCCTCCTGATGTAGTAGGCATTTACCCATTTTCTTTGGAGAATGCCCAACATCTAACCCTGTGATTAGAGGGGACAGTGTTGGGGAGAGTTTGCTCCTCCATCATTACAGATGATGAGACTATGGTGGTGCCTTTTCTTCCACCACAGAAGACAGATGGGCCAGATTCTCCCTCTTTGTGACCTGCCAGCCACAGCAACAGGAAATCAGACTCAGGCAACAGTCGCTTCCCTCCAGGACTTAAAGTTGGCCCAGGTGATATAAGGTTGGGAGTCAGGTGTACAGACATGCTACCATTGAATAGGGGTAGTTATCCCTGCCAGCAGCCAACTTTCACCCTCCATAGCTATTCTGTTAATTTGTTTGTTTTCCAAATGTGGCCCTTCCTATAAATTCCCTTTTTGCTTCAGTGGCTGGAGCTAGTCCTTGTTCCTTTAACAGAAAGCATCACTGAATAAACAAACAAACAAACAAACAAACAAAAAAACAGAAAGCATCACTAACCATGCAGCTCTGTAGGCTAATTTATATTAAACCCTAGTGGCTGGTCACCAAGCAGATGGAACCACTGGTCTGGGTGCTATGCCCACAGAGCTCTTTGAGCTTCTACTGAGCATCTAAAAATTTGGAATGGAACGCTATTGTTAACAACAGGACTTAATCACAAATGACCGTAACTTTAGAGATGGTTAGCTTACCTCCCTCTCCTCTGCCTTCAATTAAGAATGCCCTAAGCAATCCCTTAGCCAAGTCACTAGCTTGCTCCATGATACTTCTATGACCTGGTACTCACCACCTCCCCAGGCAGCTTATCTCATTCTTGGACAGCCCTGCTAGAAAACTCTTCCTTCTCTTTAGCTGAAATTGTCTTCCCAGCGATTTCCTGCACTAGTCTCATCTTTGCCTCATAGAGTCACTCAGAACCATGAGGCTATGTTGTGAAGACCAGGAGCTTTGGAAGTCACAGTTAGGTTTAAATTTTGATTGGTGACCTTTTTAAATTTCTTTTTAAAAAACCCCTTTGGGGGCGCCTGGGTGGCTCAGTCATTAAGCGTCTGCCTTCAGCTCAGGTCATGGTCCTGGGTGCTGGGATTGAGCCCTGCATCAGGCTCGCTGCTCTGCGGGAAGCCTGCTTCTCCCTCTCCCACTCCCCCTGCTTGTGTTCCCTCTCTCTGTGTGTCTCTCTCTGTCAAATAAATAAATAAAATCTTTAAAAAAAAAAATGAAACCCTTTGGGCTTCTGTTTTATCATATGTCTAATGAGGATAACAACCTTGACTTTCTGGATTATGAACATGAACTACTAATGGCCCAGCAGAATCCTCAGACCAGAATGAATACTGAATAAATGGCAGCCGGTGATGACAGTGGCAGTGGTGGGGATTGTGGTATTGTTGAAATTGTCTAAATCCAAATATCACCTCCTCCAGGAAGGCTTGCTAACTTACTCTCTGCAAATGTGGGATAGGTGCTGTCCCTCTGCTTCCACGGCATCCACTGCTCCCCCCGCCCCCCACCCTGCCCATCAGAGTGGCTACAGAGCAAGATATAGTGATTATTGAGTCTGTCTTCCCCACTGAACCATGAATTCCTCAAGGGTGTGGATTCTGTCTTATTCATGTTTGTATTCTTGCGCTTGACATAGAGTCTGGACTATGGTAGACATTGAGGAATTAGTTGTTGATTGAACATTTCATTCTTTCCCAAGAATTTTCCAATCTCATATGATATCGTTCTTACAACCATCTAGGCACACAGGTGGATTTCATTTTTCAAGCGGGAGCACTGAAGGCCAGAGAAGGTAAGCCATTCTTTCAAGGTCACCTACCTACCTGGTACTCCACAGGGCCCAGACTACAATCCAGGTGAATTGGCCCTGGGGCCCTGGTCTTCCCATCTGGCCATTCTGCTTCCAGGAAGCCTCTTTCATTAAAAAAAGTGAGATTCAAAACTTAAGAGAAGGTGTTATAGGCGAAAGATCCTGAAAGGTCAACACCTTGATCCAGCCTATTGATGAAAATGGTGTGGCTGGTGACTCAAAGGCCACTCAATCCTCAAAGAATCCTGGCGTTCTTTAGAAGCTGAAACGGTGGTGAGGCTCTTCAGTGAGTAGCACCTGTGCTGGGTACTTTTTGAGCTGATTTTTTAGAGAACACTTCTAATGGTAACAGTCTATCAGTAGGTGGGTATTTACTAAAGAAAAACCTTAGTAAAGATGCAGGAGCCCTGCCTAGCTAGGGACCAGGGGGACAGGCCTCTAATGTCTATATCATCTTGAGATAGTCACTTCCCCTCCCTGGGCTCCATGCTCTTCTTTGTAAAACGAGAGGATTATACTTCACTCAGGACGGTCTCTCCCAGCTTACTCATTATATGTTGTTGGGTGTTTTTTGTTTTTTTACTTTTTAAGTTTTTATTTTAATTCCAATTAGTTAACATATTAGTGTCAGGTGTACAACATAGTGATTCAACACTTCCATGTATCACCCGGTGCTCATCACGACAAGTGCACTCCTTAGTCCCCATCCCCCCACCTGCCTGCCCTCTTGTTCTGTATAGATAAAAGTCTGTTTCTTGGTTTGTCTCTCTCTTTTTTTCCCCTTTGCTTGTTTGTTTTGTTTCTTAAATTCTACATATAAGTGAGGTCATATGGTATTTGTCTTTCTCCAACTGACTTATTTCACTTGGTATTATACTCTCTAACTCCATCCATGTTGTTGCAAATGGCAAGTTTCATTCTTTTTTATGGCTGAATAATATTCCATTGTATAAATATACACCACATCTTCTTTATCCATCTATCCATCAGTGGACGTGTGAGCTGCTTCCATATCTTGGCTATTGTGAATAATGCTGCTATAAATATCATTATATGATTTTAAAGCATCACTAATTGGGATTTATCCCCAAAGTTAGGGACTTGGAGGAAGCACACGTTTCTGATAAAGTTAAAATACCGATATTCTAGGGAAAGGATTGACAGTTGTTTTTTTTTTTTTTTTAAAGATTTTATTTATTTATTTGAGAGAGAATGAGATAGAGAGAGAGCATGAGAGGGGGGAGGGTCAGAGGGAGAAGCAGACTCCCTGCCGAGCAGGGAGCCCGATGCAGGACTCGATCCCGGAACTCCAGGATCATGACCTGAGCCGAAGGCAGTCGCTTAACCAACTGAGCCACCCAGGCGTCCCAAGGATTGACAGTTTTAAAAAGAAACACCAAATAGTTAAGGGTTACCAATATCTTAATGTTAACTGCATGCATTTTTCAACATTTGATATTTTCATGGGACCTAATCTTTGCCTCTAGGAGTTCTCACGTTGCTCTGAACTTTGAAGAAGGGATGGGAATTTGCCAAAGTCAAGGCCTCAGAGAGCAGGCAAGGGTGTGCAAAGTTCAGCGAAGTGAGAATTGTTGGAAGTTACACATATTTTTAACAGGCCACTAGTGTATTATGTTTGTGTCTCTAACTAGGCTAGAAGCACCAGGAAGGCAGGGCTGATGCATTTTCTTGTTAGTGGTTTCAGGACCCAAATCATCTGCCTAAAGACAGAGAAATAGACAAGGTGATCTCCAGATGCCAGGCTCTCATACTATGATTGCCAGTTTAGAGTCACTGAGTATGAAATCCTGGGTCTCTGCTCTGGGTCTCTGTCTCCTTGGTGCTCTTCTATTCTGTAATTTATTTTTGAGATGAAATCTCTGTTTGAGCTCAAAGTCAGGACCCATGTTCTGACATGAATGGAACTCTTTATGGTAATAAAGAGACACAATATTTGACATTAGGATCATTCTAGAAAATCCAATTTTATGGAAGTCAAATTTATAGGTAACTACATAATATATACTTTCATTCTCTTGAATTGGAGATACTCTTGACTATCTTTTGTTTCTTCTTCCAAACTGCGAGCCCAATGGGGGCAGGGATTATGTTTGTGTCACCTTGCGCCACCCCCCAACTTATCTACTACAGACCCAGGTGCAGAGAAGGTTCATTATACCTACTGAATGAATGAGTGAATGAACAAGTGTATGAACAAATACCCTGAATATGTGCAAACAAAGTTTAGGTAATTCCTTGAAGAAGATATTTTTTGAAAAGTATTTAAGTACCTGCTACATGCTAGACATTTTCACAATAGCCAAATAAGGTAGGTATTATTAATCCTCATTTTAGGGTGCCTGGGTGGCTCAGTCAGTTAAGTGTCTGTCCTTGGCTCAGGTCATGATCCTAGGGTCCTGGGATCGAGTCCTGCATTGGGCTTCCTGCTCAATGGGGAGTCTGCTTCTCCCTCTGCCACTCTCCCCTGCTCATGATCTCTCTCTGTCTCTCAAATAAATAAATATTTTTAAAAATCCTCATTTTATAAATGAGCAAATAAAATCCAAGAGAGATTTGACTTTAGAACATCACTTGACAACTACTAGGATATAGATCAGGGATTTGAACCAAGATCTTATCAATGCCAGGATGGTGTCCAGTGATTTTTTTTGAGGCTGTGGCATCTATGAAAGAGACCCTCAGCTACTCCTGTCTGCTCTTCCTTTACTGGTCTCATCCTCCTCTGCACAATGGCAGAGACACAATGGCTCCAGAGAACATTATTCAAATGGCAAGTAAATAGCTCCATCTTGTGAGGGGCATCATGCCCATCCTTGTTGCAATAATGGCAGTTAGAATGAGAGCAATGATTTTAATTTCCCTCCTTATGATTTCCTTTTCATCTCTTCTAAAGGATAGAGAAGAAGACAGCTTGGTGACTTCAGATCAATCTCATCTGAGCACTGTGGGGCTGTGTGCTTCTGGAAGGGTGGCATTGACAGGCAGAGATGGATGAGGCACACATGCAATTGTCTCTCAAACGCAGCAGTTTTTCAGCATTACCAATGAGCTAGATTGGATTAAGTATATTTGCACCAAAAGCAAAATAAATATTGCTTTATTTAATGCCACTAAAAGTTGGGATTCAATTGCCCTTGGCCTGAGGTACCCTCTAGCTCTATTGATTGGCCAGTGTCAGAATGCCAGACAGTCTGTCATCAATAGCTCCTGCAAAATGCTTAGCAGGTGGGGTGGGCTCTACTATGGTGGAGATGGAGGAGGGCGGGCAGTGTCCTTTGTCCCAAACATAAGGGATAATTACAACACATCTGCTCCACATCACCACTCCCAGAATATTTAAAGCATTTCCCTCACATTCTCTCTTAGACTATCACAACAAGGATGCAACCTGGGCAGTAAAGGCAAAGAGGAGAATGGATAGAACATAGTGGGGCGCCCGGGTGGCTCAGTCGGTTGAGCGTCTGGCTCTTGGTTTCCTCTCAGGTCATGATTTCATGGGTTTTGAGATTAAGCCCCGCTTCGGGCTCCATGCTCAGTGAGTGAGATTCTCACTCTCCCTCTGCCCCTCCCGCTCGTGCTCTCTCTCTCTCTGAAATAAGTGAAATCTTAAAAAAGAAAAAAGACAAGACCATAGGTTCTAAGTCAGAAGGACTTGGGTTTGAGTCCCAGATCTACCACTGAGTAGTTTTGTGACCTTGGACAAATTCATGGGTTTTGTTCAAAGACCTGAAAGCACCAGGAGGGCAGAAACTGAATCTATTTCATTTGCCATTGAGTTTTTTGTTAGGCACACAGCCAGCTCTCCATTAGACTGTATAATTAGAGGCTCCGAAAGCTTAAGTAATTTGTCTGTAGCCCAGCAAGGACAAGTGAGAGAAGCAAGACTTGAACCCACTCTGCTAGCTCTAAAGCCCATGTTCTTAGCCACCACTATTCTCTTAGCAGTCCTGGGAGTCAGGTCAGCATCCGATCGAGAGGACTCATGTGAGGTGAGGGTTGTACGCAACACCCTTAATTTTTAAATGGGGAAACTGAGGGGTGCCTGGGTGGCTCACCTGATTAAGCATCTGACTTTGGCTCAGGTCATGGTCTCAGGGTCCTGGAATCAAGCCCTGCATCAGGCTCCCCTCTATGTGGGGAGTCTGCTTGTCCCTCTGTCCCTTCCCCTGCTCGTTCTCGCTCTCTCTCTCAGATAAATGAATAAAATCTTAAAAAAAATAAATGAGGGGCGCCTGGGTGGCTCAGTTGGTTAAGCGACTGCTTTCGGCTCAGGTCATGATCCTGGAGTCCCTGGATCGAGTCCCGCATCGGGCTCCCTGCTCGGCGGGGAGCCTGCTTCTCCCTCTGACCCTCCCCCCTCTCATGTGCTCTCTCTCTCTCATTCTCTCTGTCTCAAATAAATAAATAAAATCTTTAAAAAAAATAAAATAAAACAAATGAGGAAACTAGGTCTCAAATGGGGGCTGACATGTAAAGTACCTTCATGCAAATTGACAAAATGTGAGCCCCTCCAAGCTAGAAACAGGTGCCCCTTCTGAGTGGGTGACGTACACCTGCTCTGGCTAGCTGTGGGGTTGGGGGCAGTCCCAGCCAGCCTGGCCCCTTGACCAGGAGCATGTACTGCATGTATATGTGAGGAGGCCCTGGACATTCCCAAGGCCCATAGCAGAGCTAAGATGAGGTAGAACTTCCCACCTCCAAGGGTCAGCAAGATCTTGACCCTGGAATGGTGGCCTGGATGGTGGCCTTTCTGGCAAGGTGGTGGGGTTGGGGGAAGGGAGTACTCAGACCATACCTGGAAAAGGGATCATCTTTAACCTTGAAATTCCTGAGTCCTTTCTCCCAGAACTTACGGCTAGTGGACAAGAAGCTTTGTTGGAGTGCCTTTTCCCTTCTCACGGAGAGCATGTGCTCTGGGGTTTCAGTCTCCTTCCATCCCGTCTCCTGCCTGGCAGCAACATCAGGCTTGGTGGGGAGGGTGGAATTTCCACATGGTGACTTAGGACAATCCTGAGAATCACCAACCGAAAGGACCCAAGATTTCATAAAACCCAATTCCCACGTCTCAAAGACGGAAATGGAGGCCAAGACCACATAGCTATGTAAGAGTAGCATTGGAAGTTCATTCCAGGACCAAGATTATTTTCCCTCAATAATAACACTGACAAGGAGTAAAAAAGAACCATTTAACAAGGCCCAAGGGGGAACATTTTCTAAAGGAGTGCCCTGGCCCTTGGGTCTAGGAATCATCTATTTCAACTTCTTAAGTGAGAAAGGGCAAAGGAAACACAAAAGAGAAGAAAAGTCCTTTAGGTCCTCACAAGCTCCGGGAGCCAGTGAGACCCCTGCCCACCTTGTCTAAGCCTGAGAAGTCGCTTAGATGGCAGTGTGGACTCTGGAGCCACACTGCCTGGATAAGATCTTGGCATTGGCCCCATCTTAGCTGTATGGTCTCTCTGTGCCTCAGCCCTCATCTGGGCAATGTGGATCTTGCTTACCTCAGAGGGTTGTTTCAAGGATTAAATGAGATCAGTCATGGAAAATGTTGGGGAGACACTGCCTAGTTTGAGATCACGGCTACACATATGTTAACTGGTCTTACAGTTTGATCTTGGTAGGACTGTCAGGGTCTTCCACAAACTGGTCCCCACTTATTCCTCCAGCTTCTTCAACCATGTCCCTAACCTGTATACCACGCAAGGCTCACACATGTTACATCCTATGAACTAATTTCAAAAAGGTGTCCCCTCCTGTGGGCTGACGTAATTCCTCCAAGTCCCAAGGCTGATCAGGCCTGGGCTGCATGCCAGCCTCCACCTGCCTTCTTAGCTGGTGCCTTTGTGCAGTGCGTGAACCTACACTGTGGTCTCTAGCTCTGACCATGCACAACGGCCATGTCAGACCACTTGCCATTCCCCAAGGCTCAGGCGGCAAGGCTGAGGCCAGGCACTAGGGCTCCAAGGCAGCTCCCTGGTTTTGACTCCTGGATTTCCTACTATCGCAGGACCTTGGGCAAGTTATTTAACCACTCTGTGTGCATCAAGTTCCTTGTCTGTAATATGAGGATATTACAAGAACCTACATTACAGGTTCATGGGGTTGTTAGGAGGAAGCTCCCAGTTCAATCCCAACAGGGACTCTTAGTGTCCAGCAGTAAGAGAATGGCTCTTCCTCTCGATCCCCTTGTTTCCTCTTCCCAGAGGGAGGTGGTGAAACTGATCTGATTGGTCCACTTAAGAAAAGGGGCAGAGCCTGTTGGCCCAGCCCCTCCAGGCAAGACTTGCTGAGATCTGTGACCCCGCTGGGAGGGTCCATTCTGGCCTCCTCCGTCATGTGCTGTGCCTTCTGAGAGGCAACTCACTTCCTGCTTGGCTTGGGGCTGGTGGCAAAGTTGAACTTTGGGGTGAAGTAGAAGGAGGCCAATTTTAGCCACAGAGATAAAGCATGCCTCCCAAATCCTGCTTTTACCAATAATCAAGCTAATTTTGACCCCTACCTTTCTGATCCCTCTACCTTCTTCTAAACTGGTGGGAGTAGTGGGGGGAGTGGGAGCAGGCATATGATGAGTTCCATCTTCAGTGGAAATAATATGTAAAAACACTTACAATAGGGCCCGGTAGCTTGCATAAGTTCAATTAATGTTTGTTTTGTTATCAACACTGTTGTTGTTTAACATCATTCCTTTGTTTTAGAACGTGCTGCCTGCCAATCTCTTCCCCTGGCTAACTCCCCCTCACCCCTCAAGGCTCGTCTCACACAACACCTCCTTCTTGAGGGCAAGCACAGGGCAAAGCCCACCTCAGTTCCCCAGTGCCCAGTACCAAGTGTGTGCTGTGTGAAGGCCTGAGGGAAAGAGGTGGTGGGTGGGGAGGAAGGAGGATGAGAAATAAAGAAGAGGGAGAAGAAATGATTGAGTTGAAAGGCTTCTGAAGCAGAGGCAGACTACCAGCAAAGGCACGGGTGTGAGCAAGAGTGGGCCAGTTTAGGGCCCTGCAAAGGGCCCAGGAAGGCGAGAAGAGCGGATGGAGGGTGTTAGGGCAGGAGCAAGGTGGGCAGTGGGAGATGAACCCGAGAAGGAAGTTCCTGGACACTGCGCATGCTTGAATACCAGGCTACAGAGGTTAGGTTCTTGCTGATGGCCAACAGGGAGCCACGGGAGGATTTTACACAGAGAACTAACACTCTTCAAGCAGTGGTTTAGGAACTAAGACCAGAAATGACAAAAGTTCTTGATTCTATTGTTTTGCTCCTCCAGACTCCCCAGCCACTCGTTGTGGGTTACGGTCTCCTCAGAGGCCTGTCTTTGCTGTAGAACCAATTATTAAAATCAACTTGCTATCAACCCTAACTTTGAAACGCTATTCAGCTGCTTGCAGGGACAGAGATGGGGGGCTGCCTCCACAGACATCTAGCCATCTGGCCTTTTCTGTGGAACCTGGCTGCGAAGCTCATTTGAATAATTGGTTTTGGCGGTGTGCACTTGTGGGTTAGACACCTAATTACACTGCCAGCCCCAATGTCCTTTCAGCCTCCTTAGAAACATCGCTCAGGTTACATAAAGCAGGAGAGGGCTTCTGGGAGGTGAGGCTGTCTGGCCCCCGTTGTCGCTTGCACTTCATCTTGACTAACCACGTGGCTGGCTCACTGTGTGACCTTGAGCAAGTTACTTAGCCTCTCTGTGGCTCGGTTTCTTCTTTGTTCAGAGAGAGAGAGTGATTCCTACCCTGTCTCCATGCCACAGGCTTCTTGTAAGGCTCTAGGGAAAGCCAGGGGAGTTGTGACTTAGCAGAAATACAAGTGGAGACATGTAGGTTGAGGAGAGCTCAATGTCAGGAAGCAACGTGTGTGCAGGCTGTATCAGGAGAGGTACGCCCCCAGAATGTCGGGGAGCAAGGTGTGTGCAGGCTGCCTCAGAAGTACGCCCCCAGAATTAGGCCTGTGATCGTCCCTTCCTACTCCTGCTCCACTAGCTAGCTCTATGAACTTAAGGGACTTTGCTAATCTATCTATGCCTCAGTTTCCTCATCTGTAAAATGAGAATAATGATAGACATGTTCTGAGGATTAAGTGGAACCATACATGCAGAATGCCTCGAACGGTGGTGGGCCCCGAGGTTCCATAGATGTCGACTGTTCACCATCACCATTGTCACCTTCGTCGTCATCGTCATCATAACTGTTCAGTCCTGGACACTAGGCCTCGAAGACAGACAATGACAAACATCTGGAGCATGTTCAGAAGACAGCAGGAAGGACAGGGAGGGGAATGGATGTCAGATTACATGTGAAAAGGTACAAGGTTCTGGGGGATGTCCAGCCTCGGGGACAGGAGATGGTAGCGGTTGGACTGGAGAGTGGGGAAGTGAGGGGACACATGGTCTTCGGACAGCTAAAGAGCTACCATGTAAAAGAGAGACTAAAACAGAATAATCCTTCGGGGGTAAAGCAGAAGGGATGGGCTGGCAGGTTTAGCCTGAATCCCAACCCTCTCTAACAGTCCAAGCTGGTAGCTTGGTGATGCTTTAGAAGGGCGGGAGCCACCCAGGCCTGGAGGTGGACAAGAAGAGGGGGGCCTGGCTATTGCTCTGGTAGACTACTGAGGGGATCCCGGCCCTGGGCAGAGCGCTGGACTGGAGGTCTCAGCTCCCCTCCTACTCCAAGGCTGATGGCACTGTGACAGAGACCCTGAGGACAGGGAGTGTGGCCAGGATGGGGAAGGAGGCACAGTGAGAAGAGGGTGGCAGACCTCTTGGTGAGGTGATCCTTGCAATGGGTCTTTGGTTTCCATTTCTGGCGTGATAAAAAGTGCAGTTTTGTTTTGTTTTTTTATAGGAAAGAGGGGAAGCCCCCCCCTTTTTTTTAAGATTTTATTTATTTATTTGAGAGAGAGAGAGAGACAGAGAGCATGAGAGGGTTTACACCGTCAAAGAACAAAGAGAATACTGACATGCACTTTACATTTTATGTAGCTAATTGTATGTTCTATTCCATTTTGGAAAGTTTAAAATGTTTCCTCCTTTGGATGTCGGGGTGGGCAAGGTCAGCCAGTTATGATGCCTGTCCGTGTGTGTGTGTGTGTTGGAAATACCTTGCCTGGTATTAGCCTCTGCTGTGCTTAATGACGTTTTGCTGTGCCAATCTCCTTTTTACTGTCTGTGTCTGGTGAATTCCTATATATCTTCCATCCTTTGAGAACACTCCCTCATCACTGCCAGTTAGAGGGAGGCACTGCCTGATTTCAGGACACCGTGCAGCTGGAGGTGAAATCTGTAGGAGGCTAGGGTCAGCTTGCCTAGATTCATAAACCAGCTCTGACCCTTCCTGCTGGGGGGCCCACGGCAAGTTCCTTTCTGCCTCTGTACCTCTACTTCCTTCTGTATTTAAAATGGAGCTATAGAAATAGACTCATCAATACAGAGAACAAATTGGTGGTTGATGGCATAGGGGATGGGCAAAATAGGTGAAGGGGATTGAGGGGAGCAAAATTCCAGTTGTAAAATAAACAAGTCCTGGAGATGAAAAGTGCAGCATCGGGAATATAGTTAATAATTTGTAATAACGTATGTGGACAGACGGTGACTACACTTACACTGAACGCCGAGTAATATATAGAATTGTCGAATCACTGTGTAGTCCACCCGAAACTGATATAATATTGTATATCCACTACACTCAATACAATCGCATAAAATTCTTTCTCCAGTTTTTGACCACTTTTTAAAAATTTCCTTGTGAATTAACTTTAGCCGTCCTTTAGTTTTCTCAAAAGTTATTCAAGATTTTCTTATGGATTTCAGTAAGTCCTCATATATTGATGAAGTATTTTCCTACTGTGTTCTTTAGTTCCAGTGTATTCAGTTTTATGGCATAAAAATGTTTAGTATGAGAAAGATGGGCTCTACCACTGCCCCCATCCCAGGGCTGTTGCTAGTGTTAAATGAGATGCTCTCTCTAATGCATAGTTAGTCGGCACTTAGACATTAGTGCTATTAGTTGGCCTCTGTGGCCTCACACGCGCACCCCTCTAATACAAACACGGCTTTTCATTGGCAAAGGCTGCCTCTGATTTCCATCTGCTTCCCTAAGGCCCAGCGCAGGGCCTGACACTCAGCAGGCCCTCAATAAACCTTAGTTAAATTGGATTTACTGCACCGGAGCATCCTTGGCTACGTGAGGATCACCAGGGCCAGGAGACACGATGTGGTGCGGGTCCACCGACAGGAGGGCCGTGCATTTCCACCGCGGGGGCTATGGTGCCATGTTATAAAGCTGGATCATTTCTGTGCCACCCCGAGGGGTCTGTGGCTCTCCCCCACCTCCACGCTCCCAAGAAGCACTGAGGTTTTCTGAAGAGGAGAAATTTCATGGCATCCTGCTATCTTTTGGGTAACTGCGTATTTTATGATGACTAATAGGCAATTACTATGGTAATATTGCAATTCAGCATGTGTGAGGTTTGGGAAATGAGAAATTATGGGTAACTACTTTGGACTCATTTCTATGGTAACAAAAAGTAATTGTCATTAAATACCAGTTATACTGAGGCTGTACCTGGTAATTATAGATTTTTATGCCCAGAAACATAAATAAAACCAATAAATTTATTCCAAGGTCTATGACTGTTTACTTATATGTGGCTCTATGGAATACACAATGACAAGCACCTAATTAGGAAATGCAAACCCAACACAGAGTTTCATATTGTCATATGGAGATGGAAAGTCTCTTTTTCAAATGCAAGGCAACTCGTACATTACACATGCTCGGAAGGAATCAATCGCAGTGGGGTACGGGGAGGGGTGGGGCTGTCTGCTCTGCTGAGGGAGTGATGGGGAGGAGGAGGCGGCCGAGACAGCGTGTGTGGGCAGCCACGTCTGATGCAGGACACTGAGAACTGCCAACCCACCGACTCGACTGTAGACCGACTCAGCCCATCACCCCGACCCCCAGTGGCCTTCCGACTGGGAGCTGCCTTGCAGCTTCTTGGCTCTGTAATACCTGAAGTTACAGGATTCATCCCTCAAGACCTCTAGGCCGCAGACCCCCTAGAACCCTCTGAAGTTACTCACATGGCATCAGTAAGGGCACCATTCTTCTTATTTTTTTATTGTGGTAAAATACACATAACATACAATTTACCCTCTTAATCATTTCTAAGTGTACAGTTCAGTGGTATTACGTACATTCCTAATGCCATGCTATCACCACTGTCCATCTCCAAAGCCCTTTTATCTTGTCAACCTGAAACTCTGTACCCACTAAACCCTGACTCCCCATTCCCCCTTCCCTTTAGCCCTTGGTAACCATCATTCTACTTTCTGTGATTCTGACCATTCTAAGTACGTCATATAAGTGGAATCATAACGGTATTTGTCTTTTTGTGACTGGCTTAGTTCACACGGTATAATGTCGGCAAGTTCAACCATGGTGTAGTCACACCATTTTTGATAGAGCCTCTCCCCAGTGCTACTACTAAATGGCAGAAGATGACTTCTACCTCATTTTCCTCTTCCAAGGGGGGAGGAGGGAAACTGAGGCCAGGGGAGAGGAGTGTCTCGCCCAAGGACAAGAAAGCTCAGGAGGGTGGGGAACGTTAGAGTGCCGTTCTCTGCTTCCAGCTCCAGCTTGTAAGACAAAGGCCATGTCTGGGGATGCGGAGAGTCCCTGGATATATAATGTGACTTTGAACCTGGCTCTTCACCTTCACAGCCTCAGTTTCCCCTTTGCTCAAAATAATATAATAAAAACTGACTTTCCTTTCTCAAAGAGTTGTTATAAAGATCAAATGTGGCTTGTAAGTGCCTTTAAACGTGTAATGTCCATACAGTAACAACACGTGGCTGTGCACCCAGAGTCTGCTAAATCATAATGGCAGCCAATCGTGGTAGCCGTGCCACACCAGGGTAAGATTGAGACAAGCGGGTTTAGGAGGCCCTGTAGGTGTAAGTAAAGTGTTGGGAGGGGAGGCATGCGGCCAGAGCTCCTCTGCACTAGAGACTGTAGCTCCAAGCCACGGCACTGTTACTAAACCCCGCCGCTGAGTTTATTTATCCACGCCCCACCCCCCGAAAATACCGATCAGAGGCCCATTCCATGCTGGGCGCTCTGCCAGACTTTGGGGACAGAGGTGGACAACGTCCTGACTTCATGGAGTCTGCTGTCTAGAGATGGAGATCGTCCTTAAACAGTCACATGAATACCCACACGGTTACCAACTGGGGCAAGGGCTAGGCAAGGGTGCTGCTGGTGCCCAGAGAGGCCTATGGGTTGGCATTAAGCCTCAGACTGAGCTGAAAAGAGGCCCGCGTAGTTAGGGTAGAGTGAGTGAGGCAGAGCGTGCAGCTGCCCGGCGTCACTGTCCCACGCCATAGCATCATTGCGGTCCGCTGTGATGTCATCTCACGCCTGCCGCGGGCTCCCAAGGAGCATGCTGGCGCACCTATAACCAGCCAAGGCCCTCCCGACTCCTCCCGGAGGCCAGGGTCCAGGCGCAGACCCGGGAGTCAGGTTAGCAAATGCTTCTGCCTTCCGCACAAAGAGCATGATCTGTCATGCCGCAGCGGCCATCGGCTGCGCTTAAATGCTATTTTATTATAGGGCGCCTGGGTGGCTCAGTTGGTTAAGCGACTGCCTTCGGCTCAGGTCATGATCCTGGAGTCCCTGGATCGAGTCCCGCATCGGGCTCCCTGCTCGGCAGGGAGCCTGCTTCTGCCTCTGACCCTCCCCCCTCTCATGTGCTCTCCGTCTCTCTCGCATTCTCTCTGTCTCAAATAAATAAATAAATAAATAAATCTTTAAAATTAAAAAAAAAAATCCTCTTTGGGAAGCATTGCTAAGCATTTAAAAAAAAAATGCTATTTTATTATAAATTCCAGAGTATAGGTACTTGTCTTATTAAATACAAGTTGTGCGTGATTAAACCTGGGAAATCTCCTGCCTTTCCTTCCTAGATTGGAATACAGGTCTCTTTAATGTAGAAGAAGGAACGGGAGGGGGGTGGGCAGGAGGAGCAGCAGGTCCCTGGCCATGAGGGCAGGCCTGTGTCTCATTCTTCACACAGGGTCTGGCATGTCTGGGGTAGGCCTGCTTCCCGGGCTGCTCCTCACAGGCCACATGACCTAAGGCAGATTATTTCACTTTCCTGAGGCTTGAGAGACTGCACATCCTGAGGGGCTGTTGGGAGGGAAAGAGAGCAGGAGAGAGGTGGCGACCTGGTTGTCTGTGTTCCAACCTGTTTCCAGCAATGTGATGAGTTCCTCTGAGGTCTGGTGCTATTCACTGCCCTAGAATTCTGACAACTTTCCTTCCCTCCCTCCCCAAATCCCTTCCTTGCTTCCTTTGCTCCTCCCTCCCACCCTCCCACCTTTCCTTTGGTCCTCAAGCTAATTGGAGTAGATTTTCATTATTTGCAAGCAGAGAAATCTCAGCAAACACCTTCCTTCGCAAACTTGTGTGGGGATTAAATGAGATAAGTGTACGAGTGCTTGACACGGCACTGGGTGGGCAAGCAGAATTCTTGGAGTGGTATTTCCCAAAATGAGTTTAATACCACTGGGGGCTGGGGGAGGGTGGAGGGGGTAGAGGGCATAAAGGATGGAGGGGGAAACAAGCTGTATAGGAAAAGGGTTCCTTGACTCATCTTTGGGAAACACCGGGTACTATATTCCCCCCTTGAGATTCCTATTGATTAGCATATTCAGAACTGAAAGATCTTATTGTAAAAGAACGCATTTAATTTCGCTTAACTCTGTGTTTCCCAAACTCCCTCAAACTCCAAACTCCTTTCTCCCCTACAATGCCTAGGCAAGTCCCTCCAGGCATGGGACATGCTGCTGTAGTCAGGGAGGGCTGGCCTGGAGCACCTCTAAGGCACCTTGAAGCTCTCAATCCTGAGTCTTTATTATTATTTTTCACCTTCTCCAAATCTTTTTTTTTTTAAAGATTTTATTTATTTATTTGAGACAGAGAGAATGAGAGAGACAGAGAGCACATGAGAGGGGGGAGGGTCAGAGGGAGAAGCAGGCTCCCTGCCAAGCAGGGAGCCCGATGCGGGACTTGATCCCGGGACTCCAGGATCATGACCTGAGCCGAAGGCAGTCGCTTAACCAACTGAGCCACCCAGGCTCCCTCTCCAAATCTTTAGTACTGAATTCTCATGATTGATAGACTCTATGTTGCAACTCAGAGCTGTTTTAGCAACAGGATTAATGCCTGTGGTTAGAGATTTGCTCCAGCTCTTATAACGAGAAACACATATTCTCACTAGGAAAACGTTGGGGGTTTAAACTTCAGTAGAGAACTATTTCTGATGGTTGGAGCTCTTTTACCCTGAAATCCCCAAATCAGACAGTCTGGAGCTTGAAGACATACAGAAAGCGTCTAGTTCCCCATCACCACCCCAGTGGCCATCGGAAGCCCAGAGAGGGAAGACATTTTGGTCAAGGTCACAGACCTCTTTCCCACGTGCCACCCCTGGACAGCAGATGATGACATAAGTAAGTCTGTAGAGTGGACAGCATTGACCTCTTTCTGACCACTGCCGCTCTTGTAATTAAACAGAAATGTTAACATAAAGCAAATGGTCTTTCCACCACCATTACCTCGAACAGTGTGCTCTGTCCAGGGAAGGTGGAAAGGCATTGCTCTCAGGCCTGCAGCAAGCCATAAAACCTGCCAGCGCTAATGAACCATCGCTTGAGCCAGTTAAGAGAGGAAGCAAAACTGTCTTTAATTAAGGCATCCTGCATCCCATGGGCTCTCTCTAACTTACACCCAGAGGTATTGGGAAGCCCCTCTGGACCCAATTGCCATGCTTTTGGAAAGCAGTAAACCAACTCTGTTTAAAAGGGACCTGGCTGGGTATTGAACAATCTGGGTTCTGATCTGAGCTGTACTGCTGACCTTGGGTAAATCCCATCTCATATGTAGCCTTTAGTTTCTTTATCAATGAAGTCAGCCGTTTCCTTCACTCATGTTCATCAAATAGTTTTTGAGCATCTACTGTGGGCTGATCCCTGCTGCCAGGCACCATGGACACAAGGACCACGAAGGCTCAGTCCCTGCTCTCTGCTGGCTTGAAGGCCAGTGGAGTCCATGCAATGGATAAATCTTGTTCAATAACCAGGCCTGTGGGTGCTTAGAGGAGGAAGTAACTAATTCTGTTTGGAGGTTTGGGGAATGCTTTCCAGAACAGGAGACATGAGCTGTGGTGTGAAGAAGGGTTAATAAGATAAGGAAGGGATAGCAGGTTCTGGGCAGAGGGCAGCCTTGAGGAAGGTTAGGAATCAGGGACCAACAGGACATGTCTAGGGAACTAGGCTTTGCTTAGAGTGGCTATTAGAGTGGAGGGTGGGAGGTGAGGCAGAATGGTGGACAGATAGGCACCAGGTCAGACAGAGCCTCTCGTGCAAAAGCTGCAAGGCTGAATGTTATTTTGCAAGTTGTGGGACTAATCTGCTCTAAAGATATGTAATGTGCACGGTGAAATTAGATAAATAGTGTTTCACTGGCTGTGTGACTTTGGGCAAGTCTGTTGCCTCAGTTGTCAAATAAGAGTAATCACACTATCTCAGAGGATTCAATGTTCTATTGGCAGATGATCCACTGGGCAGTGAAATTTTAGACTATAAATTATGGTGCTCGGCCAGAAGAAAGAGAGTTCAAGGTCTGAGAGCATGAGTGCGTGTGGGGCGAGCTTCTATGCCCACATCAGAGAGAAATGCTGCTCAGATGACCTGGGATGCCACTCTCCTTCATTAATGTTCTCCAAAAAGAAACACAGAATCAAAATAGTCATTGCTATCACCCCCATAGTATATTCTGCAAAGCACATTTGTCGCCACCATTTCTTTTGATTCTCACCAGTGCCCTGTCAGGTACGTGATCATTGCCTTTATTAGGAAACTGATGCTCAGTTTCTCGAAACCATTTAAAAGGGACCTGGCCGGGTATTGAACAATCTGGGTTCTGATCTGAGCTGTACCCTTTCCAGTAGCTGGAAAGTGAACTCCCCAAGGTTACATGGAAGTGGGTGCCCAAACTGATTCTAGCTCTCCTGCTTCCTGGCCCAGCAAGCTGACCAGAAAATCCCAGCAAGTTACCTCAGGTGGCTATGCATGAAACATCCAAGGATCATTAGCCACATTCTCAAAAACCAGTGTGAAACTTCCTCTAATGAACTCATGGGTAATCTGAAAATTCTTTCTCAAAAATATATCCCCTTTTTCTCCTTGCTTCCATCCCACCATCCCGTGACTACCAGCTTCCAAGCATTCTCCTCTGCTCCTCACCTGTAATTGCCCAGGTAGACTCCATCAGGGTTGAGCATTGGTGCAATCTTGAAGACCAGGTGTTCCCGTAGGACACGGGCAATAGGGTGCTGGCTTATGAGGAAGTCAATGATCCCTAGGGAAGGAGAAGAATCTGGGTTAACCTCAAAGTGTTTCAAGAAGGTGGGAGCACATTTTCCTCAGCTTGGAAGCAGTAAGAGCTCCAAAGGTGATTTTTGGCCTATGTTGTCAACCACTCTGGGTATATGACTATGGATTAGGTGTTGCCTGGTGAATTTTACAACTATATCTTTGTTTCCAAGAGACGGTTCAAGACATAATTTTGAAGCCCATGGGCAGATGGAAGAGCGTGTGTCCTGCTGCAAAGCACCGTGCAGGCGTCTAAGAAAAGAGCATTTGAGCTGTGCCTTGGAGGGCCTGGATTTTGACAGACAGAGATGGGGGAGAGGCAGGATAGCTCCGAACAATGAATTAAGAGATATTCTCTAATGTCTAAGTGTTGACATTGGATTGGATGATTATGGGGTCAAGGTCTCAGGGATCTAAACCCTCCTGTTGCTGGTGGTCACACCAGAAGAGAGAGAGGAGGAGGAATTTGGTTAAAGTCACATGAGGAGAGGGAGGTTTCTTTGATGTCCCAACTCTGCCCCTTTCCCCACTTTGAGGACCCTCTGTTCACAGATTCTGGGTCTGGCTGTCCTTGCTGCTTCTCTCTGGCACCAACAATTGCCTCCAGGTCACCAAATTTAGAAAAGCGGAATTCTCCATGATTCTCCTCCCACAATCAGGCAGTCCCCAGATCTCTTCCTTGAATCTAGCAGATCTGCCCTGTATCTCCATCCCTTTGCTGCACATCTATTCTAGGCCACCACCACATCTGGACTGAATGACTGTGACCACTTTTGGAACATGTCCTCATCGGTGCAGCCAAAGTCATCTTCCTAAAGTGCAAATCTGAGCCTGCCCTCATTGGCTTCCTTCTGGTGATAGCCTGCATACCTTGACAGGAGAGGGGGTGAGGAAACAAACAACCCAAGTTCTCACCCTTCCCTTTCCTTCTCCACATTTCTACTCCGTCTTCAGAGACCTGGAAAACAATAGGCAAAATGGAGCTCTGGCATTCCATGAAATAACTGTAATGCTGGAAAGCGGTAGGAGGATGCACAACCCTCCCAGAGTGTAGAAGGGAACTCCTTTCCTGCTGGGGAGAGAAGGAAAGGCATCAAGGAGAAAGCAGCTTTGGAGCTGGGCCCTGGAACATAAGCATGTTTTGACAGACAGACAGGAGGAAGCAGCAGGTTAACTAAGAACAATCCATGGGCCAGTGGCAGGCACTTAGCTCCTGGAATGATAAATGGCTCCACAGCACATCCCAAAGCTGTTGTGACCAGTGAGGGACATCTCAGGCTTTTCATTAGGCCAGGGCTCAGAATCCATCGGCAGCCGAAAGCCAGTTGGACATCATTTACTTCTCGACCAACGCGGCAGTAGACCAGATGCCCTAATTTATTTGTTGGTCTTCATATTAAAGCTGCAGTTTGCCAGTAAACAGGCAGGGTAATGATGCCAGGTGCCCTTGTTAGGGGCTAATAATTGCTTAATCTGTTCACTAATTGACCCCTGCTCCCGGAGCAGCCCTCATCAAGGAACCAGCCTGTGCTCAGGGCCTGGCCACGCTGCCTCAGAGAATGGCAGAGAATGGCTTCTGGAAATGGAGTAGCTCATTGTGATCCATCCTCCTTCACAGATGAGCAGATTAATTGGGCTGCCAATTAGGCAGCTAATAAAAGGATGAGAGAAGACAAAGCCAGGCCCAAAGCTGCAGCCATCCAGAGCTCCCTCTCCCATAGCGAGTGTGGGGCAAGGAGAGGAGAGGTTTTAGACTCCTCAGCTGGAGGTCAGATACAGTTCAACAGGAATCATTCCCCTCGATCAGGAAATTGGGAGGAGAGCCTTTGCTTTTGTGAGTTGTGTGTGGGGGGGTGGCAAGTGGAGAGGAACATGAGGAGAAACGTTGGAGAAAGCAAGAGTGGAGAGGAAATGCCGCCCCTGGTCAAAGGCCAAAAGCATCGCATGGACTGAGGAAGCAGAAGGACTTGGGCACCTACATTCGGACCCTAACCAGTTATTAGCTGGAGAAGCTACTAGCTTTCTCTGCCCAGTTTCCTCATCTTGATACAGGAGTAATCATACCCAATCTGGAAGATTCTGCCATGTGACTGGGTTAGAACACCTGTACTAACTGGAATTTGGTTAAAGTCACATACAGCACCTGGAAAAGGTCATGTGCTTCAATCAACTCACTGAGATCGAAGATGGAGAGGCAGCGAGGGTAGAAAAAGCAGAATGGAGTTTGGAACTGGGGGTCCCGGTCTGAGGTTTGCTAGCAACGAGACTTGGGAACAAGGATGCTGAATTGAAGAAGCCAACAAACCAGCCGTCTGAGAACTTGGGTTTTAGTTGTGGCTCAGTTACTGTGTGAGCTTTAGAAAGACTCCAGCCTACACTCATCTTTCAAGTTAGAAAGAAGTCAGGAATTCCCAAGGACACATTCCACACTGGCAGTCTGGGATTCCATCCTTTTATTCCTCTCCCCCAGAGTAGAAGGATCCTCATCTATCAAGTGAGGAGAATAATCTCCCTCCTGTAGGGAGACACAATCAACCTCCTTAGATCAGTCTCTGTTCCTTTGGTAAACAAGTTTGCTGGGTCCTTTCTTTTGAATTGATTTAATCAGGAAGGTGGAAGAAAGCAGGATGACGGTAAGACTGGAGGCTTGAGAGGCTGGGGGAGAGGAAGGAAAAGTGGTAGATGATCAGAAATTATAGCCAGGCCACAGAGATCGTTGCCCTGGGCTGACCTCGGCCTGGTCATCATGAACCTCACCAGGCAACCCCAAATAGCTATTCATAGTTATTTCTTCTAGTGTACTTGGTTCAGGTCAGGGTACATGGCAGGTGCTTAATAAATGCCCATTGGTAGACTGGCTCCAGGCATTCATTTGACCTTGACAGAGTATAGGGTTAGCTGAACTGAAAATCACTCATTCTATAAAATTCACAGGGCCAGGTCCGCACCATAAGCCTGGTACTGCAAGATACAGAAGGGGATTCTGCCCTAGAATATGCACAGGCAGAAAGCAACTCCCATTGTAGTGATGCGCAAAGGCTCAGGTGGGAACAGCCCGGGGAGCCCTGAGAACCCAGAGGGCCTGGGAAGGGGCTGTGAAGAATGAGTTGTAGAGGATGAGTAGAGTGAGCCAGATGAAGGGGTGCCAGGAGAAGGCGTTCCGGGGAATCCTACACAAAGGCTGGAAGGTGAGAGAGAAGGAGGCCCATCTGCCAATGAAGAGCTCTTCAATTCAGGGCATAGCTTCGTGATTAAAGGCACAGACTCTGAAACTGTACTATCTGGGTTTGAATAGCTGTGTGGCCTAACCTCTCAGGTGCTCAGTTCCGCATCAGTTAAGAAGGAAAGAAGAAAATTGCTGTGGAGGTTGTTGTGAGGATCTCCGTGAGTTAGTAGAAGCAAAGTGTCTGGCACATAGGAAATGGACATTTCAGTGTTGTCTGAATCTTTGCTCCCATCTGGTTTGGCTGAAGGTGTGGGGACAACAGGATGTTGAGAGAGAAAGGGAAGAGGTAAACGGGGACTTGCTAGTCCAGCTGAAGGATATGAAGGGCACAGGAGACCACTGCAAAGTACAGGGGCAGACCTGGGCTTCCCCACTGCAGCACGGAATGTGGTTTGGGAGGAAGGAAAAGCAGAGGGCTCGGAGTCCTGAAGGTGGATAGGGTGGAAGTCGGGGCAGACCTAGCAGAGAGCCAGTGAACATAAAAAGTCTTGCAGTCAGGAACCAGGGTCTGACATGGTGCTGACCTGCAGTGACCAAGGCCCAGAAAGTCTCGAGGATGCGGCAGGTGCAGGGGAAGCAGTGTGGATAGATGGTGACACTGATGACATTATTTGTCTACCATCCCCAAGAGCATCACCATTCTTCGCTGAAATTACACAGTCCTGGGGAAAGCTGATCCCCAAATGATGGAGATTAAGTTTCGGGTCCCTGGCAGAATGGGACCTCAAAATGGGAAGTAAGTTCAGTTACAGAGAAGTCGGGAAAGTTACATTTCCTGTGCCCCGGGGGTTTGGGGATTGGAGCTTGCATCTGCTGTTCAAGTCTTTCTTTCCCTCCAGACCGTGAGCTCCAGGAAGGCAAGGACAGGTCTACCTCTTGGCCACTATCTTGCCAGCGTGTAGCTCAGCGCCGGGCTCAGGGAACGTCCTCAGTAGATATGTGTGACATGAATGGATAAAGACTGACCCGTGATGTGCACTGTATGTTCTTTAGCTGGGCTGACGTGTAGTTCTCTTGGCTCCATGTACAGGTAGAAAAACAAAGGGTGCTGACATCATTTGCTGAACGTCTCACAGGGGCCCAGATGGGATTCTGATCCGGTTCTACTGGCTTCAAAGTGGTGCTCTTTCCATTAAGGCAATATGGAAGAGTCAGGAGTCTATTTGCATGTGATCTGTAGAATGATTTGCATATATGCCTGCAGGATTTTCTCTCTAGAGAGTTCTGTGTAAGGTTTATTGTTGTTGCCTCTAAGAGGCAATATGTTGCAGTGGGAGGAGCTCAGGCTTCAAGTGAGACAGTTGGGGGTCTCTGCGGGACCCAGAGTGTGGGTCACATGAGAGCAGCCACTCCAGGCCTTCCCCTGACCAGGCCCCTGTCTGCCCTGAGCTGAGTCCAAGGGCCTCCAATTATGGAGTCACAGGGAGTCCGGCCCTGAAGAACCTGAGGCTCACAGTCTTGGTTCTTACCCTGCCACCCCCAATCCTGCCCATTTCACAGATGAAAGAAGCTCAGAGAAGTGAAAAGCCCATGACCCCTCACCCCCACCCCAGTGGGTCTGGTTTTGCACTTATAATGTGAGGCTGTAAGGGACAGAGAGAGAGAGAGAGAGAGGAGAAGAGGGAGACTAGGGGAGGGATAGAGGGGGGAGGAAGACAGTGGGGGAGGGGAGGGAGAAAGGATCAAAGGTCACCACTTCACCGTAGGAAACATTAGGTTGTGCTTGGTTGTGCTTGGTCCTGGTGGCTGTGAGTGCATGGTGTGTGTATGTGTGTGTGTAGGCGTATGTGTCTCTCCCCTCTCCTTGTCTTATCGCCCCAGGGTAACCCCGAGGAGTGAGCTCCATAGTCTGAGCCCTGGAGGGTTCCGTGGCCCGTGGCAGCAAGGCTCACTTAATCCTCATAGCATCCCCTTGAGGACCATATTGCTGCCCCCATTTTGCAGGTAAAGAAACAGAGGCTCCAAGAGGTGGGAACTTGCCGAAGGTTGAGGCCAGCAGGTGGAGGTGGTAGGACTCACACTCAGGCCTGCCCAAGTCCAAGGCCTTGGCTCTGCCCACTTTCCCATGCTGCCCTCCAAAGGGTGACGTGCCTCGCCCACACCAGCGTGCATAAATACGGGTTTGATTGATTCAATTATGAAGGCTCCTCAGAGGACAAGTGTTCTGCCAATGGCACTTTTCGGTGAAAGTTGCCCCAACAACCCCAGGAAGCTTCAGGGAAAGAACATTCACTCGACCAGAAATCAGACACTTGAGGTCTAGTCCTGGGCAAACCGCTGACTTACAATCCGGTCTTCCTGGTGCAGAAATGAGGAGGGCTCCGCTAACAGCTCCCTCAGGAAAATAATAAGGAAGGAGGTGGGTGGGGGCACACAGCACAGAAGCTACACACCTGGGTTTGGGTGCCCCGCGGGGGTCAGAGGAACCACACCAGGCGCCTGCAAGGTGCTCCATGGTGACCCTTCTTTAGTGCTTATTGCCGTATTCCAGACACCGTCCTAAATGTTTTATGGCTATGAACTCATTAATCTTTACAACGACCCTATGATGCAGGGTTCCTATTGTTATTTCCCTTCCAAGATAAAGGAACTGAGGCACAGAGAGGCTATGGAACGTCCCCAGGGTCATACTGTTCTACATGGAACAGCTGGGATCCAATGCCAGGCAGGCTAGCCCCAGAGACCATGCTGACACACACTCTGCTACAGGGTGGTTCCCGAGTTCCTTGGACCTTTCATGTCACGGCTGGAGAATGAGGATAGTTTGGCCTCACAGAGATGAGTGGTGTTGGGGGCAGCTGAGGGGTAACTTGAATCAGCCATCCAACCGCCAAGTGGAGCCCTGAGGAGATCGAAGCCTTGCCACCTTTACTGCCACCCCTCCAGAGTTCTGTGACAACACGGTTTCGCTCTGCTCCCAGCAGCAGGTGCACCAGCAGCTCGGCTGTGAGGACTGTGCTCCCAGCCAGATGGGGAGGACCAGGCCCCACATGTCTGCTCCCCGCTCAAGGTCACTGAGCCGGTGAATGTGGAAGAAGCATTAACTGAGCTGAAGGTATCTCAGCCCAGGCCTTGGACTCTGCTGCTGTCCCCAGCACAACATGGGCCGGGGAAGGGATCCAGCCGAGCCCTGTGGGGCTGTGGTCTGGCCTGTCTCCCGGGGGCCAAGAGACCCTTGGGAAAGACCATGCCTCAGTCTCTCATTGGCAAAGTGGGGGAATGATGGTGTCTTAAGCTACCTCAAGAAAGGACAAATTGTGTCTCCAGGGACAGTTACAGAGATAGGGAAGGAGGAAGACCAGGACTGAAGAGATGGGGCCCAGGCCACATCCGCCATGAACTCCCTGTGTGATCCTGAGTAAGCTACTTCACTTCCCTGAGCCTCCCCATTCTCGCCTGGGAATGCACAGCAACTGTTGTGGGGTGCCCAGAGTGCACCAAGCTTGGCCCTCTAGCACTTCCCATCCCTGAGTGAGGCAAAAGAGCATGTACAGGCTTGGGAGACCCAGACTCAAAGTCCCCTTCTGCTGTTTACTGGCTGTGTGACCTTAAGTCTCCTATTTTTGAGCTCAGATTTAGAATCTCAGAACCAAAGCGGCCATTCATCCCTCATAATAGCCCAAGGGGATGAACAAGATAATCCCCATTTTCCAGATGTAGAAAATGACAAAGATCCAGCCCTAGGCCTCAAATAGCTCATGGTTTAAAGGGAAGAAACAAATATAAATCAAGTGTGTAACAAATCAGCGTGATAAAGATGACCAGCGGGTAACCACAATGCAGGAACAAAGCAGAGGCTGAAGAGCATGGGACGGGGGCCCAGAAGGGGTGCTTGAAATGAACAGTGGGAGATAGGAGGTGTTTGCCAAGTGGCAAGGCGTGGGCAGAGGAGCAGCAGATGCAAAGGCCCAGTGGTGGGAAGAAGGTGGTCCATTCAGGGTTAAGTTGTATGGGGCGGAGATATAATGAGGCTTGGGCCAGGGAACCTGGCAAGAGCCAGATGGTGGAGGGTTGTGAATGTCATGGCAAGGAGTTGGAGTTTATATTGAGAAGGTAGAGGGAAGGCATTAAAAGGCCCTGCCTAGGAGTAAACATTGATGGAAAGCCTGCGGGACAGCACGGAGTCTACCAACTCGGCACAATCCAGATTCCTTTTTGGCAAAGCAGGCTCAACAGAGAAACACCCGAGCTGAACTCAACTTTTCTAGGTCTCAGGCCTTGTCTGTAATGTGGGATGGTGACCCTGCCCTCTGTCTGCTGCCCACGGAGGAGGTGGGCCCGGGAGTTTGGGCTCCCAGAGCTGCAAGTTTTGACAGTAAGGCTACTGTCTTTTTACAAACAAGGACAAAAGAGTTGCATCCGATCAGCTGGGGGAACAGGTCTGCTGCCAAGTTTAGTAACTGACAGATGGCTGCAAGTAGAGGGGTTGGTAAAACCAGGAGGGACCTGGGAGAGGTTACTGCAAGGACAGTGCTGGGAGGAAAGAGGATGGAAGTGAGAAGGCCAAGGAGTGAGCTGGGGTGACTGCAGCCGGGAGTTGAGACACCCAGCCTCTTCAGAGTGCTCAGCTTTGGGCAGTCCTTACTGTCCCTGAAACCCAGGCTCCTGGCCTGAAAGAAGGGGGAAGGCAGTCCTGTGTAATCACAGCGCTGTATGAATACGAATGGGAAAAGAAGACTCACATCTATTTGCAATAGTGCCTTAGCGTTTACAAAGCAGGTTACCTGCAGCATCTTTTCAGAGCGCCGTGGGGGAAGGGGGCAAGGTCTGTTGTGGGTGTCGGCGGAGTGCCCGGCACAGGACTGGGTGGGTGTTTGCATGCATCCTGCACCAGCTTCACGGCAGCCTTTGGAAATAGGTATTGATATCCCAATTTATTTTACATTGAAGGAAACTGAAATCACACTGCTAGGAGGTGGCAGAGCCAACTTTTGACCCCAAGACAGCCTGATGGCAAAACTCCAGATACTTCCACAGCAGTCCGCTGTCTCCCTCAAGTTATATCATTTCTATGGGGTATTTTTAATATTCCTTTGACCTGAAGGACATTTTGAGACTAAAAGGAGATAAATTACTTAACTTCACCAAACTTACATAACCATATGTAAGAATAGAGTTAATATTAATTCCTATGACATAGAAAAATTAATATAATTAAAATAAATTACATTAATGAAAATAAATAATAAAAATAAAATAAAATGTGTAAAGTGCTTAGAACCATGCTTGGCGAATAGATAGTATCACATTTTAGATATGATATACCCACAAGATAGGTAAAAATGCAAGCGTATTGGTGAGAATGTGGGACAGTAGAACGCTCCTGCATTGCTGGTGGTGGTATAAAGGTCTCAGAGGGGAACTTGGAGATATCTAGTAAAGTTGAGGATGCATATATCCCGTGACCTGTCAACAGCCTTCCGTGGCTATATACCTGGAAAAGCATTTGCACGTAGGCACAAGGCAACATACATAAGGACATCTGTATCAGCACTGTTTGTAAGAAAAAACACTGGCAACAACTGAATCGTCCAGGAGAACAGACAGGTGAGCCGAGGCACCCAACGGACATGGGATACAGCATCTGGTGAAAAGAAGTGAACTCCAGCCACACTCACTACCACGGATATTGGGGGAAAACAAGGGCCAAGGTACACAGAGTGATACGGTTTTTCAACTTTATAAAAAGTTCAAAAACATGTGAAACGAAAGCCTACATTGTTTAGGAATGTTTATGTGAATAGTAAAACTATTGGGAAAGGTGACAAAATACAAACTTATAGCTATCTGTGGGAGAAGGAGGGTAGAAGGGAGGACAAAGGATTTAAAAGGAATAGATAATATCCTGCTTCTGAAGCTGGTGAGTACCCGGGCATTCATTAAATTATGATTTATATATTATTCATTGAATATGCTTATATGGCTCTCTAATTGAATATATATATGTATGCATGTATATATATTGTTGACTAAATATATATTTTATGTGGACTAAATATTTAATAATAAATGAAAATGCAATTATAAAGATGTATATTTGAGATGAAAAATTATGTCTTATTTACCTCTGGTTGTCTGATGCAAAGCATGTTTCCTTGCTCATAGGAGGTATTTGTAAAGTTGTTTATTAAGTGAATGACTGAATAAATGAGTGAATAGATACCTTCTAATCCTTATCTCCCCACTTTACTGCACTCCTACCAACATACATATTGGGCTGGGGCCGGATTTCTTTTGTAAACTCCTGGAGACAAAAAAAACCAGGCTAGGGAGTGTAGATGATGCCATATGGCTTATCCTCAACATGACACATATGAGAGAACTCCATTCAGCCCTACCCATCCATCCATCCATCCATCCATCCATCCATCCATCCATCTATTCATTCTTCCACTAATACATGTAGTTAGTAAACATTTATTGAAAGAAATACTAATGGAGATCGGTGTAACCTCTTTAGAAATGAAGTAAATTCGCATCCGAGATAATGACTCTGCCCGCGACCACACTGTCCCAGAGGCCATGACGGTGCCCCAGTTGCATGTGGGGGGAAGGTACAGGATGCCCATAAGATTTTGCAACTCACCTTGGCACACAAATGAAGAGGGTGTTTCCCCTGGGTGGACTCGTCCTGTGATGAATACTACCTTCTGCTCTGCTCCTTCCCGAAGGTTGTCTGTAAAAGAAAATGGAAGGAGGTTGTTCAGGAGGGCAGGGAAAGCTGAGACTGGGAGTTGGTATGTGGGATAGAGAGACAGGGAAGGGACTGGGTGCTTTACATTCATTTCTTAAATCAATGGGTTAGAATCATTAAGGCCCAGCCATTGGTGACTAATGAAATTATGTCCCTGACTATCCAATATTAAAAGACTACATTCCTATTGATACAATTGATCATGTTAATATTACAATCATCTGAAGACATCCTGTGAGTGAAGCCAAATCCCAGACTCACTGATTGTGACCCTAGGCAAGTTGTGTATGCTTTCTGAGTTTTGATTTGCTAATCTATACACGTGGAGAGTATTAGTGATGAAACAAGCTTACACATTGCCTAGTACACAGTAAACACAGTAAATAATGGAGTAAAGAAAGTAGCTGTTTCTATTAGTCATAGTAGCACTGCCATTTAATTAGGGCCTTTTGTGTCAGGCACATTCTATACATTACTTAGAGTTCTACAGAAATGTGCGCAGTTAATATTCCTTTTATAGAGGCAGAAACTGATGCTCAGAGGGGTTACATAACTTGTCACACAGCTAACAGGTGTGGGTCGAGCTGAGATTAGAACTCAAGGCCTTGTTTGACCTTGATGAAGTAACAGGGACCAGATTTCTCTTTCAACTTAAGCCAACTAAAAAATCGGACAAACAGACAAAACAACTGTTTTCAGACAAGAGGCAGTGCAAGACTAATACATGGAAAAAGTATGCCCTCTGATTGCCCTGGCTCTTTGCCTGGAGGCCCATTCCAAAGAGCGGAGAGGGGTATCCTGAGCAGACCATGGAAATCTCACTGAGATTAAACTTCAGAGAGTCTGAAGCAGGTGGTAGCTGGGGGGAAACTGCACATTCTAGAGAAGACAGAAGTCTGTGGAAAAAGAATCCCAGAAATCTGTCAAGGAGTCCTCAAGTGTGTTTGTGGGTCCCAAGATGTGCATGCAGAGGGTGAATCTCACAATGTGGTGTGAAAATGACCAGGGGGCTGTGAACCACATGGCTGTCAGGGCTCACACAGGGCTAAGAGTCATTTGAATTCCCACCACCAAAGCATTAGTCCTCACTGATCACTCAGGGCATTCAGGAGAGAACCTAGAAGGGCCATGTCTTGGTGGTGGGGCTAAACTACTCTAGACTCATTCTAACAAAATTTTAAAATCACAAAGTTTCAAACTGGACAGAAGAAACTTAACTGCCTGCCATTTAAAGTGCAACTCTCTTTAAGGAAAGATAACAAAATCCAGACACTCAACAATGTACAATTCACAATCTCCAGCATACAGTAAGAATCATTAGACATGCAAAGAAGTAGGAAAATATGATCCAAAATCATAGCCCGAGCTCTTGCTACTTCTACAGAAATCTCATTCGTATAATAAAGTTTAGCTATTGTGCAAAGAGATTATTAGACAAAAGCAGTGGCTAAGAGTGACATTCCCAGAAGGAAGGGGCAGGAGGGTACCTAGTCCCTGACAGAGGAAGGCCAGATCGACCCAGAACAGAACCATGACTGGAAGGAATTTCATAAATCAACATTGAGAGAAGTTGGGTTAAAGAATAATATCATCTATGTTGGAGGATGATCTGGAGGGAGAGGGGAGGTAGAAATAATTAACAGGCTTTTTACTTCTGAAATGATAGGGACAGGTTATTTTGAATGTAGTTTATGATCTCAGTCGCACCAATGTCAGAGACTAAAATAAAATATATATATATGTATTAACTTTATTAAGCCTGATTCTAATGGCTTGGGACTTGCTTGGTCTATTGGGGTGACCATTACTGAGGTTACTGCTTCCCTAATACTAGGCATCTGAGAGGCAGCAAGAAATACAGTGGAGCCAGAATTCATTCCTTCCCCCCCCCCATAATACATTCTTGAGAACTCACCCTGTGCTCAGCTCTGTGCTAGGCATCTTTAGGAACAAAGGGAGAGAGAAGTTTATGGTTTAAAAGAGGAGTTAGACACCTGAATATTTCCTAGACTGAATAAAACCTCCTCCAGGAAGAAGCTATGATTTTCATGGTTATTTTTAACACCATTCCCAGGACCCTGTGTGGGATAGCACTCAGGAATTGGCTATCGAATTAAAAATACTCATATAGATCATGGCTTATCTTAATCTTCATCATACCTCTGTGGACAGTATTAACCCCATTTTATAGGTGAAGGGACTGAGGTTCACAAAAGGAAGGGACATACATGTCCAAGGTCACTGTCTCCCTGCCTAGGACCCTCTCACTAGCATTTCAACTCCTGGATCAACTAGCAACAATATCAGATCCTGAGTCCGCTGCATTTCTACCTACAACGTATATGAGAGAGATTGGTTCCATCCCTTTTTGCTGGTAGAAGTTGAGCTACTGCCTTTGTATTTATATTGTTTTTTCACTTACAAAACAAAAAATGAAATGCCACCAAGCCCTTTAAAAAAAAAACTAACACTGACCCCATCTATCCCAGCAGTCCAGAAATGATAAATAGCATTACCAAGGCCCTCGGTGAACGCTAACTTTATGGATGTCTCCCCTGACCTGGTATCAACTCAATTGCATTCAGCATTTCTGCTGACCACAGAGAAATGCAAAATGGGCATTCTATTTGCACACTAATTTTACTGAGCCCCTGTGTCTTCATAAAATGATAACATGGGGCTAATAAAAATCAAGCATCTCGAGTGTTAATACAAGCAAATGTTGATGCAGGCAGGTAACAAATTGCTTTGTCATTTTGGAGGCCGTAAAAGAGCATTATAATCATCTTTAGGCAAAATGGATGGGTCGCCTTTGCTTAGCTTTTAGCTTTCATTTGCAAAATCAATTTAAGGTAATGTAGCAGCTCTGAGGTGGTGTGACATGGGACACCCCTCCACCCCCCCCCGCCCCGTCACCGAATCTCCAGACTCGTGCAAAGCCAATTAAACATATTCTTGGAGGAGGCAGCAGGGATGACGGAGGAAGTATGCTTGAACAAAGCCAGGGTGGAAAGCAGCTGAACAATGAGACCAAGAACAACCCTGTAAGGGGTGATGAAACTGAAAGTTCATTGAGGGTGACACGCTCAAGGATACAAGGGCACACTCGTGGGGAACCTGATAGCCACACCAGACCCTTACTTGACAGAAGGTGTTTGAAGCCAAATGTGCTTTGTGTAGCATCCCAACACACACACACACACACACACACACACACACACACACGTTTGCCATTATATCCCTCTATCATCCGCTATTTCCTTATTTATAAAATATTAATTGAACACCTATTGGGTAGCCTGGAGCTATCCACTATTACCTTCATTTTACAGAAAACCAAGGCCAAGAGACATTAAGTGACTCGTCTTAGTTCTCACAGCCCAGGACTGGCAGAGCGAGGCCCCACCCAGGCAGTCTGACTCCACCTGTGTCCCTAAATCCCACACTACTCTGCTTCTTGTGAAGGACAATAATAGTAACCAGTTACGATAGCAACCAAGTAATATTTATTCAGCACTTACTCTGTGCCAGGCACTTACATGTATGACCTTATTTCATTTTCATAGCGACCCAATGAAACATCTACTATTCCTAGCCCTATCTCATAGATTAGGAAATTGAGATCTAGAAAGGTGAATAACTCATCTACACCTGCATAAGTGGTGCATGTGGGGGCCAGGATGAAACCCCAGGTCTTTATGAATCTCAAATATATGCTCTTCACACCTCTTGGAGATTAAATAGGGTCCATGGGTGGTTTTTAAAATACACCCAGAAATTCTTCGTGAATCTCTTCCCTTCGAGAGGTGGAGATGAACCCCCTTTCCCTTCAGTGTGGGCTGGACAGACAGGCTTGCTCTAGCAAATAGCATACGGGGGGTGGGTGAAGGCATGTCACTCTTTTGAGATTGGGCTACAAAAAGACTGTGGCTTTCATCTTGGGTGATGACTTGCTCTCCTTCATTGCTCACACTGAGGAATCCGGCTGCCATGATGTAACACTCAGGTAGCCTGTGGAGCCCTCACCTGTCTGGGGAGGAGCTGAAGTACCCAGGAACAGAGGCCAGCCAAAACCATTCGAGCAAGCTTGGAAGGGTATCCTCCAGTCCCAGGTGACCACAGCCCTGGCCACCAGCTTCCTCCAACCTCCTGAGCCAGAGCTGTCCTGCATAGCTGCTCCTGCCCTCCTGGACAACAGAAACTGGGAGATGATAAGTTGTTGTTCTAAGACGCTGAATTCTAGAGGAAGTTGTCAGGCAGCAATTGACTAAATAATTCTCCTGGAGATGGCCAAAGAAACCTTGCATCTTATCTATTGATGCCCAGCCTGAGTAAGACCAGAGCCGTAACCCTGGTGTCAACATGGAAGGAGAGCCTTAATGAATCAGATCAGTCATCAGTGGATCTGTGGCTGGTGGAGGCACTAGAAGATGCCAAGAGGCCCCACAGAGCACTAGCTGGGCCCTCTGAGGACAAAAGTCTCCCAGAAGTTCACATGGTCAGTTTGGTATCCCTTATCTTCCCTGACAGTAATTCTGACAGTAACTTGTCCTAGGGAGTGAGCTGTTCTGTGGAGGAGGAAGGGGTGGTGAGCTGGGAGGGGAATGTGGAATGTTACAACAGGAAAAGGATTTTTTTTCCTCCCCAGATCTAAGTCTTGGTCATTTTATTGACTTCATGATCCCTGAAGGCCATCATTAAGGCAAGAAAAGACCTTCCTACTGGTTTCCAAACCAGACCAGTTGCCTTGTTTTCTCGAATACTCCAGGGCCCAAACGGGTCCACACTACCACGAAGCTGGAGAAAAAGACATCCCGGCAGCAGTACCAGCACGGTGAGCTGGCATCTGCCTGTGGGTCCACTCAGGACAAGAAGGGTCCTGTCCTTGATCTCCCCGTGCCGGCACCATCCTTGACCATCCGTCCTCCACCCTGCCAAAGCCATCTTCCTAAAGCTCAAATGGGAGCCACCACTCCCCCTGCCTGCAACCCTTCAGCAACTCTCTGCTGTCCTCGGGCAAGTCCAGCCTCCTCGGTGTGGCTCCCCTCGTCTCTAGGAGCTGCTGGTCGCTGCCCGCTCCAGCCCCTTCCCCAGCCCCAGGCTCAGCCACTCCTGGCAGCGTCATCAGCATGAAGGCTCTTCCACACCTCCACGCTTGGATACATGCTTTTCTCCCTGCCTGGAATGCCAGCCCCCATCGCAGCTGTCTGCCTTACTCCTACTCCACCTTTCAGACTCTGCTCAGATGTGCCTCCTCTGAGGAGGAAGACACAGAGCGATCATGGATCTTGGACTTGTTCTAGGCCACCCGTGGCGTTAATGTGCCAGATCTGATCTCCTCAGCACAATAGTTTTGACTTTCCCCTATAAAATATGGCATGTGGAAGGTAAGGTGAGGCTCTCATTCCGCAGTTAATACTGACTGTAAGGAGAGGACAGGAGCTGGGAATGACAGTGAGAACATGCTCAAGGAGCAGGATTTCTTGTACATACGTTTATGAGAAAATGGTGTTTAGGAGGCATCGGCAGAGCTTTCTGGGAGAACCTGTGAATGCATCTGGGTAGAGAGGAGCCTTGATGAAGGGCAAAGACATCCAGGGCTGACTCAGCCAAGCTGACTGAGGGTGAATCCCACAGGAGGGGAGGGCCGCATGAGGGACACTGAGAAAGACACTGGTCCTTGTGTTTCTTCTGTCCCCTGAGGGGGTCCAGGCCTGCTGCCTTCCCAGACAGATAGACCAGGGTTCCTATGAAGGCCCCACAGATTATGGTCCGTGAGGCCTCTGGGAAATTACTTACACATTCTGAGCCTCAGTTCCCTGTAAAATGAGACTAATAATCCCTAGCTCACAAGATAAACCTTAAGCAAGAGACTTTAAGTCCCTGCCCTATGGCTTTGTCTATAATACCAGGTCCCATTTATTGAGAGAAGAGCCACAGGAATAGGGCTGCTCAGCGCTGTGGCTATTTTCAGCAGGGTAACTGTTTGTGTGGGGCCCTGTGCTGTGCACTATGCGATGTATCTCTGGTCCCTGCCCACTAGACGCCAGGAGCACCCCTCTCCCCAGGTGTGACAATCAAAAACAGCTTTAGACCTCACTAAATGCTCAACATCTCCCTGGAGGCAAAATTGCCCCTGGTTTGAATATTTTGTAAGCCTCTATAAGAATATTTTACCTGGATGGGTTAGCCTGGTGATGGGTATTGAGGAGGGCACATTCTGCATGGAGCACTGGGTGTTATGCACAAACAATGAATCATGGAACACTTCATCTAAAACTAATGATGTAATGTATGGGGATTAACATAAGAATAAAAAATAAAAAAAAAATAAGCAAAAAAAAAAAAAAGAATATTTTACCTTACTCAGACTGGCCTTGTCACCATCTTCCCAAGTAAACGTTTAATCTCCTAGACTTTGTCTTTTCCCCAACTTCTCCAAAAAGCCTTCCCAGATCCCTCCAGACCACAGTGCCTTCCCTCTCCTGCCCTCTGACCTCACAGAGTTCATCTGGACCCCTTATCTGGTCGTAAGTCATTTGCTGCCTTGCATAGGCAGGGCCAAAAGCCACAGCCTGGATCTGTCCCACCCAATGCCAGTGTCAGCTCTTTTGGGCCTCGGGGCCATCGTGAGAAAATGTGGTGTGGGTCCTTCCACTCCCTAGACACGCCGCCCTCTGGGTCACGTTCCCTCAGCTAGGGGCAGCTCTCCTGCAGCCTAGACTCTCATAGTTGCATGGTAGACTCATGTGTGCTCCAGGGCTGGGTCTCTATGCTCAATGAGAAGGAAGAAGAGAACAGGGATTACCACCGAGAAGAGGACACTCATGACCGAGAAGTGCTCCTGAGGAAAAAGGAAGCATTAATTCTGGAATTTCAGGCCTTTGGGAAAAGCCTCTCTTGTTCACCTCCTATGTCTACAACACATTCAAACCACCCTTTTGGCTTTAAACAGCAGTAAGAAGGCCTCTGGCTCATAGGAGGCTCATAGACGCCATCAGCACTGCAGAGCCTGTGGGGTCACTGAGTAGAACATTCTTACTGTGAAGATGAAGGGAGAGGCCCAGAAAGGACAAGTGACTTGTCCCAGCCCACGGGGCTAGAGACTGGTCAAGCCAGCTCTGGAATGCAGGGCATGGGACTCCAACCTCCAGGCAGCCTCCTCTTAGGACAGCAGGCTACTTTCGGCAATGTCCCTTCAGGCCGGCACCTGCAAACTTTCGAGGAGGAGGGGAAAGCCGAAAAGCTATGGACCTAAGTACAGAGTGTGAGGGCCAGCTGTCACCATGAGGTCACCTTGACAGAGAAGCAGCACTCCACTCAGGCCACTGCTGCCGGGCTAGGAAGCTTATAGAGCCGCCTTGCCCTGGGCTGGCACTCCAGGCCCGCAAGGAGGAACGCTTGCAACCTTCCGGAATAGGCCAATGGCAGGAGGGCTCTACCTGCCACCATCTGTCTTGATCCCAGCACCCTCCAAGGGCCTCCAGAAAGTCAGAACCAGACTTGCCCATTCTGACTTCCTGCTGAGGTGGGGTCTCCTGGGAAACAGAAGGAAGACTCCGAGACTCCCTGTGGGAGCTTTACGGGGAATTGCTCTCAGGAACACTTGTGAGAAGTGGGAGTTATGCAGGATTGGGGCAATCTCTACGGTGACCTGAATCAATCCCACGGGGAGCTTTGGGCCAGAAGGGCCCTTCACGTTGTTCTAGGAGGCAAGGGGGCTGGCTCTGTGTCTTGCATTGACTGGATGCGGGCTGCCTCGAGGGCAGGGGTGTAACCTCAGGCAAGGCAGCTTCCTTTGGCTGAGTGCAAGTTCTAGGAAGGAAATCAGCAGCGAGATGTCAGCCACCAGCACTCACGGGAAGTGAGGGCATTGGTCCTGAAGGAGAGCGGGGTGGTGCTCAGTGTCTGCTACACCAGCCTTTAGCTGAAGCAGCTGAGAACAGGGCAGACCTGAGGCCCCCAAAAAACGGGAAGGCCGAGGATCTTTTTCTTTTTTAGTGCAATTCTCTACATATGTTCTAACACTGACCAAATGCCAAACTTGGGGCTGGACCCTGAGGACATGGAGACGAACCAGACGCTGTCCCTGCCATCCAGGAGCTCAAAGACAAATGGAGAAGAAAGCTCAAGCCTGGCTTTGCAGTCTGAATTTAAACCCGAATTCTAGAGTCAAATGGAGGGTTAAACCCAAGCTTTGCTGCACATGGCATTGAGCTCTGAGATCATGCATTTCCTCCTCTGCAAAATGAGGATAATGATACTGACAAGGGATCTTGGAAGAATTAACTGAGATAATGCATTGGGTCTCTGCACATGACCTGATGCATAGTATATGTTCAAAAAATGGTAACTGACAGGGGACGCCTGGGTGGCTCAATTGGTTAAGCGTCCGACTCTTGGTTTTGGTTCAGGGTCACGAGATTGAGCCCCATGTCGAACCCCATGTCAAGCCCCACATCCGTCCGGCTCTGCACTCAGCAGGAAGTTGGCTTGAGATTCTCTCTCCCTCTGCTGCCCCCCCCCCCCCAAAGAATAAGTAAGTTTTAAAAATGGTAACTTACACTTAGAGGTCACTTGGTCCAACTACCTCATCTTACGATGCAGACAGTGAGGTCACTAGACTCTAAGCAACACCAGAGCCATGACTTTGTCTTTCTCACTTGTTTTCCCAGAACATCACACACAAAAGGTGCTCAATAAATGCTCCTGGAATAGTTGTACTCATTGCTCTTTGGATGAATGAGCTTATGAGGCTAGAACTGAGCGCCCAGGCTTTCCCCAACACGTGTTCTGCCTTTCATCTCTCCCAGCCTCTAGAAATTCCTCACCAGATTCAGTTTCAGCTTATTAGCAAATGCAAATTGAATTACGCTGTGCCCTTTTGCAACAAGGACAACAAAAACAGTTTCCCCAGGAAAAGAGGGCGAGAAAAGGTGAAAGCTGGGATGAAAGTCGAAGACAATACATTCTAATCAAACTTGATAAATATGTAAATTAAAGCAGCTAAACAGTTGGCTTTGACAAATGACTTGTCGGTAATGGATTTTTCCACAGCGAAGGCGAGAGTTCAGCCTGTCCGCTACTGTTCCCCGGCACCCCCAAGCTGACGGGCAGGCGCAGGGATGCTAGGAGGCAGAGCAGAGAGCGAATGCTTCCTTTAACGCCATTTGTGGGGCACCTGCTAGGTGCTAGGCATAGCCAATGAGGGGGGAAACCTCTGTCTCCTAGATGAAGGAGCCCAGGGAAAGGCGGGGAAGGGCCACCGGACTCCACAGGCTGTGTCCTGAGGAGGCAAAGCAACCAGCTGTTGAGGAACATAAATTCAATCCCTCCAGTGATTCTGTTACCACCTGGAGGTCTCACCAACCCAAAAGTGAGTGCCTTGCAGTTCTTTTTCCCCTCACAGGACCTGACTGACACAGGAGTGTTCAGAAAAGAGATTCCCTAAGCTTGCGACATAGCTCCAAACTGACTGCTTCCTATGCCCACTCTCATCTCTGTTTTCCCTCTGTAAAATTAGCTGTTGGATAGTCCCAGATATGGAATACAAGAAAAAAAAAATTAGCTATTGGAGGCAGCCCAGCTGAAGGCCCGTATAGCAAGGAGCAGAAAGGAGCCAAGGGACTGCAGGTCCTCTGCAAAATACAAGACCATTGTCATTGTAAGCTCTAAATGTGTATGGGGGTGGGCATTACTTAGCAATAGATAGCCAGAATAATTGCTACGAAACTGAGTATTCTAGCAGATTTTTAAACAATAGTCAGGGGGAGGGGCGGTGAAAACGGAGCGGGTTTGAGCAGTTTCTGTGTGCCAGGTACTTTTCATACATTATGATCCAGGCCTCACCAGACCTGGGGAGAATGGTCTTATTTTCCTCCTATCATAGACAAGAAATCTGAGATTGAGTGCATTGCCCAGGGCCACCCCCACAAGCAAGAGTCACAGGTGGAATTTCTATCTCCTTTCTATCTCCTGAGACTAGTCTTTCTTCTGACACCTCCAAAGGGAAAAGCTCATTCCTGAGTTATACCAGATAAAAGACATTATTTTGTGTGTACTTGGGTGCAGGCCCATGCATACATCTGCTTCTGGCTCAAACTCCTACAGATTCCTGAGTTTTCGTGCAAAGTTATCAGAATTGAGGTCCAAACAGAAATTCAAGGTGAATGGTTTGCAGGCTTGGAAAGACACTATTAATACAATTTCTTCAAACAGAGAACCAATATTTGAGTGCTCAAAGTAGCTTCAGGAAAAGAGTTTCCTGGTAGGGCTGGGAGTAATGTGATCCACGCCGAGAGCTGAGGATCTGTCTTGCCCAATGCTGGAGGAATTCAGATTTGAAGAGTGTTCTTTCTTTCCTATTGAGATCTTCATTGACTTGTATAAAAATACCACTTTCAATCTCAAATCCCCACTGGCATCTTTATATAAGCACTGAAAATGCTACTGGGCTTTGGAGATTTCATTTAATGAAGGAAAAGTATTTCTATTAAAGAGTGTAATTTTTTTTTTTTCTCTCAACACAACATCTTCAGAGGAGCCAAGGAAGCTGGATTGTTCTGGGCTCTGAGAAAACGAACGAACCCATGCCTCACCCATGACGTGGTTACACAGACTACAAAATGGCAACAGCTAAGGGAGGCAAGGAAGGGTGGGGGATGAGGGGGAGATAAGAGCGGTTATGATAAAGGAACTCCCACATACCCTGCCTTCACGGTTTAGGAAGCACTGGGGCTCTCACGAGGGGGGAGTGCTGTTGCCATCACCCAAACTCAATCGCCCATCTGTGTTGTCTGAACAGCAGCTCCCTTCCCTCCGCACCTCTCCTGGGCCCTGTAATCCCTTCTCAGTGCAGAGACCCCACTCTCCTGCCAGTCCTGCAGGGGTTCCCCTTGTACTGGAGGTGAACCCGGGCTACTGACTCTGGCCTGCTTGTCCCCTGCCCACCCCCACCCCGACTTCTTACCCCTCCCTCGCCTGCTCATCCTCTTTCCAGTTTCTCTGCCCTGTCTGGGGGGGCGGGTGCTCCCCTGGCTTCCGGAAGCTGGCTCCTTACCGCTGAGGTCTCTTCCTTCGAGCTCAGTAGCCCCATGGCAGCAGGAACTTTGTCTTACTAACGGCTACGGACCCAGGTCTAACATGGCACCTGGCAGACCCACCTGCCGACTGCATATTTATGGAGTCAGCACATACAGCTGACAGGTATTGAGTGATGTGTGCTGGGCAGGGGGAGGGCCATAGGAATAAGACTGAAGAGGTGGTTGAGGGCCGCAAATTATCCAAGGTCACACAGCTGGTGGCTGGTGAGACCAGAATGGATCTCTGTAGGATGAATGATAAAAGCTGGGCTCCTGCCTCCCTGGGGCTCCTCCACCCCCTCACGGAGAGGGGAGCCATAGAGTGCGAGGGGGTGGGAGGCACTTAGGTATGGCTGTGCCACTCACTAGCTGTGTGGTCTTGGGAAGGTCAGTCCATGTCTGGGTGTCTCAGTCTCCTCATCCATAAAAGGGGAATCATCATCATCATCATCATCATGTTTTTGGGTAGTCGTGAGGACTAGATGAGTTGAAATCAAGCATCAGTAATAGTGCTTGTCACATGATAAGCCCTCAACTGAACGTTTGCTCTTCTTCGTCATTCAGCAAATACTTCTAGGGCTCCCAGTCACTCCCTGGCCCTGGGAAGCTTTCCACACAGCCAGACAGTGGGTTACCCTCTGCCCTTTCCCCTCCTCGCCCCTTGCACTGTTACAGTAGTGGCCCATCTGTATAATAGAACTTTGCTTTTAGTCCCTGCCTTTCCTCTCTGGTGACTGAGCAATTTGGGGCCAGAAGCCCTGCCTTGTTCAACTCTTCCTGGCATTCATTTCCTTTGCCTGAGACAGAGGAGGGCATTTTGACATGGTTGTTTTAATATAAAAAGTTGTGAAATGACTGCATCGAATTGTAAAATGCTTCTGAAAATTAGCAGGTACTGGGTGAAGCAGCCCCTCCCCGCAAAAGCCCGAGAAAGGTTTGATCTGCACTGTCTGTTGCTCCCACCAGTTCGTTCCTGCCCCTGCTCCCCTCAGCGCCAGCCTTGACCAGGAGCCCACCAAGCCCAGTCTCTCCCCTCCCACCATCCCCTCAACCCACTCGCCAGAAGTCTCATCAGGGAGGGGGAAGTTCAGGGGCGAAGGGAGGTAGCCTGAAATGTCTCCTTGGCACATTATTTGGCAATGTTTTTTATTATTTATTTATTTATTTATTTTTAAAGATTTTATTTATTTATTTGACAGAGAGAGACACAGAGAGAGAGAGAACACAAGCAGGGGGAGTGGGGGAGGGAAAAGCAGGCTTCCTGCAGAGCAGGGAGCCCAGTGGGGGCTCAACCCAGGACCCTGGGATCATGACCTGAGCCGAAGGCAGATGCTTAATGACTGAGCCACCCAGGCACCCCTTGGCAATGTTTTTTAAAAAGGCTGAAGGTGTAATGGTTTGCTTCCTTGGCTGTGTCAAAATGTCCCCAATATAAAATGGTTGTGTCAGAGCTGCTGTATCAATGTGGCTGAAACAAAAGGACTATGTCAAAATGATAGGAACCCTGCAAGGAAGCCGCCGGCACGTTGCGGTCCTTGATAATGGATTTCAAAACATACACCCTTGTAAGTTGGTTAAGAAGCAATCAGCTACACTGAACACTAACGTTCCCTGTGGGAATTTCTTTTCGTCCCAGTGAGGATGTTTCCACCACCCTAAGGATCAGAGAAGTTAAGGATGCTGCCTGATGTCACACAGCAGGCCACAAAACAGAGATGATTAGAGCTGAGTATGGCCTCATTAATCTCCCCCATTTTACAGCCAAGACACCAAGAGAGAAAGTGACTTGATCAAGGTCTCAAAGCGAATTGGATTTTCACAGGTTAGATCAGAAACGTGATCAGTTCTCGGATAACTTCTCCACGCTGTGCACTGGCTTCTGGACCACAGCCTCACCGCTGGACTCGGGGCACACACTCAACAGAACGGAGCAGCCGCTGACAAATCTTAGCTAAAGCTCTAACTGCTCAAGTCCTAGGCATGCTACTTGAAAATTGGATTGGCCAAGTTCTCAGTGAAAGAAGCTTTGGTGTCCAACCAGGCAGCTTGTCCATATCCCATTAGCCAGGCAGCCCACTGGAGCAGGGAGGCCTCTTGGTGGCCCCTGTCTGCCTGAGGGAAGGGGAACGTCCGCGGCGTGGGGCACAAGCGCCCAGCTCTTTGCCTCTATTTCCATAATCGGTATTTCTGCAGCCTGCTAAAGAAAGAAACCTATGCTAACCCGAGTTAGGAAATGATCTAGCCTTACTGTCTTCATGATTTGGAGTGAATGGAGTCTATCTTGAATAAAATCAATTATAAAAACTGCATTTACAAGAACAGATTTCCAGAGGGTGTGTTTATGGAGTGGCGTTATCCTAGGCTAAGGCTTCTTGGATAAACCTGGACCCTTGATAGAAACTCTGCCTTGGATTATCCCTGGGCCGCCTGGACTGGAGCCGGGCCGACCTGGGTTTGAAGCGTGTGACAGAGGGAAGGCGCTGGACCTCGGTTTGCTCAGAGGCCAAGTGAGGAGAGGGATGTGAATCACAGGTCCCACCAAGGGGGCCTCTGGTGTTGCTGGTTTCAGAAGCTGCAGACCCACCATGGGGCAGACCCTTGCATCTGGGAAGGCATGGGGCGGGGGGTGGGGGAGCGGGCTGTCAGACACGTGAGGCCTGAGAACTGGATGAGTTTGCATCAGGTCTCAAGCAGGGGCTCCAGCACGACAGCTGGGACCCCACCCCCGTCTGGGCGTGTGACCATGAGCAAGCTTCTTCACCTCTCTGGGCCTCCCTCAGCCTTCTCGTCTGTAAAATGGGGATCATAGTGGACTATCTTGTAGTTGTGCCCTGAGGAGTCAATGAGTTGCTAATTTGGAAAGCACTCAGTACACGGTCTGTACCCAGTGAATCATATCAATCTGTATTTATTGAATAAAGTAAGTACTGGGGCTCTAGGCCTGCGAGGGAGACGCTCGTGTTGGGCCCTCCCCTGTGACAGGCCCCTATGGGTAGTTATTTGATACTTCACTCCAGGTACGTAGGCAATAAACACATTTTATTCTCTGGTCCTCAGCCCTGGCTGCATATTAGAACCACCTGGGGAGCTTTTTAGAAATACGGATGCCTGACTCCCACGCCCCCACCCCTACCCTAGCCCAGGTTCTGGGGACAGAGCTCAAAGCAAATTCTTCGAATGTGCAGTCGCAAGCGAGAAGCCCCGGTCCAGCATGAGACCCAGTGTGGGCCAGGCCCTCTGCTCTCTGGGCTCTGTCTTACTACACCCTCACTCTTTCAGATGGTCTCGCAGCTCCTCGTTCTAAAACACTGTGATCCAGGAGGTCTGGAGGACCCAGGAGGTGGCCTGGGATGGCCCTGATCAGACTACATTGGTTGTAACAACAAGGAGAGGGCGTGGGAGTGAGTGGACAAGGAAGCATGCATGCATCAAGCAGATCATTTCTCACAGACACAGTCCCTTCCTGGGACCAGGACCAGATGACTAAGATAATAGAGGTGCATGCGGCGTCTCTGAGAACCCCCAAAGCTCAGAGCAAACAGATTGGATTTATGGCGGAAACAGAGGCCACGTGCCTGAGAAGGAGAAAAGGCCTTTTTCCAAGGACGAAGGAGGAGGATTAAGACATTTGCATCTGGGGACATGGAGGGGCACCCATACATGCATGCTGGGATACAGAAGCAGGTTCCCAGGGCGGTAGGAGAAGGGAAACAGGGAAGTTGCCATAGTTGAGCATCTGATTTGTGCAGGCACCAAGGGGCACGCCGCCTATCGAATCTCATTCCCTCCCGGCAACCTCCCGGAGGGCAGGTGTTCTGATCCCCATCCTGCAGACCCCACAGGTGCCGAGCAGCTGTGCCAGGATCCAACCCAGCTCCCTCTGATTCCAGAACCCCATGCTTTCCCCCTACGGCTCAGTGCCTCACTTATCCAGAGCTTCCTGTCCTTATAACCTCACACACCCAGATCACACCAAGAGCCAGAAGGAAGCAGAAGGGTTGAGAATGACCCAAATCCAGATCCAGAGTCCCACATTAAAGGTCACGTCCAGTCTCAGGAGAGTTTGTTCGGAACACTGGGGTGACAGGGAGATCACTCCCACTTTCCGGGACAAAGAGGCTTACCCTTTGAGAGCTAGTCTATAAGCACAGAGTGATAGAGGATGGGAACTGGCAAAGTCACCATGAAGAGACGGGGGCCCTCCCAGGACATGGTTGTTGACTGCCTGACACTATGAACACACTGAGGGAAGCAGGTGTCAGTGAGCTGATGCGCCTCAGGAGCTGTGACAGCTCCCTGTGACAGGCCTAGCCCGTCTCTGTCCAGGGAGAGGGCAACCCGACAGCCCTGAGATGTGAGCTTGCTCAATACAACCAGCGCCATAGGGGGAATGAGCTCACAGCGGGGGTGACTTCACTGGGGCACTGTAGCCCTGGGACCTGCCCTTAGCCATCCCTCAGACCCTGCCCTCTGGCCCCACCTCTGCACTCACACAGCTGCCTTGTGGATGTTATCCAGCCTCCCCCTGGCTTTCCCTTGTCCATGCTACTTGTCCCTGCTCCCAGCTGGTGAGGGGGCCCAGGGCTCTCACTAAGGACCAAACAGGCTCCATAGCCCCCATCTCTTCACTCAAAGGCCTGAGGGGAAAATGCCCCCCAACGGAAAAGTCCCATTCCTCTCCACTCACACAGCTTGTGCCTACCGTGTGTGAGCACTGAGCCCTTCGGGTGATGAGACAATGCCGTCATGGGGCTGCTCCCCAGAAACGTACCATCTAGTGACCAGGTAACATGACACAAATGGAAAGCACGTTTGCTTGGGAGGCCTGGGGGCTGAGAAGAGTAAGCTCCAGCAATCTGGAGAGTTAGAGAAAGATGGGTGCTCGTGCTGGATCCGAGACGTGCTCCTGGACACGCAGGTGCCTGGCTGCACAGCCTGTGTCATGGGCCCAGAGCTTCCCCTGGGCCAGCTCTCTCGCTTGGGTCAAGTTCAGACCCCTGATCACAGCCCGGCTGTGAGCTGAGCTGGCCCAGGGCTGGGCTGGGATCTCCTATCTGGCTTTCCTCACCCCAACCCCTTGCTGGTTCAGAGAGTCAAGCGAAGGTCCTGCACAGCAGAATTTGCACCCTGTCCTTGCTAGGCCATAGCAGGTGCTCTGTCCGTGAACGCTGAAGTGAACACGACCAGCCACCCTTCGCTTGCTTTAAAGCCAGGCCTTCATTAGCACCCAAGTGCTAAACCTGACTTCCCAGGAAGAAGGCGAAGAAGGCGGGCTTGCTTTCTAATGATGCTAATGTGGCAATAACGAGGCGGCCAATGTCTGTTTGTCGTCCCTCTCCTAGAAAGGCCATCTTCCCCCAACCCGAGTCCTTTGAAAGGACAGTGTCCTTTCAAAGCCCTTCTCTTTAATGCCAAGTGGAGGAGTTCCAGACAGTTATTTGCATTTTCAATTCTAGAAATCATTAATATTTTAAAACTGCCAGCACCATGGTTTATTAACACACATTTCCTACCTGCTCCCGGTAAAGGGAAATTTTGTATTTGAGAGCTGTTCAAACATGGTGTGGTTTCCCAACTTTTGTGCAAATTCTGCTTTCAAATCCCTGCTCTCGGGAGCTCCCAGTGCAGTGGGGGAGGCGAATACGGACGCGGACAGTGAGATTCTGAGGGGCCGCTGTGTGGACTGAGGGAAGCCCGGGGGACCAGAGCCAGGGCAGCTCTTGGTACAGGCTGAACGGTCACGTCAGGTCTTAGAGGAGGCCTTCCTATTCCAGGGGAACATTTTTGTAGACAGTGGAAAGAACATGAGAGAATCGGAAGACCCGTGCTTAGGGCAGCCCTTTTTAATCACTTTTAGTTGTCATGACAATAGGTTGAGGTTAAACTCAAGGGTCTTTGAGTTCAGACAGGCCTGGGTTCAAATCCCAGTTCTGACACCACTTGCTGGGTGGCAATCATCATAAGTAACATTTTCTTTTTTTTTTTTTTTTTTAAGATTTTATTTATTTATTTG
>NC_138372.1:35157223-35227181 GCF_054177405.1 Leptonychotes weddellii
TAACATTTTCGATGTCCCCTACCCCCCGGGTGTCAGGGAGAGGGTGGGCTTTGCAGGCCAGCTCAAGGCAAGCAGGGTCACAGTGGGGGGAACCTGACCTTGCCTGGCTCCCGACCCTCGCACTGCACCCCTGCCCTCACTAGTGTGGTGGGTTCCCTTAATGCTCACAGCCACCCTGCCCTAACTCCTGTCACCCCCCACTTTCACAGTATAAGAGACCGAGAACCAGAGAGGTTAAGTCTGTGCTCCAGGCCACACAGGAGGGCAGCTAGGATTTGAGCCCTGAGCTTGGGCAGGATTCCACACGGAGCTCTTATGCCGCACACTCCAGTGCCCGGTGTGAGCTCAAAGCAGGCAGCAGCCCAGCGCCGGCAGGATTTGGGCGCCCGGCAAGGCAGCTGCTGTGGTTGCTACTGTCTTTCAAAGCCCGGCTCATGAGTCTCTCCGTCCCTGTCCCCTGATGTGTCTGGCTCACAGCCCCGGCACCAGGGCCGTCCTCCTGCATGCCCCGCCTCCCCTGAGCCATGGCACCTCCCCATTTCCGTTCCCTCGCACTGTTCCTGGCACACCGTGAGGCTGCAGGCAAGGGTGGCTGAAGGGATTGAGAGAAAACAGTATCAGCCACACCAATTCCCAGAAGAAAACACTTGCCAAAGATCTGTAGCCTGGACACATCAATATAAAAATGACACAGCCCTAATTTGCTTTCAGATTCAAACTGGGAAGGTGAACTTTGACCCTGTCAAAAAATGAGAACAAATTAAATTGAAACACAAAGTCATTTCCCTTGTTCCAGGGCTCTGGATTTCTAATTAAAGTGCAGCACAGCTCGGAGGCCTGCAAGGGGGTCTGTGAGGTGGTGTCCGCTACCTCGAAAACAGAGCACAGCTCAGGAGAGCGCCCGCTGTCCGTTTGTTGGGTTTTCTTTCCTGGGACGTATTGTGCTTCTTGTGGTATCTAGGTCCATGGATGAGAGCAGTCCCGGGCGATTAGAAAAAAAATAATAATTGCTAGAAGCTGGCCTTGTGCAAAAGAACACACAACAAAACGGCCCTCAGCACACTCACTCATCCTCCCTGTCCCGGAGGGGATGTCGGAAATGCCAGATGGGACAGCAACCACGGCAGCCCCGGGTGCGGTGAGGCAGAGGCAGAGGCCTGTCTCCCCCGCCCCTCCCCAGCAGCTCCCACTGCACTCAGAGGCTTGGCAGGGCGGCTGGGAAACGTGGATGCGGAGACAATGGTGAGGGACAGAGACCTCACTCAGTTAACAGCAGGGCAATCAGCAGGTGCTGAGCAGGTTACAAAGGAAAATGACTTTGAGCAGAAGGTGACGGTGCCACCTGGGCTCGGGTCTGCCAGGAGGTGGCCGCCCCTCCTGCTTGGGACGTGAGGAATGGGGTCATGTTCTTCAGCCCACTGATTCCTAAACTTGCAAGAGTGAAAATCCCCTGGTGTCCTTGTTAAAATTACCGTTTCCTGGGCCCCACTCTAGATGCACTGTATTAGAATCTGCAGCAAAGTGCCTGGGAATCTATCTTTTTTTAAACTAGTGCCCTGGATGCTTCTTATGATTGGACAGTTTGGGAAATTCCTGGAGCACTAACTCTTTCCTTATTGGAGCCGTTGGAATATGGCCTGGAGAAGTCACATTCCTTCTCTGAGCTTCCATTTCCATGTCTCTATAACGGGGATGGGGATCCCTGACTCTTGGGGCTGTACCGTATCTGAGGAAGAATAAGAGGAGCATGTCAGGCGTGCAGACTGTGCCCAGCACTTAGGAGGTGTGCAGTGTGTGAAGTCCTGTCCTCGTATGTGTGAGAAGGCTGCTATCCTCCAAACCAGTGTCCCCAGTAGTGCCGAGAATCCTTCTTCCAGTTCTCAAGTTTTTGGCTCACGGCTACTACGGAGCCTCAGCCTCCAATGTCCCTGCCCCCCAGGGGCGCTGCCAGATTCCTGCCCCCTCCAAGGATCCAGTCCCACGAGGCTTCAGAGCCTTCCCCAGGGCCAGATGTCGGGACACAGGCTTCCTTGGGGAAGCTCTGCTAGGGAGGCCGGGGCAGAGGTGACCTCCCAAGCCCTTGACAGAATCAGCCTGCGCTGACAACTGATCTTCCAGATTTCCACTCCCCGTCTCCAGGTCTCCCACCAGGGCTCCCGATAATTATTCTCATAACAGTAGGCCCAGTCCGGGAACAGGGACTCTCAGCTCTGAGTGGGGCCTCAAGGGGTGAGGGAACTCACCCTGTTCATGTTCCCTCCCTGTTCATGCAAGTCTGCAAGAGACAGGGTTGACGGGGTGAAGAGACGCAGGCCACAGGGGTGTGTCCAGGTTGAATTATGTCCAGAATTCGTATGGTGAAGTCCTAAGTCCAGGGACTTTGGAATGGAGACAGTCACAAGGAGAAATTCAAGACAAAATGAGGTCGTCATCCAAAATGACCGGTGTCCTTATAGAAAGCGGTGATGAGGACACAGCCCCGCCCAGAGGGAAGACCACGTGCGGACAGAGTGAAGACGGCCATCGACAAGCCCAGAAGAGAGGCCTCAGAGAAGCAGCCCTGTGGCACTGGAGATCAGATCTCAGCACTGCCATTTGCATGGCAGCCGGAGACACGATGACAGACGGTGTAGGCTTTGGTACGGGCTCCTTCCCTTGGCTCTTGGACCCTCACCTTGGGAAAGGCTCCCTCAGTTTTCTCCTCTGGGGAAGAGGAAAACAGTATGTTGGCTCACAGGTTGTTAACATGGGCATATCTCCAAGAAGATAATATAAGCAGGACAAGCCTGGCATTTACTAAGTGTATGATACGTGTCATCTCCCTTCCCTGTTCAGCTGTGCTAAGCTGGGTCTGGCCTGTAACCCCTCTGAACCTTGATTTTATCACATTGGAAATGGGTGTCACAACCTTTGTCTACCTCATTTAACAGAGCTGCTGGGAAGCCCAGCAAGTTAACATATGGGATGGGTTCGAGAAAGTACAGAGCACGTTACAGATGGGAGGGACAAAGCGACGTCGTCGGCCCCAAGAGATGCTTTAAACTGAGATCTGAAGTACAGAGCAGTAGAAAGGGCAGTGGGTTTGGACACATAGGCTGTGGGTCCAAGTCCCAGCTCTGTGGTTTCAGTGAAACTGTGGCCGTGTCACTGAGCTTCAGTAGCCTGCCTATGGGGATGGGGACAGCTGTGACAGGAGATATGAATACTCTCCATTCAGGCATCCACCAAGTCCCCAAGGGATCCTGGACACTGGCCCCCTCAGCCTTCAACTGGGGTCATGGCAGACGGGAGCTTAGCGTCCTGCCAATCCGTGGGTGTCCTCCTTCTCAATCACAGTTGACTCCCGGCTTGTCCCCACCATCCCAACTGACTCACAGTAAGGACAAGGGCAAGTATTTGGGATGAGGCAAACAGCAGAACAGGAAGGATGTTAAAAAAAAAAAAAAAATCCAGCAACACTCATCCAGGGAAGGGGGGTGTACAAGGCTAGGCCTCCCCGAGGGGGCTGGGGGAGGGCTGGGTTTGCTGTCCTTGAGGGCCTTCACAACTCTACGTTATCTGGCTCTCTGAACAAGTAAAAACATTAAGTTGTCAGGACTTGAACGACGGCTCACAGGATGATGTCAGAGCTTACTGATGAGCCACTGAGCGTTAGCTCTGTAATTATGTCCTGGTCAAGAGCTGATTTACCAAAACCACACTGGGTGTAACTACTTTACATGGGGGAGGGTGGATGAGGAAGATGGCCTAATGCATCCTTCCAGTTTTGAGGCACCATTTTGAAAACTGAGTAAGTAAGCACTCATTGGCTGTCACGTGACATTCTAATAATGTCCCCAGAAAATGTGCCCAGAGAAAAATCATTTCTCTGGCTCTGCAGGCACTCAGAGTCTAGCTGCCTAGACCATTAGGGGCACAGTTCCAGAGACCCAGTCTCCACACCCTGCAAGGAATCAGGAAGTGATGGAGGAGACTGTCTTCCCTGCCAAAGGGCTGCCATTCGGATGATAGTCGAAGACTCGTGGGTCGTGTCTGGCCTGTGTGGATCCCTGCAAAGTGCACTCAGGCCTCACGGAGCCCTTCCTGGGGTTGGCTCCTGCCGCCAGGCCAAGTCTGTGAGGGCCCAGACATGGTCTGGAGAAGACCTGCCAAGAGGCCCATGTCAATGAATAGTCCAAAGGGGGAGGTAGAGAAGAAGAAGGGACGGCAGAGGGAAAGAAGGAATCCGAGCCCTTGCTGGCCCACAGCCACAGGCTGAGTTCTGGTCCCATACTCCGCTGATACCAGGGCTGACCTTTGACTTGGACATCAGACTAAACTTTCCGTCAACTGTGGTTTGTAAGGCAAATAACTGATAATACGAGGATCAAGTAGAGTTCAGGGAAGGACCCTGCTTATCTGGCTCTCTACTGGGCCCTGAGGAAGGAGCCCTCCTCAGCAACTGCCGGTTAATGCCCTGCAGGAATTAGGCCCTGAGATCCATAATCCTTTTACATCATTTTTCAAGAGATGCTGGGGAACTTGAATTTTACATGAAATTTCTACATATTAGAAACTACTTTTTTAAATTTTAAAGCAAAAAATAAATGTCCATGGGCTTGGCACATGTTTCTTTTATAAGCCATGGAGCCCTGAAAACCTGAAGGAGCTGGTTTGACTATCAAATGTGACAGTGATTCGTTCTTTGGGTCTGACTTCCTATCTTTAAAGTGAGAGGAGAGGGTAACACCTCCCTCCAGGACATTCCAGCTTGCAAAATTCTGCAAAAAAACGCCATCATCTGCCAACCTCGTCAGAACAAGATGCTGTGGGCTCCGCAGGCGCAGGAGGGTTACTCCTCCACCCCTCCCAGCTGCCAGGAGTGGAAAACTGTAGCACTTACTGCTGGGGACAAAGAACCCCAAGGAGCTTCGACATGGGGTGGGGACTTGCTAGCATGCACCATCTGGTGGGCACAGTCTCTAGAGACACCAAGTTCTGCCACCATTTGCTTACTTGACCTTGAGAGAGTCATGTCCCCTCTCTGAGCTACAGTGTCTGCATCTGGCCATACAATGAAGGGCTCCAACTCAGCCACCTCTGAGGGCCTGCTGAGGCTCTGCTCCCAGGCCAAGCTGAGTGACTGCACAAGTATGGAGGACAGCCCCTCACTGCCTGCAGTTGGCAGGCTCAAGGGTGTGTGTGTGTGTGTGTGTACTCACACCAGGCTTGGCTGTCATGTCAGCATTAGACAATACTCAGGGGTGGTGGGGTGGTGGTTGAAACTCATGGGGAGGGGCCAACACAGAAGGGACTGGGCGGGGCAGGTCAGGGAGGAGTCAAGTGACGGGCAAACAGAGGTCAGGAGACCCCCAGGGAGATGGAGACAGACACCCGGGCAGATGCAGCCGAGGCAGAGAAGCAAGCAAACTTGGAGAAGGTGAGAGACTGCACCAAAGGCGCCCAGAGAGCAACAGGAAGGGCCGAGGAGAGTGTGAAGGGGAGGGCGGGAGCGTCAAGGAAGCCAGGGGAGCTGCCAAACCCTTGGCTTCAATTAAACATTTAACTGGGTGTCCAGAGACTGTCAGGCTGGGGCGGAGTGGCTCGGCGGCTCGTTGGAGAGGAGAGCTGGAGCAGGAAGGGCCCCTGGCGGGCTCTGCTGTCAGCGGGCAAGCAGTCTGCGCGGCAGGCTACAGCCCTGTGCGGACACCACCCCAGCCCTGATGCAGCGAGGCACTGGGGAGAGGCCGTCCATGCAAATGAAACTCTCTGGTCTGGGGCTGGGCTCTCAGATGGGGATGGTCAGGCTGCAGCGGAAAAGCCCACAGCTTGGAGTTTGAGACCCAGATCTGCGGACTAGCAGCCGTGTGAGCTTGAGTCTACTTCCTCACCTCTCTGAGCCTCACTATCCTTGTGTGACATGGGGGCACGAGTGCTTCTGAGTGTCTGGTGACTGAGTTGGGGGTGCGGCCAGGGGCAGCCCATCGGCCTGCGCTCCCCACGTTGGGACCCCGCTGCTGCATGGCTAGCAGGCTTCCTGGAGGTCTCTGCTCAAGTGTCCCATTGCAGGGGAGCCCCCTACAGAACAGTAGTCCTCCCGACACCTCTTGCCTTCCCCGCCTTCCTCCCCGCAGCTCTCCTCGCCCCCTGATGTGTACAGATTTATTTCCTCCCCCGCCGGCATGTCGGCTTTATAAAGACAGCAGCTTTGCCATTTTATTCACAGCTGTAACCCCCAGACCGGGAACAGCAGGTGCTGAATGGATACTTGGGGAAGGAAGGACAGAAGCCAGCGAGACTCATACTGTCGCATTCACAGGGGGCTCAGAGGACCAGGCGGAAGTCAAGGTGTTTGGCCCCGATGGGGATGAGGAGCTCACCCCAGGTCGTCCTCCCCGGGCGTGGGCCTTGGCCCTTCTCTCCGCTCTCACATCCACCTGAGCCTCGGGGCCTTCCCTCCCTCCTGCTCCCCGTGCTCCTGGCTTCCTTGTGTCGCTGTTTCTCCAGCAGCCTGGGCACAGAACGCCCTCCCCTCCTCGCCTTTGCCGGGTCCTGCCTGGCTTCAAGGCTCAGCGCCAGTTCCGCTTCATCCCTCCATTCGTTCAGATGCTCATTGCCGAGTGTCTGTTGCTGAGGGGGATGCTCTATGCAATCAGAACAGATTCTACCAGCTCAGAAATGAAACCGTGGTCTCCAGGGTCCCAGATTCCCCCAGTATGAGAAGACAACCCCATTCCCTCTGGTGCCCAGCAGGCGAGGCCTGAACAATGCTGAGATGCTGCCGGGGCCTTCAACAGCTAATGCTATAAATTGAATTTCTGGGATTAAGGAAGTCATCTCTGCTTCAGACCTGCAGGGAGACAGGAGGCCCTGGGTGGGAATGGTCTGATCTAAGAGGCATTAGCGATCCAAATAAGAGATGCTAAAGGCATCACTCTGCCACTGTTAAGGATGGAGACACAGAGGGAGGGAGAATCTGTGCATCTGTGAGGAGAGAGGGGGCATGAATGATGGGGACGAGGGTCAAAGTGAAAGTTCTGTGTTTGAGCCTCAGGCCCAGCCTTGCCCTGTCAGGCAGGGGACATCTAGGACCCACTGGGATCTAAGACATCAAGGCGGGATCCCCATTCAGGAACATGGGAATCCTCTGCTTGGCACAGGGTCCTTGTATGAGGGGAGGTGGCAATAGGTAGAAGGACCTGGGCCCAGACAGCTGCAATAAAGGCGGATAGAGAGCAGGATGCCACATTTGGGGAGCCCTCTAGGTCACCTTAATCCCAAATGATTCCTTCCTTCTTTCCTCCCTCCCTCCCTTCCTTCCTCCCTCCCTCCCTTCCTCTTTTCTTTCCTCCTTCTCTTCTTTTTAATAAATATTTCTCAGGCACTAGGACTGGGGCAACCTCATAGCAATCTTCTTACCAAGAAGAGGGTAGCCAAAACTCACAGCAGCCGCTAAATGGGCATTCCTGCCTGATAAAGGGAGTTCATTACACCATGTTAATGAGTTTTTTTCTTCATCCCAAAGCTACTGTGTGTGTTGGGATCACTGCCTGTGGTCTGAGGGGTGGTAGGGCTGATCAGACCTTTCTTTGGTAAAGACTGCTCCTGTTGTCGGGGAGAGGGAATGTCTGGTCCGGAATGCCCTGAGCACCCCTCTTCCCTCTGTGGCCACGTGGGCCACACGGTTAGAACTCTGCTCTTACGTGGAGTGTCCCCTTTACACCCTTAGCACCTCAAAGGCAAGAGGGCAGCAGGTCTGTCTGTCCATGTGCCATGGAGCCTGGCATGCAGTGCAGGCCCAGTGCCCAGCAAGGATTTGCTAAATGAATGACTGTGCGTGCTTGCTGAATGCAGAGAGTAAGTCAGAGCCCACCCCGGCCCCAACCTCCAATACATGTGCTGCTTCCATTAGACTTGAGGGTGAGGAGCCAGGGGATCAAGCTTAGTCTGTGAATTCCTTTGATTCTCAGAACCACTTGGATTCAAGGGAGGGTGGGGGCTGTGCAGAGAGTCTCAGCTCATTTACATACCAGATGCAACAATGGTGGCACAGAAGGCGGGGGGAGGGGGGGTGACTTCCGTAAGTTTTTACATTAAAACGGGGGAAAGATCAGGTAAGTCACCAGATGTCCGCGAGCAAGAAGGACCATTAGAGACCGATGAGTTCAGCCCCTTTTACCAGGTGAGAACACGGATTCCCAGAGATAAGCTGGCTCCGGCTAAGGGTCACGCAGACGATGAAGGCAGGTCATTTGTAAGAAGTTGCTCGGTACACACGAAACACGACGGGCAATACATCACAAAGTACCACTTGAGCCTTATCAAGTGTGAAATCCATCCTGGCAGGTAGGAGGGTGAGTGAAGAGGTTCGGGGCAGACCCCGACTAATGAACGGATGTGTAGTGCACACCACCAGTGTGAGTCAGGCACGTGAGCCTCAATTCTCTAATAGCCACATTAAAAAAGCACAGGAGGTAAAATGAACTTTAACGACATTTTATTTTACTCAAGTCTCTAAAATATGATTTCAGCATGTAATCAATAGGACAAACTGTACTAATGAGCTATTTGTGTGACTTTTTGTACGAAGCCCGCCATGCAGCTGTATGTCTGACTCGCACAGCGCATCCCGGTCAGTGCGACGGCCTTGTGAGAGCTCATGCGGGGCTAGCGGCTACGTAGGGGACAGCAGAGCGTTAGAGTGATCAGGGAAGGCTCTCGGGGAGGAGTCCTTGAGAAGGGGAGGGCACTCAGCAAGGCAGAGAGGAGGGAGCAGGCTTAACAGATGGAAACAACATTATAAGCAAAGGCAGAATATCGAGAATAAGAAGTCTCTGTCGCCAGAGATTGCTGGCCTGGCTGGGGTTGGGAGTCATGCGAGGTACAAGGTCACGGTGAAGATCACCGAGTTGCCCCCTCCCTCGTCCTGCACAGTCCCATTCCAGCAGCCATCACCAACCTTACAACTCACATGGCCCTCAGTGTGTACCAAGCCCCCTCTTGCTCATTGTGCACGCGTATCTTTACACCACCCTGTGAAGTAGACCGGAACGGAAGACAGCTGCCCATGGCCACACAGCTGAGCCGGCGCAGGAACACGACCTCTGACCCCCCTGCTCTGGCCAGGACGCCAGCCCTGCCCAGAAGCCGAGTGCAGAGGGCTCCTCCCTGGGCCCGAGCAGGCCTGTGCTCTTGCTGTGTCCCTTGCTGGCCCTCTCTCTCTCTCTCCTAGGTCTGAGCCTCCCACCCTGCCCAGCCTGGGAATTTCCTCCCTTGGGAAACTTTCTCCAGCCCTCGTCTTAAGAGTCCACTCCAATTTCTCCCTTCCATGAATTTCTATGAAGGAAAAATCTAAAATTTCGTTGTAAAACAAGTTGTTTCTAAAGATTTTTGTAATCAGACCATTCCTTCCTCCCATTAAAGGTCTAAGAGGGAGAAAGAAGAGAGGAGGTAGAGGGAGAGGGTGACAGACTCCTCCCCAAGTTCCTGATGCTACATCACAGCATCCACTAATGGCAAAGAACGGTAATTTCAGGAAGAGGGAAACAAACAGAATCTAGCCAGGAGTCTGGTTAATTGTGAGCTCTAAAGAGGCACTGACAGATTCCAGCCCCAGACTGGGGGCGGTGTGTTGGGGAGCGCTGGAAGTCTGCCATCCCAGCCTCCCACTGGGCCCTGCAGGTACGGCTGGGGGAGCTGGGCAGGCTCTGCGAGGCTGTCTGTCGAGTCACCCACACAGAGAAGGAGTCTGGGAGAGGCAGCGTGGGCTGGCCACCCCCCGAGGAAACAGAAGGGGGACAAATACTGTGTTTGTAAACACAACTACAACCCTGAGCCCCATTCAGGCAGAACTGGATTCAAGCCCTGGCTTTACCCCACGAGGACTGTGAGCTTTGGCTGAGCAGGTGGCTTGTTGGTACGGATGACCCTGCTTGCCTCGTGGGGGTTTCGGGAAGCCAAATGGGCTGGTGGATGTTATGGTGCCCAGCATGTTGTGGGCACCAAGACAGGCTAGTGACCACCTCCTCAGGCTTTCTCTCCCCTCCTTCCTCCTTCTCCCTCTGTCTTCTCACACAGGGGAGTGGGACGGGAAGGGATTGTAGTGCTCTGGGTAGGAAGCCTGCCGTACCCCCAATAACAGCTGGGGCTGATTGAGATTTACTGTGTCAGGCGCTACAGTAGTTTCTTCCCTGGGTTACCTCATTTCATCCTCTCAACAACCCTAGTGGGTAAGAGCTCTCATTAGCATGAGCTTGATCACGGAGCTGGTACAAGGAAGATGCAGAATTCAACCCAAGACTGTGTGGCTTCAGAGCTCACACTGTTGATGCAGCTCAGCAGAAGTACTTCCACACTCATTTCTTTGTCTTTTCAAGCTCTTAGTTCCCTTGAAGACACTAATGCTAACCCTAACCTGGCGGTTCATTTCGTCTCCCCAGCCAGCACCTGACCCTCGGTGGCCCAGGACCTGGCTGGGCAGAGATTAAGTGCCCGAGGAGTATCTGCTGGGGAAGGGAGTGTGTCTAAAAATCATTTGCACGGGAAAGATATTTAGTCAAATTCACCCTTCACCTGACAGAGAAGAAATTCGGCTAATTTTGTCTGACACAATGCGGGAAGAATTGGAAATCCGTCCCAGGGTCCTTGACTCAGGTCAGCCTGCTTTCCCTGTGACAGAGCCCATCTCCTGCTTCACAAAAGCAGATTCCATGATGGCACATGTGCGTGTAGAGATCTACACACCTGTTCCGGACTTCAGGGCTGGGGCCCCCCGAAGGAACAGGATTCCCTAGACCCGTCCCCTGCATCTCACCACAAGGTGGCGCCCTCCTCGCCACGGCTTTTGCACTCAAGCAGCTCCACTTCCTTGAAAAGTCTCAAGGACAGTAAGCCCGGTGAAATCCATTTCTCTGTCATCTTACAGATCAGCCGCAGACTCCACAACACAAAACAGAAAGCCCCTTCCAAGTCCATGGGAAAACTGAAAGGCAGAGGTTTCTCTTGTGACTTCAGGTTTTCTGCGGACGGAGAGTGAGACGCAGCCTGCTGAACAGAGCTCTCCTACAGGGTGCCCGGTAGCCTCTGCTGGGGGGGCATCAGAGTTGCAAGGATCTGGCTCCAGCTTCCTTTCCAACCCACCCTGACCCTCAGAGCCCTAAGCAGCCTCCCCCAGTCCCTGAGCACACAAGCTCTTCTGCTCTGCCTTGGTACCTGCTCTGGCCCTGAACTGCTTGTACCCCCAGGTAATTGAACTATTCAATTAAAAAAAAAAGTAGAGCCTGTGGTTTGGGGCGTGGTGGCTCACACCTGCAGCTCTTGGGGTCCTGAGGGTTCATTATATGGTGAAGTACATGCATTGTTCCTCCTAACGTTGGCACACCAGTGAGTGTGCCCAGCCTCTCTCGGATCCTAGAGCAGCGAAGAAAGGCGGGGGGGCGGGGGCAGTAAGGAAAGGATGGGGGAGCAGGAGAGAGAGAATATGAATACCTGTATGCGAATATCTAGCGCAGGAGGTGTAGAACCACTGAGAAGGATTTCTAAAGTGGCTTCAGAAATAAACATGGATTTGGATTCCAGCTTTACTCACTAGCTGTGTGCGTGTGACTTAATGTCTTTGACTAGCTGTGTGTGCAAATGAAACTGCATTGCTCTTTTTCATCATAAATTGGGGATTATAACCATACCTTCTGTATAAGATTGTTGAAAAGTAAACAGACACTTCACCCAGAGCCCAGCAAGTCAGTGTGTGGTCACAATGATGGGGGCATCCTGACACAGGATGCTGCGATCCTCTTGTGATGGTTCTTTATGCGGCTGAGTGATGGTTTTCCTCTAAGATGCAGGGAGGGTTGCCCCTCCTTCCTCAGTGCCGCGCTCAGGCACTCAGTCTTCTACCTATTCTGCCAACATCATCAGCCTCTGCTCTGGGCCAGGCCCTGGGCCAGGTATCAGCTGAGGGACCAGCGGAGGAGGAGAAGACGCCATTAGGCCAGTGCCTTGAAACTTCCCTGAGTGCCTTCCTCCTGCCCCAGCCAGCCTGGCCCCCATAACCAACCTCACCCTCGACCCAGCAAAAGTCCTTCTTTGGGTTCCCACAACTGCTTCTTGCACACACCTCTAAAGAGCACGCATCACACAATTTTACAGTCAGCTCACCTGTCTCTCCTCCTCACTCACTGGAACACATCTCACCTGGTTATGCTAACCTCTGACCTGCTGCACCTCTTCCCCGCCCCCTTCCTCTTTCCTGTTCAAAGATTACACTGTTGAAGAGCCGCAGTGGGGAGATTCCATTATTCTGAGTTCCGAGACGATGTCACTCAGACAATACAGGAGTCCACGACGGGGCTTCACCACAATTCCCAGCTTCCAGGTCCGGACCTGGAGACAACCTCCTGCTGCGAGGCGCCTGCTTCAAGTCTCCCGCATTCCCAGAGACACAGGATGCTGCGATCCTTCCAACTCTGGGTCCCCAGCTGCTAAGAGATGGCCTCGTTGGACTAATCACCTTCTAAACAAATGGCACAGTGACAAGCAGGGTTGGGGGAGGCTGGGGCTGCACAAGCTGGTGTTTTCAATTTAGAGGCCATGCATTATTTACACTGTCATTACTCCCCTCAATTTGACTTCACGCTTTAGCCCTAATTTCAGTATAATCAAAGCCAATGAATATTTAATCAGGATTGCCTTCCAGAAATTGAGTAATGCCATTAACATAATGGCCTCAGGACTTCAAAGCTGCTTTCCTTCAAATGCATCTGACTTACACCTTTCCCCACCCCCTTCCCTTTAACCACTTGTATTTCAGAATGGAAGGGGGTTTGTGACCCAGCAGAACTGTGGTTATGGTTTTGTCCAGGTGCCAGGAAGGTGGCTGGACTGGGGGAGGGGCACGGGCTCCAAGAAGAGAGATTCAGGACAGCCAAACTCAGCAGGTGGACCCCATGTCAAGGCACCTTGATCTAGAAAAATACTGAGTTGTAGCCACATCCCCGAGGGTCTTCAAAAACCTTCAGAATTCAGTTTCTAAGCATGGTTATTGTACACAGCCAGGTTTGGGAAGGGCTGGCCGAAACCGTGCCCAGCTGTCCATCTCTGCCAACAAAGGTGTCCACTCTTGGGGTTCATCTTCCTGTCTTCTTTCCTTCCTTCCTTCCTTCCTTCCTTCCTTCCTTCCTTCCTTCCTTCCTTCCTTCCTTCCTTCCTTCTCAGCTACCTACCTTTCTTTCTCCTTAAGTAATCTCTACGCCCAACTTGGGGCTCAAACCCACAACCCTGAGATCAAGAGCCGCATGTTCTACCAACTGAGCCAGTTAGGTGCCCCTTGGGGGACATCTTTAGATGTCCTTGGCTGAATGGCCTCCTTGTCTGGAGTGCAAACCTGCCTCACTTCAGGCTTGCCCACACTGGCCCAGGCTCTGCCCTCCGAGGCCCCACAGAACAAGGATGCTGCTTCTGCCCTGAGACAACTGGCAGATATTAGAAAATGGTTTCCATCTCTTCCTGTGCATCCTCTTCCTCATAGAGCCAGGTGTTGGGTGCCTGGCCAGGCTCTGCAGAGAGCACAGCGGTGGACCCTACTCTACTGGCTCCCCAGGAGCTCAACCTACACATTGTCAGGGGAATATGCAGAGCTTCCAAAGCACTAATACCTTTGTCACCTCCTTTGATCCGGGAAGGACCCATATTTTCCTTCCACAGTGTCAAGTTGGCGACCTTCCCAAGGGGGCTCTAGGATCAGGAAGAATCTGTGGGTGTTAGACGTTAAAACTGGGAGCTTCCTTAGGACCTTCTAGGTCAACCGTAATGTACCAAATGGGAAATGGGTCCAAGGTCACAGCTGGACAGTGGCAGGACAGGGCTTAGAATGTGGTTGCAGGGCCTTAGGTTCCTTGTCCAGGGTCTTCTCCTTTACGAAAAGACTTGCGGTCACCAAGCAGGAGGAACCACTGTGGCACATCCACGGGCTCGCTTACTTGCCAAGCTGGGGATGGGACTGAGGGGATAGTGAGGCCTCGGTGTCTGTCGGGAGACCAGGCATCTCTGGGGCGAGGATGTGAGGGAGCTGGGGAACTGATAGATCCCAGGGTGCTGCTGGCTGCATGTGTGTAGTCTGGTTGGCCGTGCAAAGGGAGCAGGTGGTGTGCTCCGAGCTCCCAGAACCACAGGCGTCCCTTGCAAAACCTTATCACCTCCAGGGTACCCTGATGTCCTTCTGTTTGCCCCCCTCCTTGGGAAGCCCCTGCTGACTCTGCAGGGCGGAGTGTCCCCCACCGAGCTGCGAAGCCTCTGTGAGCCCCTGGGCCAGAGCGCGTCGCCCCTCTCTGGCCTGTCTGCTCGCGCTCCTGCCTCCCTCCCCAGACTGCAGACTCCCTGCGGGCAGGGGCGAAGCTGCCACTTCTCTATATCCCCTGGGGAACCTGGGGCACTCTTTGTAGGTGTCACATCCCGCCAATACAGGACTCAGCTGCTCTTCACCAGCAGGACAGGAAGCTGCCAGCCTTGCCGCGCTAACCCGCAGGGCTGGGGAGCTCATCACCGCCTGCTTCATCCCAGACCTCGCTCAAGGGCCTCCTCATTAGGAGTGAGCCAAGGAACGAACACCTTGTGCTGCCACCTGGTGGTGACTCCCAGCATGGCGTCCTCCAAACCCACCTTGCTCTTCCACCCCAGGACGGTGCAGAAGGAAGGCATGTTTACGGAGCCCTTGCCCGGTGCCAGTGCTTTCCACACTGCGTCTCTTACTCCTGGTAACAACTCTGGAAGTTGGATCATTCCCACTTTACGGACAGGAAAACTGAGGCTCAGAGAAGTGTGGTGATACAGCTGCAAGTAGGAGGCAAAGATGAGACGTGGTTTCTCATCTACGGACTCATATCCCAAAGTTTTTTCCACAGCTCCAAAAACTAATCCAAGTGGATGAATCTCTAACTGAGGAATGTCAGTATTGACCAGACAGATGGAGGGAGCATGTGGGGTTTCTAGCAGCGTCTCTGGTATCTGTGAAATCACACCATGTAATCGTTCACCTGCCCCACTCGTTCTGACCCCTGAGACACACCCAGAGCGAAGGAACAGAAAGCGCAATCACAGTAACCCCTCTAGGTCTGCAGCTCAGCATCACTTTACTGGGGGTGGGCAAGTGTCCTGGGGCCTGGGCTGACGTGAGCGACTAAGACCCCGCCAGTCTGCTGTAAAGGATGGCTGAATATTAGGGAAAGAAAAGGAATGTCTGGCTTACTGAGTCTGTCCCTGGTCACACCCCCAAGCCCTCAGCCTGACTTCAGACCAAGCTCTGAGACAGTTACTGAATGACCCCCTGTCACAGCTAAGGCTGGACTGAGCCTGGAAGAGCCTGCGCTCTGGTCCCTGTCCTCCCTCCACTGCATCCCAGCCCCCAGGGACCTGCAACACGTAAACTCTGCCTCCACACACACAAAGCCAGGCCCTGGTTTGGGGGTGACCTCAGCTAGACCATGGGCACTGAGAATGGCTATCAGGCTTGGGGTCAGTCCAAAAGCAAGAGCAGATTAATGGGGCACAGGGAAGCAGGTGGGAGGCTGGAGCCAACAGAGACAGGCAATGACCAACCAGAGCATAAGCCTGTGACCAGGAGATGGGGAGAGGGAAGTCACTGGGGTACAGTCGGGGGAGAAGCTCAGGATCTCAGAGCCTTCAGCGATCGCCTCGGCCAACCCTGTCATTTGGACCCAACGACAAAGGAAACTGCCCAAGGCTACCTAGTGTGTTGGAAGCTGAGACTAGATCAGAACCTTTGCTCCCCATGCTGAGTTCCTCCACTGCTCGGCTGGAGGGCTGGATCCCTGTGAGGTTTCCAGTGCGTTAGCTCTGTCTGTCTTGCTGCAGCCCCGTGTGCTGTGAGCTGGGGGTTCTGATCTCCATTTCATGGGCAGAGAAACTAGGGTGCTCAGAGAGGAGACAAGCCTTGCTCGAGAGCAGGGATAAAGTCAGCGCAGGGCCTGGAACCAAGTGGGAGCTCTTGGCCCTAAGTCTCACCTCCTATGTGTCCGGCTCTGCGCCAGGCACCTCTGTGTGCTACGCCATCTCATCCTCATGATGCCCACAGAGGGTATTATTATCCCTATTTTCTAGTTGAGAATGTTAGGGCTTGAGAAGTCATGTAACTGGCTCAAGCTCATGGAATAAATCAATAGGAAGGAGAGCAGTATCTGAACCCAGGTCCAGCTGGTCCCAAACCCCTCAAGAGTCCTAGGAGCTGGAAGTGCCTCTCCACACCTGAAAAATGCCATCCATTTAGCTCTGGCTCGTGGCGGTAGGTTGGGCCGTCCGCCACTGACTACGCTCTTTCAACAGCTGTGTGTCCATATCTGAGGGCTCTCCTTGTCTCTCAGGCCTGACTCCAGGAGATGCCCATACTCCCCTCCCCTAGCTCCAGCCTGATGGACTGTCCTCGCAGCATGGGGCTCTGCCTTCGTTTCTCTCCTGTCTCCCGAGGAGCCCTGCATAGGACCCAGGCTTTGGAAGCAGGCAGAGGTGTTTGCCTGCTGGCGTGGCTACTTAATGCTCTGTGGCCCAGGCATGACAGAGGTACTCTCAGAACCTCAGTCTCATTCTCCATAGAATAGATACAGTAAGAACTGCCTTGTAGAGATTCTGTAAGAATATAAAGTACTTGGCCCGTGGCAGGTACTCGGTTAGTGATTGCCTGAATAGTATCACTTGCACATATGTGTCGTGTGTCTCTCCTGTAGCAGGGGCTGCTCCCCGCCCTGGGCAGATGCCTTCAGCCCACCTCAAAGCAAGCTCACCTGACATCCAACTGACAGTATGTTCACCCTCAGCCTGAGGCCACTCTCCGGCCATGGCGGCCCGCTCTCTCCCTGCGCATGACAGGCCAGAGGTGCCAAGGAATGTACACCTCCCTCTCCCACCTGGCTGCCTTCAACCAGGGGCTGAGGGACTTAGTGGGTAAGTCACCCGGCCCCCTTGCCCCTGCATATTCGACACTATCTCCCAGAGTCCGCAGCAGCATGGCATTCGAATGGAGCGCAGCGCTCTGTTCTGATGGCAAACAAGGGAGTCCGCCATATGCGGAGGCTCAGTGCCGAGGCCTTCGCTCCGGAGGAATTTAGCCTCAGCGTTCGGAGGAGATTATAAGATGAGTTCCCCTCTGAGAAGTGCAGCGTGCGGCCCTGATGGGGAGGAGGGCAGGCCCTGCCTTGTCGGTCTGCCATCCCGTCTGCAGGTTGCTCTGCTATGGTTCCAGTTTCCTGGGGAGCACAGAGCATGGCGTCATCTCTTAGCTGCCCATGGAAGAGCCAGGAAGGAAAGGAAGGGAACTAAGAGGTTTCCATCACCTACTATGTGGCATGCCCCTCACATCCATTTTCTCATTGAATCTGCACAAAACTCAGCAAGTCCAACTATTAGTATCCCATTATTCAAGGGGGGAAACTGGGTCTCAGGGAGATGGTGCAGCCTGCCCAAGGCAGGCCTTGCAGTAAAAGCAGTCAGCCTTCAAGTCCAGCTTTGTGGGACTGTACTCTCTCTGTTCTCTCCCTCTTCCCTCACCCCAATGGGGATACAATGCCAGTGAAGGGCATCTGGCATCAGGTATGAGGTGAGGTCAGGATTCTTGGCTGAAGTGCAGTCTGAACACTTTGGGAGGGTTTTACTGTCCGCACTTACCCCCAAGTACAGGAGTGCCTTGGGCCCATCTCCCCATGACCCTCTGACCCCACCCATGCCTTTGCTCCAGCCATCCCTTGCTTAGGATACCCCTCTCTACTGTCCCTCTTTGTCTTCAAGTTCCAGCTCCAGGCCTCCAGGAAGCCTTCCTGGGCCCTCTCAGACTGCTCTTGTTTTTCTCCCATCACATGACCAGACCTAGGAGGCCGCAGCTGTTCCAGAGGAGAGCCCCAGCCCTGTGAGCGGGGAGGGGTGTGGTGCTCTGGTTCTTGGCCCCACATGTGACTCTGGGTGACCGTGGGCAGGTCTCTGCCTCCTTTCGGGTCTCAGTTTTTTTTATCTCTAAACCGGGAAGAATAATATCTGTCTTGCCTAATTCCGGGTTGTTTCTAGTATCAAGTTAGATAACAGGTATTAGAATGTTTTAAAATGGTGAGTGTGTAGTACACTTGATGATTCCCAGCACTAAGACTTCAAGATATAATTTGATTCATAGTGAGGCTCAGTACTCTGCCCTGTTCTTGGGCACATATTAGATGTCAGTTATTGCACTGAGGTGGGAGTAAAACGATGAAAGTCCATAGTTTTCTGAACTCTCAGTCTAGTGGAGGAAATAGACATAAATGAATGAATGAATAAGTGAATGAATGAATGAATGAGGCATATAGAATCCTTCATTGGAATGTTCAGCTATCAATATGGGAGCAGACTAAGGATACTCAATGTGACACTTTCTGTCCTAGAAGTCTCACGAAGATACACAAAATAAAAATTGGCAATAATATCATAAATTATGTCAAATTTGGGGGTGGAGTAATTTTAGGGCTCTAGCCTCTGAATATCACCCTCCCCCACACTGTAGGAAAAGACTTTACTTCCTGCAAATCCTGTTTCCAAATCGAGGATGTGCTGAAGAGGAAAACAAGAGTCCACCAGGTTAGAGGATGGGTCTTCTGAGCCAGCCAGCACCTGAGCCCTGCCTGCCCTCCCCATCCCCGACCTTATGGTCCTCTCCTCCTCTTCTTGTTCCTTTTTTCCCCCCTAACATGCATTCAGAAGCAGTAACCCTACACATGCAGCACAACAGGAAGCAGAGAAGGGCTGGCATCCAGGAACACTTAGACCCTTCAGGAGAAGCCCTGTAAACAAGGACAGGACAGGAAGCGTTCTGGAAGTAGTGCATGCTGGGGCAAGGAGGGGTTTTTAGGTGCTACTCTGGGCAAGGAGGAAGTACAAACTGCATCTAATCGTGCAGTCAGAAAAATCTAGAAGCTGTCCTGGAGAGGAGCCAACTTCAGGCTGGTAAAAGCACGCTGTTGTGAAACCTCAGAAAAGAAACTGGGGCAGAGCAAGTGGACTTGCACTTCAGGTCTAAATCAGTGAGGAGTCAACAGTGCTTCCCTCCTAGGCTTCCTGTCTGCAAATGTCAGGTCCGTGTAGACCAAGCTGTACTCAAAGATGACAAAGCAAAACAAAATAAAACCTCTAAAGAAACAAAAACGATGGGGCCTTTGAAGAGATACTAAAGCCAAAGGAAAAGGAAACATTGCCCTGAAAACTTGGAGAAGGAAAGCTTGAAAAGAAATTAAGGCCATTTCAGAGGCCATCTGCTTGGAATCCTTCAATAGATGCAAGAGGACTCGGCTTCTAAGAAGAGCAGGAAGTACGATGAGGTAAAGGCAGAGGCACAGAAGGAGTTGACTGGACTGGGATGATATGGCAAAGGAACACAAAATAAAATCCCAAATTAAAGTTCCCCTGAGAATAAAAGAACAGAATTGATACTGCAGGCAGCAGAATCAGTGATGAGGACTAATTTGAGTACCTCTCAAAGAATGCAGAGGAAAGTATCAGCGATGAAAATGATGAGAAAGAAGGTGATAGATACAGGAGACAAGAATGGAGTCTAAGAATTATCAATATGGGGGGGAACATATAATAAAAATAAAAGTGACAAAAACACAATTGGGAAAAAAATGTAATTAACTAGAGCAGAACAAAAGCAAAACAAAACAATATCAACCTGAGTCAAAAACCCGAAAGAGATCAGTGATTTGGCAATATGCATGAAAAGAAAAACCAAAAGTAGCAAGATTTTGGCAAAATAAACTTCAAGGATAAAGAAAATATCATACAGGAAGGAAAACAGGTTGACAGCTAAGCTTAGCATTTGACGTTAGAAAAGAAGAATCAAGTGTTGAGGAAGATGGCAAGGGGAATAAAAGCACCTGAGATTCTATGTTGTAGAAAGAGAAGTAAAAATGATTGCTTTGTTCTTAACTGACAATTAGACAAATGTGAGGGTAACTGGGTCTGACACACGTTTTAAGGCATGCATTTGAGAATTAAGTTAAAAGAGGATTTTAAACTTCTAAATTAATACAAAAGATATAAACAAAAAATATAGTTTACAAAAAAAAAGAGAAAACACTGTTAAGAGCAAAATATATATTAAAAAGAAAGTATGAAAGTGGGTGACAGATGACTAAGGTCAAACACACCAGATATGAAACGACTGTAAACAGTTTAAATTATTCTATTGGAGGACAAAAGTTCTCAAGCTAAAATGCAAACATTAAGTTAGGTTCAAATTGTAAGAGATAAATCTCATCAAAATAATTAACATCCACTGCATACTTGCCATGTGCATTGCACTGTGCTGAGCATTTCACAAGCATCATCTCATCCAGGCCACCCATTAACCACACGAGATGGAGTTACTGTTACCCCTGAGAAACCTGCCCCAAGTCAGGCAGCTGACGCAGCACAACTGGGATTTAAACCCAATCTGGTCTCAGAGCACAACATCTTAAACATTACCATCTACTGAACCTCAGGCAAAATTACACAGTAAGGTTAAAAATTAAGCTTCTCAAATATTTCAGGCAAATTCAATTAAAGAGAAAGAAGAGGTGACAATGTTAATAATAAAGCAGAATTTGAGGCAAGAACCATGAACAAGGAAGAGGTTTCACATTAAATTGATAAGAAGCAAAATCTGCATTGAAGACCTAACAGTCAGGAACTCATTGCGAGCAACAAAATATCCAAATATTTAAAGCAACAAGTATTTGAAATTCAAGGAGAAGGCAACAGAAATTGGAGCAGGAGCCTAGATAGCATGCATAGACGAAGATAGTCAATTTTGCTTTTTCTATTTTCAGACATTCATACATAGGTGATTTTAAAAGGTGTACTTAAAAAGCAAGGAAATGATAAACACAAAATTGATAATCATAGTTAACTCTGAGAATAAGCAAAGTGATAGGACATTGATAAATGTGAGTTAATGGTAATGTTCTAATTCTTGAGTTGGGTGGGGAGTTCACAAGTGTTCATTAGATGATTATGCTTTATAGCTTATATACATAACTATATTATTTTATATGTATTAAATGTTAAAAGTATAAAGAAAAATATTAAAAGAAAAAATAAATAAGAAAGAGATTTGAATAAAATAATAAAGTTGAGTCAATGATGTATAACAATTATTTTCACTCCAGAAACATAGACTAATTTGGTAAATTCCAAATAATGGTATAGATATATATAATTTTCATTCTCTAACCACGACACTAAAACCAGAAATTGGTATTAATGTCTCGACAGCAACAGAAACAGCCACACGGAGATTAAAATCACCTTTATAAAAATGTTATGTCATAGAATAAAAAGAAAAATATACAATTACAAAATATTTAGAAAATAATAAAAATAAAAATAAACCATTTCTAAAACTAGTAGAATGCTGCCAAAACCATGCTCAGAGAGAAATTCTTACGCTTAAATGCATTCTTAAATAAATAGGAAAGACTAAGAAAAGGAAACAAAACTATAACTACATAATCTGGAAAGAGAACCAAAAAGAAACCTATGAAAGCCAGTAGAAAAAAAATAGTAAAGCTATAAATGAATAAATTAGCAAACAGAAAAATAGTAGGTTTGGGTTTTTTTTAAAAGATTTTATTTATTTATTTGAGAGAGAGAGAGAGAATGAGCAGTGGGGAGGGGCAGAGGGAAAGAGAGAGAGAGAGAGAGAGAGAGAGAAGCAGACTCCCCACTGAGCAGAAAGCCCAACATGGGGCTTGATCCCAGGTCCCGGAGATCATGACCTGAGCCGAAGGCAGACGCTTAACTGACTGAGTCACCCAGGCGCCCCCAAAATAGTAGGTTTAATAAAGAAATCCAAGGGCTATTTTTTCTTTTTACAAAAACAAAAAGTATGACAAACCTCTGACAAACAAAATTAAGAAAAAAGTGACCAACATAAACAAAATAAAGAGGCTATAACAACAATGGAGAATTTTTTTTTTAATTACAAGAGACAAGCTTGTCAAGATAAGAGGGATAAGTTTTTGGATGTTATCAATATTTACTTTAGAAGTAAAAGTCCCGAGTAACCATAGAAGAAAATGAGAAATTATAAAAAGTCTCTTGGCCCAAATGGTTGTATGTGCATTTCTCCCCCAGTATTTGAGGTTTGACAGTTCTTGAAATAAATATCTCTTCTAAAGCATATAAAAATATGGCAAGCTACCCAATTAAGATAGCACTAGCTCGATATCAAAGCTATAAAAAATGTTCTCTTGTGCTTATAAAAGCCAAAGTCCTAAATAAAGTACCTGTAAATGAAATGTAGCAAGATCAAGAAGTTTCACACCAGGAATGCAAAGATGAGTTAATGAATTGTAATAGTGAAACAAAATGGGTCAAATCAGAGAACTGATAATCATTTGACAAAATGAAAACACTTAATGACAGTTTCTTTAAAAAAATGAGTGGACTAAAAATGGAAGGCACTTCCTCAACATGCTAAAGAATATCTATCTGAAAACGAGGGCCAATTTGAAATAGCATAGGTAATAGCAGTAAAAATTGGGACTAAGACAAGTATCACTATTTCAAATATATATAAAACATAGTCAATGATATATAAGATATAGCCAATGTAGTATGGTGGGAAATATAATTCAGAATTATAAATATTGGCAAGGAAGAGACAAATTATCATTGATTACAAATGATATGATTATTTAACTAGAAAGCCCTAAAATTATCGACTGAAAAAGCTCCTGAACAAAATTGGTAGGCTTAATACAAATAAATAAAAATAAATTAGTAGGTTTTCTAAATGCCAACAAGAATTAAGATTAAAACTAAAATTTGAGAATATTTCAGTCACAGTAACAACAAAAATATAAAATCTTAAGGAATAATTTTAACAAGAATTGTGTTGTGTAGGGACTTAGAGAAGAAAACTATAAAACTTCACTGAAGGACATAACAGGAGACTTGAATAAGTGCAAATATGTGCCCTATTTTTGAATAGGAAGGCTGAACAGTATAAAGATGTTAATTTCCAAACTAATGTATAGACTGTATTCAAAATTAATCTTGAAAAAAATCATTCTGAAGTTTACCTGGAGGAATAAATGGCAAGATTCAGATATTATAAAAGAGGGAGATGCTTAGCCTCTCAGATGTTAAAACACATTACAAAGCTACAATCATAACACAAGGGCATTAACGGTGTAAAAAAAAATGAACAGACATTTCAAAACAGGTAAATAGATAACTTCAAAACCAAATCAACATACACACTCAAACAGAGGATACGTTCTTATAGGCATACATTTGAATGCACATTATCACGCAATTATATGGAGGTGTATGTACACAGGCACCCACAAATACCTAATACTCAGCCACATGTTAGTTTTATACAAGATAGGCTACATCTAAGAGCAAAAGAAGGAGGTGAAGCCACGGGGCCATGTGAACTCAGGCGGCAAGGTCCCTCTTGGGTCAGGCAGGGCTCCCCAAGGTGTGTCAAAGGGTGGCCCTATGAAGATTGAGGGCAATTTCAGGGTGGCTGTGAAAGTTCCCATCACCTGACCTAATGTTCAGCACATTACACATCAAGATATGTTTGTTGACTGAATGGGGGAGGAAAGAAGGGGAAAAAAGAAGATGGAAGGGAGGGATGGAGGGAGGGAGGGAGAGCGCGCAGACAGGAGAAGGAAGGGGAAGGAGAGGAAGGAAGAGCACGTCTTGTGGGCAGCACAGAGGCATTTGGGGGCCGGTGGGAGTAGGCCAGCCAGATGGCCTCTGTGCCAGGACCCAGCACAAGGCCCGGCATGAACTTGGGACTTAAAGACATGTTTGCTGAGGGGCGCCTGGGTGGCTCAGTCAGTTGAGCGTCTGACTCTTGGTTTCGGCTCAGGTCTTGATCTTAGGGTCATGAGATGGAGTACCCCGTCGGGATCCGTGCTCAGCGGGGAGTTTGTTCTCTTCCTCTGCCCCTCCCCCTGCACGCTCTCTCTCTCAAATAAATAAATAAATCTTAAAAAAAAAAAGACATATTTGCTGAATTAATTTGATCTCTATTTTCTTTACTCAATTACACTTTTCTGCATAACATTTAACATGATCTGAAATCAGATCAGATGTTTGTTTACTTATTTTTTGTCCATCTCCTCAACTAGAGCAGAGGCTCCACAGGACAGGAATTTGGGGTATCTTCTCACCCCCCAAAACACATGCCACATAGGTAGTCCTCAAAAACTATTTGTTGAATAAATAAAGGCAGGCTGAGGGAAGCTGTGGAGGGCCATGAATGTCAGGCTCAGTAAAATGGCCATGATATTGTTGGAACTGGGCCCCCACAGGGTACCATTATATTCGTTAAAAGAAGGGTGGTTTGTAGAAGCATGTCGTTTTTATGGCTGTCCCCATTTTCCAAAGCAAGGAAACTCTCCTCCCAGAGGTGAGAGGTGCTTCTGAAGGGAGTCACAGAAATGGAGTAGAATATCCAAAGTCAGGATACACCTGGATGGAACCCACTAGACTAAAGAAGTGTTAAGGCTTAAGGTTGAGGGGAAAAGGTATACATTCCATTTTCCTGACTTGTTCAGGTAGCAGCTGACAATTCACAGATGCCCCCAGATGTGAACGGAGCTCAAAGCAGAGCTGGCTTCCTGGTTGTTTTGGCAAGGGCCTTTCAAACTCCAGGGAGCAATCACACTGAGGAGGGGGCTGTATCTGTGGGGTAACAGTCCCTGATGGAAGAGTCCCCTCCTCCATGAAGCCTTCCTGGATCATAACCTCAACCCAGGAAAACTGTAAGCTCCTTGAAGGGAGGGTCTCAGATTCCTTTTGCATTTCTAGCACCTCACACAGGGCTGGGTACAGGATAGGGCTCCGCAAAGCCTCACTGAATGACTTTCACAATCAAACCAGGTTTCAAGTTCAGCTCCCTCTGATTCTAGTACCTTGACATACCCCCCAACCTCACGTACTCACTCGCAAAGCAGAGGGGCTTTTATTTCCAGCTCAGGACCAAGCAGTATATCAGTATCTTAATAGCCCCCAAAACTGCATCCTTTGCATTACAGGAATAACATCTCTAAAATGACATCTGGAGGAAGGAGGTGGCATTTTTTTTCTATTGCTGAGGACATGATGCCAGAGAAATCTTACATTACAACAAATCAAATGAGAGGAACAAAGAGATTTGCATATTTATCCCATCCTATGGCTCAGGGACATCAGACTCTCGTTCATGTAACAGATCAGAATCCAACATTGAGATCCAGCATGGGCACTTGGAAGGGGCTGGGGCAATGTGTGTGGAAGGAAGGGAGGGAGAGAGGGAAGGAGGGAGGGAGGAAGGAAGGAAGGAAGGAAGGAAGGAAGGAAGGAAGGAAGGAAAGAAGGGAAGAAGGAAAGAAGGAAGGAAGGAAGGAAGGGGCAGACCACATCTCACTTCCTTTGCTCAGCACTCGGTGCCACCCAGACCCCTGTCACACCATCATCGATTCACAAACATATCATAGAGAATCTGGGTGGGCGCTCCATGGCAGCAAGGAGAGAGGAAGAAGTTGGCCCAGGCTTGGCTTCCTTCCTGATGATTCTTTTGTGCTTTTATCAAGCTTTACTTTCACAGGGGGTGAATAGGAAAATCATGAGATTTCTGCCAGGTAGACCTGGACTCAAATCCTAACTCTGCCACTCACCAGCAGTGTGACCTCAGACATGTGATGGACCACTCTGAGCCTGTGTCCTTGGCTAAAACTACAGATAAAAATATCTGCCTCAGGCGGTACTGTGGGAATTCAAGATGATCTGTATAAAGTCTCCTGAGTATCAAATAAGGTGAAAGAGCTTCACTGGCTCTGAATTTCTGTACACATACAAAATAATCACATAGTTATTGTTTCTAACAGTCTCTCAACGATGGGCAGCTCATTTACTTCAGTTGGGAAAAGGGAGAAAATGGAAGCATAGAGAGACTTGGTGACTTCTTTCAAATCTTCTCTGCGGAAGCCCTACAGCTGGTTCTCTGCTCCCCTGCCTGGCCTCGGGCACTGGCGGGCAGCCCAGGAGGAAGCCTGAGGGCAGAGCCTGTGGCTGGCATGGCCCGGGAGCCTGGTATGCCTCCCATCCCCAAGTCCTCACCCTTGGGGCCTCCCCTCCCACTCTCCTGGGGACCATTTGTTTACACACCCCTGGAAAGCTGCTGGCCTGAGGCCACCACGCAGGGAAAGTAGTCAGTACCATGGCTAAAAGGAGACAGCTGGACGGAGGACGCAGTCCTTCTCTGCTCTGCTCAGTTGGGTGAAAAGGCACGGTGACCTCCCAGGCAGGGAGTCTGCCCACCCCTCCCAGGCAGGGAGGCTTCAGGACCAGGGCGGCCCGGGTGTCAGAACTGCTCCCAGGCCCACCCCAGTTGCACACAAGGTTCCAGTGGCCAACCTGGAACCCGACGCAGCGAGTCGTGGCAAAATTTCTGACCAGGGTGGATGCGCCCCCTGCTGCTCTTGGGAACAACCCAATGTTGGGGGAGCACTTAGGTGGCCCTTTGCCAAGTCAGCCTCCATTCGTGTCCACCACTCGGAGTGACAGAATGATGTTGTCCCTTCTGATGCCCGCTCCGGTCTGCAGCTCTGGCACACTGATCCTGGGTGGTGGAAGAGCAGAAGGACGAGAAAAACAACACTGGCCCTCCCTCTGTGTGCCAGGCATGGTGCCTGGCAATTCAGAACTTTCTCTTTGAGACCTTCACAAGGACCCTGTGAAACGGATTATACCCACGCTACAGGTGGGGGAACTGAGGTTCCGAGAGGTGAAGTAGCACTTCTGAGATCACATGGCTTGTGAATGTGGAAATGGGAGTTGATCTCAGGGCTGTTTGATTCAGAAACCCAAGTCTTTGTGCCGCGGCACCCCGGGGCTCGGCACACCAAGCATGTGCTGGGCAGCTGAGGCCATGGCGGGGAACCCCACACCACCGAGGCCCAGGAGCTCTCAGGCTGGTGGGGAGACAGAGGTGAAGGGCAGCGTTCACACGCGGGTTCCATCAGTCTTCCCCTGTGAGCCTGGGTGGTCGTGGAATGAGTTCTGGGACTCCCAATAGGCACCCTATTCCCCAGAGAGCTCCGCACCGATGGACAAATCTGGGTCTGCCCTGCTCCAGGTGAACGAGCCTGTTTCTGCCATCCACACAGGTGCCGGCGGGAATCCCTTCACCATGCAGCACCCCCCCCCCCCACCTTCACAGCCGCCACGAACCCACAGGCCCTTGTTCTTACAACAGCCTTTGAGGAAGGGCGGCTGCCATACCCCTTGGGACAGAGACTTCCGGAGCTGGCTAACATCGTCACTCTCCTCTTTAGCACATGGTCAGGTTGCATGCCCTGGCCTCCCTCTCGGATGTGTGCACCACGTGGCAGTTCTGTGAGGAGGTGGTGAAGAGGAGGTGAAGGCGATGTGGGCTTCCAGTCAGGTCCACAGAACCTCTAAGCATGACCCTCACTCCTTCCCTGACCACACTTTCCAGAAACCTCACTGTTCCATGTTTCCTTTCCTCTTGAAGTTTGGAGCTCAGAAGTGGGAAGCGTTTCCCAGGTCTGGCCAAACTTCCACAGATGAAGACACGACCCCCTGTCTGACCCCCACACACCTGGCCCAGTTCTGGGTCCCCTGAGGCAGCCACAACTCGGGTCCCTGCTGCACGGCCCATCTCATCCCGTCCACTTCCCCACACTGCTTCCCTCTTGCATCACGTCACGCATCCCTGGCCTCATGCCTTTGTTGGGACACCTTAGCACTCCCTGCATTGGGGGCTCCACATGGGCTCATCCCGAGGTCTGCAAAGCAATGCCAGTCTCCGAGCTGCCACATGGGGTGGCTTTCTGGCTCTATTCGGGTCTCTGCTCAACTGCTACCTTCTTAGAGAAGACCTTCCCTAAATAGCACCCTTGCGCCATGTGTCTGCTACCCCACTTTCCTTTCCTGTGAAGCAGTAATCGCTACCTGCCATTATAAATCTGCTTGCCCATTTGTCCTTTTGTCTGTCTCCCTTTGCTAGAATACCAGCTCCATGAGGACTTTCAAATACCTGCATTCAGAACAGGCCAGGGATATTGTAGCAAGTCCATAAATATTTGGTAAATGAATGAATGCAGCAGTGAATAGATGGATGACTCAAGGAATGAAACAAGTGACCGCGTCCAAGGTCTCTGACCTCTGAGTCCAGAACTCTTCCTTGAATACAGTTCCCCTCAGCAGCCGCAGGGGAACACCAGGGGAACTGTATCCAAGGTGGCCACGCTCCAGAGGGTCAGCCTCAGCCATCTGGAACATTCACTGAACGGGGACAGTTTAAGCCATCTGGGCACATTGCTGAGGTTGTCCTTGAGTGAAGTACCCCAGCTGGGAGACCAGTCACCTTCTCCCCAGCTCTCCTTCCTGCCCTGAACTTGCCTGAAGGCTTAGCTCCTGGCCCAGCAAGAAGGACTTAATCAGCACCGGGCAGATATGGGATCTCTAGCCCAGCCGACTGGAGCCAGACTGCCATTGCCAAGGGACAGAGAGAGAGCACCTCCGCTGAGATTCTGCCACGTGCTGGGGCCAATCAACACATGCCTGGGGCATCATCTTCCAGAAAGCATTTTTGGGGCTGCTGGTGGTCATCCCAGTGCTCTGCTGAAATAGCCTCTTTAATTATACATTAGCAGGTGACAAAGACTAATCTTCCCCGGCAGAAACTCCCTAGTGTGTGGTGTGCTTCTCACGTTAAATCCAGCTTTGTGGAGGTGCAGACTCCACGGGCCAGAAATTGGGCATTTCCCTGCAGCTGCCCATTGGAATGGCCAGTGCGTGGCGCTCGGGTCAGAGGGGTCCACCCCAGAGTCTGGCAGGGAGACACCCCAGCTGGAGTTCAAGTAAGGGCCTTGACTTATCCAATCAGGGGTGAGATTTGTTTTTCTACTTTGAGTTGGGGTCACTTTTGGCCTCTAGAAATATTTTACTCTGTGAGTCTGAGAGTGATGTTCTCGGAAAGGAAAGGGGCAGGGGAGAGAAGGAACACTGCTGAGCATTCTCTATGCGTTCCGTGTTTCCTACACGTTTGCTCATTTAACCTTGTGATGTGGGCAGGGTCATTGCCATTTTTCAAGTGTGGAAACTGAGGCTCAGATAGAGGTGGAGGGATTGTCCAAGGCGACACAGGATTTTACAGGGTTCCAGCTAACGAGCACACATCTGCTGGAAGGTGGCCTTTGTGGGAAGACGGCCTCACCCTCAAGCCCACACCCAGGCATTTGCTCTAGAACCACCCTCTGCTCAGCCGCCCAGGCGCACCTTCTGTAACGGGGCCCAAGGGCACTCAGGGGCAAAGCAGCGGTCCCACTGAAGGCGTGCGGGGGTGCAAAGGTTTTGTGAGGCAGAGCACGGAGGCTGGCTGTGAGCTCAGGGCTGAGGAGGCCTGCAGAGGGAATGGCCGCTCCGAGGGAGAGGAGAAGGGCCTTGAGAGACCACGATGGCTCTGAGGCAGAGGGCACAGCATCTGCACAGCCCCAGAGGCACTGTGGGAGTGACTCAGAGAGCAATGGTTGGGGGGCTTTGTGGGGAGGGTCCCAGAAAACGACCCCCTCTTACCAAGGGGTGCTTTATTCTGCCACCCGTGGGCCCACTGAGGTCTGCTGGGCAAGGGAGGCCATACTTAGAGCCCCGTTTCCAGGAGATTGTCTGGGCCACGGATTAGAACGGCTGAGCCTAAAGCCTGTTCCCTTCTTTTAGGAAGATGATTTTCCAAAGTACCGTTGCCTCGGAGAGGTAGCCTGCCACCATCTGGGGATACAGAAAATAAGTCTGCCTGGCGCTGGTGACTTTTCCCCCTGGCCATCTCCATCTGCTTCCTTCCCTAAGCCTGCCTGCCTGAGACCCAGTCTTTCCTGCAAACTCAGGCTCGTGGGGAGGCCCCAAAGCGTGGCCAGACCAGGGTGAGAAGGCTGTCCCTGCCTGGGCTACAGGGCAACACATCAGGTCTTGAATAGGGAACTTAACCCGAGGCCAGGAGGACTGGGGGGCGGGGGGAGGGTGGCCGCCTGTGGCCTGAGGAAAAAGACCACCCTGGCCTCAGTCTCCCTCTTATTGACTTGCTGAGTGAGCTCAGGGAAACCCCTCCCCTCTCTGGCCTCAGGGTCTGTCACTAAAGTGAAGGAAGGACTCAGAGACAACCTCTATCACTGACTCTGAGAAGCAGCCAAAACCTACAGCTCAGAGCCTGCCTGCCTGTCTTGTTCTCCCTTCTCCTTTCCTTCCACAAAGTTCCACGAAATGTCTGTTCTGTACCAGGCTCTGAGTGAGTCTTTGTGGCTGCAAAGACAGATAAAAATACTGCTTGTTTACTGAAGCATTTTCATATGTTGTTTAGTGAGAAAAGCAAGCTACAGAGAAAGATGTGATATTTGTATGTATTTAGTGGGTGTGTATATAACAGATAGACAACAAAAAAACACGTTCAGTAGAAAACTAGAAAGGCATCTACTAATCTAACAGTTATTTGAATGGTGATACTATTTCTTTTTAATTTTGGACTCCCCCCACCAATTTTTCTGCATTCCCCTTTATTACTTTTGAAGTTAAAAAATCAGTTGCAACGGCTATTCAGTGAGTTCTTGCTATCTGCCAGGCATTCTTCTAAGAGCTTTGCAGAATTAACAGATTTAATCCTTGTAAAAACCCCGTGAAATAGAGCCTACTGTTACCCTATTTTACAGTCGAGGAACCAGAGGCACAGAGAGGTTAAATAACTCTCCCAAGGTCACACAGCTCACAGGCAGTACAGCAGGCCTCAAGCCCTCCCCCCGCCCCCCCAGGGGCAATCTGACTGGAGATGCTCACCTTTCCCCCTTCACCAGACAATGAGGGAAAGCAGCTTCCCTGTACTGGAGGGTGGGGATGTGAAAACAGGGGGTGCAGGACTCCCAGCTCCAAAGTTCTCCTTGGAGAGACTTCTCACTGGAGTTGACAACGACACGGAGGATGTGTTCACTGGATGGAAAAGAACTTCCAGAAAGAGGAAGCAGAGAGACAAAGGCCGGAAGGCAGGAACTGTCTGGGGCTGTCTGAGGAAATGCAGAAGCCGAAGGTGTTCGATGTGGCATTTGGGGTGAAGGTGAACATGGGGGAGAGGGCTGGTGGGCCAGATACAAAGGGTTCTGCCAGTTGAGCTAAGAGGCGAGGCTTTGTCCTAGGGCAGGGGGCAGTCACGGAAGCCTTCCCAGCGGGAGACAGACTGGTCAGGTGGGATTTAAGGATCCCTCCTGGGAACCTCCACTCATTCTCTCACCATCCCTGCTCCCTTCTCTCTTTCTTCTCTTTCATTGTGGGGACCCTTCCCACTTAACGTGCTTTTATGCCTTACATACGGTGCTCCAGGCTCTGCCCTGGGAAGATCCAAAAAGGAGTAAAACTGGGTCTTCCATCTCCATAGGGATTTTATAGCCAGACATAAGACCGGTATTAGGACACAAGGTAGTTCTTCAAGAGATGTCCCAAATTCACCACCCCACCGGCTTACTTATGGAGGTAGGAGCCCCTGACCATTCTTTAAGATCCAGTGCAAACCTCACCTCCTCTGGGAAGCCTTCCCTGATGAATAACCTCTCTCACAGAGTCTTCCTTCTCTCCTCTTTGGGTCACCCTTCAGTCCTCGCACTGTGTGTCCTTGTTTGTCTGTCTGCCCCCACTGCTCCCGTCCCACCCACGGCTGGGATCAGGAAAGGAGGAGGGTCCTGAGGTTCAGAGATGCTGGAAGAGGCTGCATGTTGAGAGTGAGACTGGCTGAGACCTTGAATGACATCACAGCAAACTAACCAAGGGCTCCTGATGGCCCTCATGCCTCTGGGAGAGTCTGTCAGTCCCCACGTGTGAGTCTGTGGGTGCCAGGGTCCCTGGCCTTCCCAGCGAAGACATTAACCTTTGGTGTTGAAGGCAACTTGTCTGTTTACAGTTATGAAGACAAGCACTAGGCATGGTGATGTCAGGAATGTCTCATTTGACACCTTGTCTGTCACCACTAATTAACAGGCCCCAGAAGCACGGGGATGGACTTATCCAGGCAAGCACCACCCTCCCCGCTGCCCCCAGGGGGCAGGTGATTGGGTTGACCAGCTGGCCCTGGCATGGCACCTGCTCCCCGGCTCCCCCAGCCCAAAAGCAAGTGTGCCTTTGCCCGGGGTCGTGCGGCCCTCTGTCCCTGGCCCCCTGCTCTGGCCCCTCCTTGCCCTTGTGTCCCCACAACTTCTGAGTCCCTATTTCCTCTTGCCTGGATTCCTGAAGCAGCCTCCCAACGACCTCCCTGCCTTAAGTACATCCTTTTCCGGGCCTCCCTACTGAAGCCAGAGTGAACTTTCTGAAACACAAACTGGATGGCATGACTCCTTGCCGGAACCCTTTCCGTGGCTCCCCGAAGGCCCTTGGGATGTGGCCTCTGCCTTGTTCTCCAGCCTCACCTTCCTGGACCATCTCCCCTCCCCCGCCCCCCACTCCTAACCCTCTTGCTTCAGCTCAGCCTCTGCCTATGCTGTCCCCTTGGCTGGTGCTTCCTGTACCCCCCTTCTCTCTGAGTCCTAAAGGCTCATGTCCACCTCCAGCTCCGTCCTCCCCGGAAGGGGGTCCGCCCTTCCCTGCACTCCTAAGGTAGCTCCAGCTTGCGTAAGCTTTCCATATATATTCCTTCCTGCTTTCATTCAACAGACCTGTGCTGAGCACGTGCCAGGCACCGTGAGGGTCAAACCGTCCCCATCATCGCCTCCAATCATCCAACTGCCCTGGGAGGCAGAGGATGGCTCTCAGGACCCGGCCTTTCCCAACATTCCAGTCCCACTGTTTGCTGTTCTCTGTCCCCATGGTAAGACCCTGAGCACCCCTTTTGCCCTGGATGGGACTCGGTCTCCTCCTTAGCAAAATGAGGTCCTCATCCCTACATCTGAAGGTGTTGTGAGTTAATAATAGTAGTAGTAGTAATAGTACTAGTAATAATACTAATGCAGAGCACTAAATATAGGCCGGACTCTGTTTGGAGTGCTTCACACATATCAATTCTTTCCCCCTGCCGGGCTGGGCTGGAGGCTAAGGGACTTGCTCAGCATTAGGCCTGGACCCAGGAAGGACCCAGTAGCTACTGGCATCCCCGGGGCCATCACATCTAGCTCGAAGGAGGCATGCGAGACAGGAATATGCCAGGCACGTTCTGGGGCCGGCAAGCAGACGAGCCTGGCTGGAGCTCAGGGCCCGTGTTTAATAAAAGATTAATGAAATTGTCAAATTGACCTTGTCAGCGTCTGCTCAATCCAATTACGTGGCTGTGGCCCCCATGAATGGGGTTAAAACAGAAGTGCACATGAGAGACACCAGGACGGCAGCCCCAGGGAGACAGGCTCCCTGGGAACCCTGCAGGGAGTGGTGCCTGCAGCCCCACCCGGCTGTCTCTGGACCCCCCTGAGTACTGCTGGCCACTTGCGGGGCACAGTGTCCCCTTACTCTGGAGAAACTGCAGCTGTGCATCCACTCTCCATGGATAGGGGCGCTTGGCACCCTTGACTGACGCCCACGCCATGCAAAGCCATGCTGTGCTGGGCATGGGGCACATGGAAGGAAGACACAGTCACCGTCCTTGAGAAGTCCGTGGTCTGGCGAGTGGGACAGACACAGAAGCAAATAGAATTCAAGTGAGAGCAGTATCCAGGGAAAGCATTCAGGAAGGTTCCTGGAAAAGACAGCACCTGAGGTGAGGAGTGGCCCAGGAGCCAACCCAGAGGAGAAAGATGTGAAGGGTCCCTTTCCCCCGGGGATGGCCAGGCTTCAGGCAGGAGGACAGGGAGGGATCTAGAAGGTGCTGGGGGGCGAGGGCTCCGACAGAGAACGGAAATGGGAGTTTGTTCACAGTGGAAAGGGTTGGGGACTAGGCTGGCAGAGGGGCAGCATGGGACCACTTGGGTGCCTAGAGAGGAGAGATGGGTGCCCGGGGTGGGAGGGTCACAAGATGGGGCACGGTGAGCTTCCTTGAGGGCAGTTTTCTAAGAAATGAGCCCCAACGGTGCTGTGTGTGTGGGGAAGCTCAGCCCTCTCTGGAAGGGTCTGGCAGAGCCTGGATGGAAGCTCAGCCCTCTCTGGAAGGGTCTGGCAGGGCCATACATTTGAGGAATCTGTAGCATCAGCTGCCGCTCGACTGACCTCAAGGTTCTGAGGAAGCCCCTGAGGAGGAGGTGAGGCACAGAGCTGCTCCCCCACAGCCTGCCTCTGCCTGCTGGGTCCTGGGTCTGGGGCCCTGCCCCCCCACCTCCTGCTCATCTGTGGCATTTCCTGGCTTCTCCCCTCTGAGCAGCCCTTTTCAGTTTCCTTAGCTTGCTCAATCCCTTCAACAGCTAGAGCTTCACAGTGACACCGCAAGACAGCATCCTTGTTCCCATTTTACGGCTGATGAAGCTGAGGCTAAGATGCCTCAGATGCCTCTGTCCGAGTCTGGTTCATAATGGAGAGGAGACTCATGCCTACTTGTTCAGAATGAAAATCCTATGCTCGTTCCGTTACCTCATGGTTATTTTTAAGGGAATGGGGACGAAAGCAGTACATCTTGGTGTGAGCAGTCAGTAGAGATGGGCGGATTCTGAGTGGCCCCTCACCAGACAGGCCATCATCTGTCTTAACTTCAAAAGGCAATCCTGCCAACTGCTTATCTGGGGCTCAGCAGGGACCCCCAAACATGAGACCCATATTTGGATGTTGCTTTCAAACAATGTGATTCATGATCTGCCAAGGATTCCGATTAGAACAAGTATTTCTCCATGGCCCTGCCTCAGTGCCCCTAGGGAGGATAAGTCCTTGTCTCCTCTCAGTGAATGACATCACTGCCCACCTGCTCAGCCAAACCAGAAATGGGGGGGGGGTCATCGCTGAGTCCCACTCTTCTCCCTGCTCTGTCTCATCAGCAAGTCACAGTGGCTTCACCCCAAATACACGCTTCTATTTTGATCTGCCCCACCCATTCATTCCCACCACTCCTTCTCTGCTCTGGTCTCCACATTTTTGCCGGGCCATTCAATCAGCCTCCTGAGTTTTCCCCCACTCAGTTCTCACCCTCACCTGTTCATCGTCTACAGTCCCAGCACAGCGGTCCTTCTGAAGCACCAGTCTGACCATGTCCCTCCCGGCCTTAACATCCATCCCTGTGGCCACGTCAGAGCAATGTCCAGCCCATTAGCCCGGGGGCCCGCCACCCCGCAGCCTTGTCGCGCAGCAGGTCCCACTCGGACCCTGCACTCCAGACCCCGCTCCGAACCTCTCGAGGTGCTGAGGAAACACTGAGCTTTTCCAGTTGTTCATGCATCCACTCACCCATCTGTTTATCCAACTTTTGAGCCCTTGTTATATGCTAGGCTCTCTTCTGGTCATTGTGCTTATAAAACATAGCTCGTAGCCCGTGGTGGGGACGGGACAACATTCAAGTAACTGTATCCGGATGGGATGGAAACGGAGCCCCAGCAGAGCGCCGGAGCGGCCCCCCACCCCCAGCTCTGCGAGGGGCCTGCATGCTCCTTCCGAGGGGCTGGCCACGCAAAGCCCGCCTTTCTCCTGAGGGAGATGTCGGCGGAGAAGGGGAGGGAGTGGGGGCACCTGTGCAGACATTGGCGGGGGTGGGGGTTGGTTTATGGCCACAGGCCTTCCCTCACCTCCTTCCCTCCATTCCCTCTGCTTGCAGCGCCTTACACCTTCCTCAGGCCCTGAGATCCTCACCTGAAATTCATTCTCACCCGAGAGAAGCTGCACGGTTACCTCCTCTAGGGCACTCAGGGAAAACGAATCAGTCCTTCCTTTGTGCCCCTGCCATTCCCCACACAGCTTCGGTCCCAACTCTGCAGAGAGTAAGGCGTCAAAGAGCTTTTTCATCGCTACCCAGCCCCTCCTCCACTCATTCACTCACAGCTTGAACATCCCTGCTTCAATAGCCCCTGGGGGCCGGGCCCTGGGCTGTGCCTTCAGGTGCCTCTGTCACCCCACCCCTTGCCCAGCTCCTGGGGCGGTGGGGAGGGATTCTGTCTGCTCCACCTCGTTATCCCCGCACCAGCGAGGACCTGGCCCAGAATGGCTTTGGGTGAGTCTTTGCTGAGTGAACAAACATTTGAGATCATTTTATTGAAATACTTCAGAGTGAATTTGGAGACAGGCATTCCTCTACTCAAGAGTAATTTAATAACCGCAAATGTCTTTAACACAGTGGGGAGGCAAAAAAAGGTGTGCATTTTCCATTATTGCTGCTGTTCAAATAAATGGCATTTTTAATAAAGTGTCCCCATACAGCATACAGAATGTGGCCACATGATGAAATAAATAAATATATGGTGAAATTATGCATTGCAAAGCGTTCTTTTTCTGGTCTTTTAGTTATTAAATTTAATCACTTTGGAGCCGTGCCTCTACTCTTTTTCCTAGAGGCAGGTACGCTTTTGATTAAAATGTGGGCCCCAGAGCACTTTCACAGGGGAAGGCTGAGTATGTCCCCAGAGGAACTATAGCAGAGCGAGCAAACGGGATGACGGGGCCAAGGCAACAGCCACAATTTGCTTCTCACTTGATGGACGTGTTTATCCCCAGAGTGCATGGCAGTTGCAGGGCGTATGGAAATCTTGCAATTAAGGCGAAGTCTAATTAGAGACTGCATATTCAAAATACAAAGGGAGCTCCGAGTGGCAGCCACTCCCGTCGGCCGGGAAACGTGATTACCCACTCCAGTCCCTGCCTGAGCCACCCGTCCATCCACCGAATCACGAGGAGGGGGGATTTACAGCTCGTTGTCACACATGGGTGCCCTGGTGGCAGCTCTGGCTTCACAGTCCCTGGAGACACCTCCGCCCACGGAGAACAGCACAGGTTTTGGACTCCACCAGTCTTGGATTTGCATTCTGGCTCTGCTCATTATGACCGCTCCAGCCTCGGCATCCTCATCTCCCTAATGGGAGTTGTGACAGGGCTCCCTTCGGGCCGTAGCAGGATCAAGCGAGGGCTTTGTGGGGACTCAGTGGAGGGGATGTGCAGCTCAGGAGAGCACCCTGTGTGGGGCCAGAGTGGAGAGCCTGGACAGGTGGGCTCTTACCCCAACAGCGTTCACTGTGCCCACAGGACCCATGGATTGGCTTCCCTTGGACTTTTCTCTCTATAAGTGCCTGACACCGCGCTAAGCAATCAATCTTGCATGTCCACAGAGGTGAAAACCTGGAACAAACAGTTTCCCCTCAATGCAAATGGTCCTGGGGAGCAGAAGCGGCGGAAGGGACCAACGGCAAGGCTTGTGACCCGGGGTTCTGGCCCAGAGCCAGGAATAGCTCCTGAGCTTAGACTGAGGTCAAGAGATGAATTCAAAATCTTCTTTGCCCTCACGGAAGTCGCAAACTAGCCAGGAAGACAGACCAGAAAAGAGCACAGGCGTGGGTGGCATCCATTTACATTCCTACAACGTTTTACAGTTTGAAAAGTGCTCTCTCAACTGATCCCTCCTTTAATCCTGCCAAGAGCCTGTGAGGGAGGGGTTCACGCCGGCCCCCACAGGCCAGAACCCCAGGCCCAGGTCTGCACTTCAGGCACACAGAAGAGGAGGTGTGTGTTGCAGACCCCCCCTCCTGCAGGATATATCCGAACCCCTCTGCTTTCTGCTCTTTTTCTTCAGGTCCCCTTCTTTTTTATTTAAATTTTTTTTTTTTAAGATCTTATTTATTTATTTGAGAAAGAGAATGAGAGACAGAGAGCATGAGAGGGAGGAGGGCCAGAGGGAGAAGCAGGCTCTCCGCCGAGCAGGGAGCCCGATGCGGGACTGGATCCCGGGACTCCAGGATCATGACCTGAGCCGAAGGCAGTCGCTTAACCAACTGAACCACCCAGGCGCTCCTCAGGTCCCCTTTTTGTCTTTTTGTGTGAAATAGCGACAACATGGCAGATGCCTCTTTCGTACCCCTGCCCATCCCACCCTGGAGCAGGAGGACCCCAGAGCCCATGCATCTTTCCCGCCCGTGTCCTCACACACCGACTGCGCAGCTCCGCAGCCCTTAACAAGCCTGGGGTGGTGGTTTGCATGTTGGACGGGTTCACGCACATCGACTCTGACTCTAAGTTTCCTTCCACCACCTGCTTTTCTGACTCCACAGCATGCTTTGGGGATTTATTTAGGCGGATACATTCGGCTCTGGTTCGTTGTTTGCTGATGGTATTTCGCTCTAGGAAGAAAGTCAGGGCTATGTGTATGCGCGCACGTACGGTTATCCTGCTGCGGGACATTTGCTTCTGTCTTTCTACCATCCCCGCTGCTGTAGCAGGGAAACTCGTACAGTGGAGGGGAACCTTGCGACATGGCCATACTTCAGCCCCAACTAGGGGGAGACGAGCAGTCCTCTAACTCTGTCCCAGAGGGCAGGGTCTGGCACACAGCCTGCTCGCAGTCATGGGATTACTAGAAGGCACTGAGGCCATGAAGAAAGAACAGCGGGATCCGTCTCAGAAGGACCTGGATTTGAATCCTGATGCTCTCACTTATTAGCTGTGTGACAGTGTGCAAAAAAGCTAACCTCTCTGGGCTGCAGTGTCCTCATCAGGAGAAATAAAGACAGTAAAGCTGATTCTAAAATATTCTTGTTGTGACGATTAAATGTATAAAGTCTTCAGTGTGGATCCTGACCAACAGAGGAGGAGCTCAGCCAAGCCACTGGAAAGATCTCTTGGACCTGGGCAGGGGAAACGTGTGGGGGAGGCGTCACATGCTTTTGTTGGCTGCCCTTCTCACTCTGAGTAAGGAAGTTTGGATCAAAAGCTCAGTCTTAGATGAATGCATAAATATACACAATGGAATATTACTCAGCTATCAAAAAGAATGATGCCATTTGCAACGATGTGGTTGGAGCTAGAGTATATTTTGCTAAATGAAATAAGTTAATCAGAGAAAGACAAATACCATATGATCTCACTCATATGTGGAATTTAAGAAAGAAAACAGATAGATATATGGGATGTGGGGAAAAGAGAAAAAAGGAGAGAGAGAAACAAACCACAAGGAACTTTTAAAGATAGAAAACAAACTGAGGGTTGATGGAGGGAAGTGGGTGGGGGATTGGCTAGATGGGTGATGGGTATTAAAGAGGGCACTTGTTATGTTGAGCACTGGGTGTTGTATGTAAGTGATGAATCACTGAATTCTACTCCAGAAACCAATATTGCACTGTATCTTTACTAATTAAATTCAAATAAAAAAAAAGTGACCAGTCCCCCCCAACAAAATGCCAAAAGCTCAGTCTTAAAGACAAAAGAAAAAGAAAGAAAAGAAACCACCTTATAATCATAATTTAAAAACTAGGAGAGCCCAACCCACCTTCAAATCTGGCCATAGTCTCTATTTCCTCTGTGTCTTTAATGGGCCAACACTGGAAATCTCCAGGTATGTGGGGTGCTCAGTCTTGGACCAGGCTCTGTGAAGGGCTGCCCCACCCTGCAAAGCCCCACGCCCCACCTACCTCCCTGGGCCCTGAGGAAGGCAGCACCAAGCTGGGCTACGAAGGGTTAAATCCCCCCCCCCCAAGAGATTGGAGCCAATGAGGCTTTCTGCTTAAATGGCTTCCCAAAGCTCCTTAGCTCAGAAAAGTGCCAAGTCAGCAAAATGAAAATAATGTAAACAGCCATTGGAAAGAGGAACTACGGCCTCCCTTCTTCTACCCACAATGATAGCTTCTCAATAGTAAGCAGCTCTCATTTTTCATATCCAGGGCCAGGGGCTTTGCACCCGTTTGGGGAAAGAATGTGTCACAGGCTGGGAAGAGGGGCAGGGGGAGCAGGAAGACTCCAGGTCTCAGGCACTATAACTGAGGAAACGGGCTTGTAATGGGTAGTGAAGAAGCCGTGGAGATCCAATGCACAGTAGAATGAATATAGACAATTATATCGGATTGTAAGTCTGTAATGTGACAAATACTCCTACATGGGCCATCAGAGTATAACGTATACGCGTTTCAAAGTAACACACCGTATACCTTAAACTCCCACGATGTTACGTGTCAAATTTATTCAAGAAAAAAATAAACATGGGGGAACTAAGGCTCACAGAAGGACGAGCCAGCCTCAAAGCCCCACACAGGCGGAGCACGCCATCCTGGCTCCCTGCTTCGTCAGGCCGAGGGGCGGACAGTGCCTATCAGTGAGTACTGTGTGCCCAGCACTTCATACAAAAGCCCGAAGACAATGCTGATGGTATTCTTTCTACATGGCTAATAAATCTGAGGACCCAGAAGGTTGTCCAAGCCAGTCGCTTGTCCAAGATCATGTTACTCAAAAGTGGTGGAGAAAAGGTTCAAACCCGGGCTGGCTCCACACCGATGCTGTTTCCATGGCATCGGGGGAGCAAGTGCTCAGGGATGACCCGACACAGAGTCATATCCAGGCCTGCAGTTGGCCCCATCCCCGGACACGGTTCATCTCCCCATTGGGCGCTGTTGCCTCTGCCGGGGCTGAGCCCCCACGAGGAGGGCCTGCCCTGCACGGGGGTCCCAGAGCACCAGGGCTGCGTGAAGGAGGGGCTGCTCTAGACACAGGTGCCCTGTGCACTTCCCACCTGGACTGCTGCATGATGGCGCTCACAGCCTGGTTCCTGCCTGGCAGTGCCAACAGTCAAGGAGGAAGGACAGTGGGCATCTGCTCATCGTCGCTCACCTGGGTTATTCCAAAAATCTCCTGGACTCCTCTCTCTCCCCAAGCCACCCACCACACTGATGCTGGCCTGATTTTTCAGCAGCTGTCTATGGTCTTCAGAGGCCAGCACTCAGCCTGGGGCCAAAGCCCTCCACGGTCTTACACCTACCTCCCTCTCCTGCCTCCTCTCCCAATACCAACTTCACCTTCAATCCTTGAAACGTCTATGCTCTCCCACCCCCTGCGCCCTGCTCACAATGACAGCGAACATTTACATAGCTCTGACTGTGTGTCTGGTGCAGTTCTAAGTGCTTATAGGTATTCACTGAATGCTCATGGGAACCTGAGACCTCCATTTTATGAGGAGCAAACTAAGGTCCAGACCAATTAAAGAACTCACTCAAGGTCACATGGATGCGAGTGGCGGAGCCCGCACACAGCCCCAGCCAGTGTAAAGTCAGACTCCTCAGACTTCACCACTGCCAAATCCTTTCCTTCTTTCTTGACTTGGTGGTGCCCTGTCCTGGGGGCACAAGGCTAGGGAGGTCTCATGACGTTCTCGTGAAGGGCTTTCTTGATCCCGCAAAGCCTTAAACCTCCAGGCGGAAGGGACAGCTGCTCTGGCACAGCCTTTGGTCATCAGAGTCCGGGATTGCATCTGTGCCCGGCCCTGTGCTGGGCTCAGGGACTCAAGGAGGAACACGTGGTGGCCCCTTTGCGTGCTCACAGTCCAGCAAGAAAGATGGGTGCACAGTGACAATCCAGGCTGATAGACTAGCAGAGGCACAAGGCAATTTAAAACAGGGCTGACACATCCTTGGTTTCAGAAGCCTGTTTCAGTAGAGTCGCCGTTCTCCAGACCAGGGAAAGGTGTACGTAAGGGTGGGGTTGGGGCAGGCATAGTATGAACAGATCCCCGCAGCCCCTGTGGCTGGGTCTGCAACTCAGATCCTAAAGCCCCCGGAATCTTCCCAGCATGAAAGTCCCATCTCTGCTGAGGTCTGGACAGGGCTGCAGATGGCCGTGAGTGAGAACTGTGCTGCAGAGAAAGCTACCCTGCGTTTGGTCCTTGTGTAGCTTCTCTTGATGGCAGCTACCATGAGTCCAGGGGTGTCCAGTGTGATTGCTGGCAATCTGGGCTCACTAAAAGTTTCTGGATAAATTTCAGGTGCCCATTCCAGGGGGTGAGGAGAATCCCTTGTCCAGATTCTTCCCACAGAAGACTGTGTGGGAGTGGCCCAGGCCCTGGACATTTATTACCTCCTTCTTCCCATAACACTACTGGCCTGATCAGGAACACTCGTGGCCTGCCCCTAGGCAGGAGCTAAGGGACAGGCCTGTCCTTCCCGCGCAGGGATTGAGTTGCAATGACTCCTGGGTTTGTCTCTGCTCCATTCCTCTTTCTCCAACTTTGGGGTCCTTGTTTTAGTTCAGGTCTGGATTGGGGCCACAGCCTCCTACAGAGTCTTTGACTTTGCATTTATTTACTCAATACTTTTTTAATGAGTGTATACTATGTGCCAGGTGCTTGGAATACATCAGTGAACAGAAGAGAAACCAAGATGCTAAAGTGGATGGTGAATGTAATTATGATAGAGTTTGTGAATTGTTCAGTACAAGAACACAGAGAGAAAATCCACAACTCAATATAGGTACTTGTCAATAGTTCCGGTTACTGTTTGGGGCAGGAGGGGGTTGGTGCAGAGGGAGGATGTGGGGGTCTGGCTCTTCCTTTGTTTCATGTCCCTGACACCTGGAAATGGGCACAGCAGATGAATGAAGCAGGGAGGCTTTGCCCTACTGATTCCTTGAAATAGTCCCTCTTCCAATCTACCACCTCATCATCCAATCTACCACCACCCCTGGAAGGCAGATGGAAAATCCCATTTTCCACACAGCAAAGTGAGTCTCAAAGTAGTGAGACTCCCCTCCGGAGTCACTAAGCACTTGGCTGCAGAGTTGGCTCTGAGGCTCAGGCACTCTGCCCATCCTTCTTGCTCTCGATCAGCAGCTTCTGCTGGTCATGGCACATTAGTATGAAATCACCAAGATGTAATTACATGCCACTTAACATAATTGTAATGTGGGAAAGTGCCTTTGTTTAGACCAGTGATTCTCAAAGTGTGGTCCCCAGACCAGCAGCATGGGCATCACCCTGAGAGCTAGATGGAAAGGTAAATTCCTGAGCCTCACGCCAGACTTGCTGAATCGGAAACTCTGGGGCAGGACCTGTGATCTGGGTTTCAACAAGCCCTGCAGGAAATTCTGAAGCAGGCTGAAGTTTTAGAACCACTGGTAGAGAGGAAAGAGCACTGGATCTTGCCTCAGGAGACTTGGGTTTAAGTTCCACCCATTAACTATGTAACTCAGGAAATTCAAATTACCCTTCTTTATAGCCTGTTCCCTTATCTTCCAAATAAAGACACATCAGAGAACTGCTATGAGGAATCGCAAGCAGTAATGTCTGTGAGTCTTTTATATTATTAATCAATGTAATAATAATAAAGCCATTCATTCATTCATTCACTCATTCATTCATCCAATGAGCACCTAGTCACTGGACCCAGGCCTCCCATGCTGGGAGTGACCATTTTGCTTTCTTTTTAGAAACCCCTGGGCTGAGACACAGGCTGAGAGTCTATAGCATCTAGATAATCCTTCATTAGATAAAACTGGTGCTCTAAGTTTTACTGTGCAAAGGGTGGGGGCCGTGCCTATGGAGGTGACGACAGGTGCACGCCCTGCCAGGGACTCGAAGTGTTACGCCAGCAAAAGGACATGGATTTAGCCAGGACCTATTCAGGGCCAGGCTCCTGCTCACACACTTTCACTTGGGATTTCACCAGAGCAAACCCTCAGAGACAGTGTTTTTGGTGCTGTTTTGGTGCCCCTACAGGGGCGAAGAGAGGCCGAGAGAGAGAGAGATGGCTTGCCAAGTCTCAGAGCTAGTCAGCACGCCGGCGTCCATATCACCACGTCCAACGACAGGACACATCCGTGAAAGGATCCCTTTGCTCCCACATGCGGTCTGGGTGCCAGCAGCCGAGCACCACCCCGGGGCCCACGTTTCTGTCAGGAACTGGCTTATGTGCTTCTTCATTTTGTCCTCCCCACAACACTATAGAGTGAGAACTACCGTTCTCATTTTTCTGATGTGGAAACAGAAGCTCAGGAACCATGGGACTCATGTAGCAGGAGAGGGGCCGTGGATTCAAACCTAGGACCGCCTGGCTCCCAGCCCCTCCACCCTGTCCAGAGCAAGGGACCCCTAGCTTCCCAGGGGGACCGGAGGGAGGGCACCGGTGGGAGAAGCTCTTCACCACCATCTCCTTCAAGTGCCCATCTTTTTTGAAGTCTCCTGTTTCATTTTCTTCATGAAATTGCTTCCTCTATGCTAGGATCCTGCTGGTTGCTACATACAGTGTCTTCAAGTACCAGTTAAAATCCACCCTTCCTCTTCTCCTCCACTCCCTTCCTCTCATCTGAGAGTAAAACCGAGGCTCTAGGCAGACAGGACGTACTTAATGCCCCTCAATTCCCGCCACTGGGATCCCTCCAGCTCCCATGGCAAGGGTCCTGCAGGGCTGCCCACCCCATGCTGACAACCTCAGCACCTTGGGCTTTCTGCTTAGACCTCACTGTCTGGACGAGCCTCCCCCAGCACCCCACTGATAGGCCAGCCTTCCCCCCACTGCACACAGTCTCCCTGACTCTGCACTGCTTTTCCTTTCCTCGGGGTGCTCACTACCTTCTGCAATTTTCTTATTTATTATGTTTACTGTTTATCTTCCTTTCCATCCCTTTCCACGTCTGCTGGAGTTTAAGCCCTTTGTGCGTTTAGACCAGTGACTGACACATAGCAGGCACCCAATAAATATTTGTTGAATGACTGATGGGGGAAACTTCTGGATACAGATGGTGAGGCTAGAATACAGAATCTCTCTCCCCTTCAGTTGATGAAATAGTACATGCCGGTATCCTCAGGTGTCAGATTGGATGGGGCTGAAAGAGTGCCTTCTGGACCAGTGGAAAGAACACATAGTTTGGAGCCACACTTGAGGTGTGACTCCCTGCTTGGACCTGACCAGCAGTGCCTGTCAGAGTGCTGGGCACAGGCTAGACATTCAGCACATGTAAAATGAACAGAGGGAGGGATGGACCGACACACAAATGGTCAACTGACAGTCATTCTCATCCTTCAGGTGGAAGCTCAAATGCCACATCTTAGAGCCATTGCATGATCTCACTAGACAGAGGAGTTCTAGCTACTAGAATAACCCAGCTCCAAAGAGGCTAATTTGTGATGAGAAGAGAGTCTTTAGTGGAGGACCACATGGCTCTTTCCTTTTCACTGAACTAAGCATTATTATTGATAATTTTGTCTAGGACACAAAAGATCATATGTATACACTATAAAACTAGGAAAAAGGGCACATCATGAAATCAAATTCCATAGGGATCTCACATATCCAAATGCATGCCCAGACAATTCGCCTAGAAAGGAGTTGAAAAAGTACATCTATATAGAAAGTTAATTCACCATGCTTCTTTAAAAATTCCAAAAACACATGCATGTCTACCCTGCTTGAGACATGGCTGAGCCTTTTGGAAAGGCATACAACAACACATGGAAAGGACTATAAAATGTTCTTGCCCTTTAACCCAGTTAGCTCAGTCCTGGGAATTTAAGAAACAAACAACCATAAACGATCATGGCAGCATTATCTCTAATAGCAAGACACTAGAGACAACAAAACGCACACAAGAGATAAGAAGGTATTCACAGCTCAATACCAGGAAGGGCATTAAAATGGTAGCTATGCAAATCAGGCAGCAGACGGGGTAAATGTTGGCCACATGATGTTGGACGAGCAAGGCAGGGTCATGGGAGGCTGGCCAACCACCAGGAACAAAGAGGTGCTGCCCATGGACAGACGGGAGGGTCCCCCAGGAGTGATGCGTGGTTGGGCTCGGTTCTTGGGATTATGGCTGGATTTTCTTTTTTGGCTTTGGCTTTCCTCAAATTCTGTTTTGTATTTTAAACACAAATGGAAAAGAAGATCTCAACCAGCTGGAATGTTGGGCTGAAACCAATAAGATGAAATGGAAGAGGGATAAATGCAAAGTCCTGTATTTCATTTAAGAAATATATCTAAGAACACAGACTTGAAGGGTGCCTGGGTGGCTCAGTCAGTTAAGCATCTGCCTTTGGCTCAGGTCATGATCTCAAGGTCCTGGGATCGAGCCCCGTGTCGGGGCTCCCTGCTTAGTGGGGAATCTGCTTGTCCCTCTGCCCCTCCCCCTGCTCATACCCTTTCTCTCTCTCAAATAAATAAATAAAACCTTAAAAAAAAAAAGAACACACACTTGAATGGGGTGTGTGTGATAAAGAGCTACTAAAAGGAAAAAGGGAAGGAAAAGGGAACAAAAAGAAGCACTATACTGAAGACCGGAACTGGGATGGCATAGCGGCAGGCGTGTATGACCCCCAGAACAACTGCATAAAGGACAAGGTGGAGGACATCATAAATTTGACCAATTTCCTCTAATCTAACAAAGAGTGAAGTCAGGATCTGAATTTTGTGTAAGCTTCTCTGGCTCCAAGAACTATGTTCCTCTTATAACACTGTGAACTAAAGGGACAAGTATTATGTTAGTGAAAAAGAGAAAGCAGAGTAGTTTGGTGGCCATACACTCCACAGGCGACAATTCTATCACAGGAAATGCTAGTTCAGGGTTAGGCCACATTGACAGAGATATGCTAGCATAAGAGGTGACAACCTGCTCTAGTTAGTGTCACTCAGACCCCCCCTAAAGTTCCTATCCAGTCTTGAACCCTATCTTTTAGGGACACAACCATAGAAGAGTAACCAGGATGGTCAGAGGTCTTAGAATTAACTGAGAGATACTGGATGCCTTGCTGCTTTACTCACATTATCTTACATGGCCCTTGATACACCCTGGCAGGTGGGTATTAGGCTCCCATTTTAAAAATGAGAAAACTGAAGCTAAGAGGGGTTAAGCACTTGCTCAAGGTCACATACTAGTAAGTGGTGGTCAGAATTCAAACACAGGGCTAAGTCCAGAAGCCCCACTCTTTCCTGTGTAGCCTCCCTTATGTGAAAATGGTAAAATGGAATTTGAACTACTTATTACTTGGTGAAGAGACATGATTGCCATCTTCAACTCAGCAAAGAGCTATGAGGAGAAGCGTTCTGTGTGACTTCAGAGGAAAGAATTTGAATGACCTTAGAAGTCTCAGGGAAGTAGATTTTTAGCTCAACAGAAGAACATCTCAGTGACAGCAATAATTGGATGGACTCTTGGGTAGGAAGATGACTCCCCCATGCCTGAAGGTATGCAAGCATGGTCTAGAAAAGCATTTGCTTTTAGTGGATAGGAGATCTGGGTAGAGGACCTCCAAGTTCACTTTTGACCCGGAAGTTCCACGAGCCTATGAAGCTGGCACAAACTGATCAATCCCTTTGAAAGAAGTGATGAAAGTATCCGTTGACATGTCTATTTGCACATACAAAAGTAAAAATTTTATATGTCCAAGGTAAACACATTTGTCCAGAGAAAACTAAACACAGAAAATGAAATGGATTCTGCTGGAAATGCTTACAGGTTAAGCCTTTATTTTTTCACTGAAAATAAGAAACCAAACTCTGGGGAAATGTGCACTCGCAGAAATAATCAAAGAAAATATAATGAGGTACTAGTTTTCACCTAGTAAGTTGGCAAAATAATTTAAAACATAATCACACTCATTCTATGTATCAAGAATGATAAAGAAATGTCATTCCTTCTGACTCAGGTAAAACGACCTTAAGAAAATGATAGAAAATATAAAGGGAAAAAAAAAACTGTGTACACAAAAATCTTCCCCTGAGTTTTATTTATAAACAACCTAAAAGACAAGGAAGGGCAAATGGGCAGCTGGATGGTGGGGCTAGGGGCTGAGGCTGGCGAGGGGAGCCGGAAGGCGGGGAGGGGCTTGCTTGGTGTGCTGGGCAGGTGGGGGGTGGGGGAAGCCCATGAGCACCCAGCGCTGTGGGACAAACGCAAGCTGGCTGGAGGGCCTAAGGCAGGTGTGAAAGCCAAGGTCACCATGTGAGAGGTCTGAGCAGGTTGGAGAATGGACTGGGGCACTCGGGGGAGGACTTGAATGGGTGTGGGGAGAGAAGAGGAGAGGAATGTCAGCTCTCACCCTGGCGGCCCTTTATCCACTCCGGCCTGGCACTTTAATTACATTCTCGGTCCTTCTAACAACCCCATAATGGGACGTTATTTCCTCCATTTTGCAAATGAAGAAGCTGGTGTTCAGAAGGAGGACGTAACTCAGGTCAGGTGAGTCAGTCAGTGCAAGAGTTGGGAACTGAACTCCAATGAGGTGACCTCTAGACTCAGGCTCTCTCTACCTCCCACGCTGGACCCGTGTGTGCAGTGGGGCCTCTCAGGAGCTGGCTGCCCTCTGCCTTAGCCCCACAGCCCAGCAGATGGCTTACTCCACTAGAGCTTGACGTCCGTCCACTTGGTGGATGTGGGAACGGATGGTTAGGTTTCACGGAGCAGCAGGGAAACATGATAAATGGAAAGGGAAGGATGCAAACCTGATCATATGCTATGATCACAGGTATGCAAAATACATACTCAGGCTTTTAAAAAGAGACTACAAGAGATGCTTGCAGTAGCCCTATTTGGAATGTTTTTCCCTATTTTTCCAAAAATTTCTGTGAAGTGGCTTTTATTTCTTTGTAACTACAAAACCAAGTCATAATTTGAAATGCATCCAAGAAATCCACGGGCACAGAACAGTCACTCATACATGTTCCTCTGCCAGAAAATAAAAACAAGCCACATCTTTTAGGTTCGTCTGGTAACCGAGAACTTGTTGCCAGGACTTCTGAAGACAGTGCCCAAACCCCATCCATCCAGGCTCTGCCAATTCAGTCCTGACTGTCCTGTCCTCCATGACTCACCTGGCCTGTCACAGGAATGGAAAGAAAGAACCTAAGTATGAAAGTGAGGGGATGCTCACTAGGGCCTAAACTGAAAGTCACCTTCTGCATCGTGTCCAACTGAATGGCACTCGGTGATCAGGAAAGAGTGACTCTAAACAAGCTTTCAGGTCGGAGCCTCAGCTATTTAAAAGAAAATTTATTCTGTTTCCGGTATCCTCAGGCACTTGGGAAGGAGCATGTCTTTTTACGTAGGAAACACTCTTGTTCCTTCAGTAAAGCAGGTCTTCTAATGACTTCTACTAGACTGATACTATTCAAGAGAGGAACTTGTGGTCAAATACATGTTCCCAGCCTCATCTCAAACTTACTGACTCAAGCTCACTAAGCCATGGCCCAGAAGTTTGTATTTTAAGCCTCAGCAAATTCTTAATATTGGACACGTTTGGAAACTCTCTAGTGCACAAAATGAATTTGAATTTTGTGTATGTATTTGAAGGTAATAAAACTGTGAATCCTTTTAAATGGTACTATAGTTCCTTCAAATGGCTTGAATTAATGAGACCGATTTCCATTGGTTACCGAGGTTGGGTCTCTCTAAATATACCCTGAAATTACAATCCTAGAGTCTCAGCCCAGGCCTTAACAACCCACTCACCTTTCAGGGAAGAGGTAAAAGGGCGGATTTTGCTCAGACCTGGATTCTGACCCAGCTCCACTGCTGACAAATCTGAGACCTGGGCCAACATGCTATTTAGCCTTTTCTGAGCCCATTTCTTCATCTTTGCAGGTATAGGAATGATGGCCTTGCCCTGTATAACAGTAACAGGGCACTAGGTACACAAGAGGGGCTCAAAACCATCTCAGTCTAACTAGGGTATGAACCACTCCGCATCAGATTTGGCTCTATGTCCTTCTTTATCACATCCACTTTTGACTTTATTCTGCCTTATAAGCTAAAAGTAACTAACATCTGTGTGGCTCTTTGAGATTTCCAGACCCCTTTTCCCAGATATGACCTGGAATACTCTCCACAACAACCCTGAGTTAGGGATCGTTATCTCCACTTTAAAAGAAATGAGCCCCAGAGAGGCCAAAGGACCTTGCCAGAAGTGGTAAAGTCAGGATTTGAACACAGATCCCAGAATCTTTCACACCCTGTTCTGTCCCTACTATAGGCAATGTACGTTACGGAAAGCACTTTCACATCTCTCACAGCGTTTTAAAATACATTTCCATGACTATTTCCCCCACTAACCTAAAAGCACCTATAAAGTGGTTACCGTATGGTAATAGTCTTTGAAGGGAAATGCACAGAGCTTCTGGGTGTCTTTGTCTTCGCCGTGGTTAGGGGAAAAGGGGGATGAGCTCAAGAATAATGCATACTTTTTCCCAGTCTCTCATGCATTCCACACTACTTATGCCCACGCCATTGAAATGAACCCATTTTAATAGCATGAATTTATCGAACGCTGCTACCAAGTGTCACGAACTTTACTCATGAAACAGGTTAAACTGTGTTAAACACTTAGAAAAGTCCTGACATATATTATCTATTATTATTTAATCATCCATACAGCCTGTAAGGTAGACATTATTTTCCTCATTATACTGATAAGGACTCCGAGAAGTTAAGCAGTCAGCCCAAGATTGCACTGCTAGTTTGTGGAAAGTTGGGGAAATGCCACAAAAGGAAATTCACATCTACACATCCTATTATCAAGCATACAATATTTCACATTACAAAGGATTCTTTTATTTACTAAAATAAAATTCCTCAAAGAGGCAGCCACCTCCCCTACTCATTGACCTTGACCTTTTGCTTATAGACCTTCAATGGTCTCGCGGATAAAAGTACTAGAGAAACCAGAGGCCGAAGTTTTCCAACCAATGCCTAAAAGCCAATAACCAGAAATGAAGAAAATAATAATCGGCAACATTTATTGAACACTTTATATATAAAGAATTCTTATAGCAACTCTGCAAGGTAGATATCATCTCCTTTTTACGGAACAGAAAACGGAAACTCAAGAGATTAGGTTAAGCCCAAAGCAAGCAGGGGAGCCAGGCTTGGAACCCAGGCGCTCAGCCCCAAACCCCTGCCATTTCCAATACACCACGCTGACTTCACAGGCACTACACGAAGTGCAAATCAACAGGAAGATCGAATGTGGTTTGCCAGATTGTGCACCAGGCACCTTAGCGAAGCAGTTGCTGAATGAGATAAAAATTATGTAACTTGAAAGATCATTTGAGATATAAAAGGATAAACGAACTGACACAAGGTGACATTGCCCCCTACTTCCTGAAGGTAACGTTGGACCACATCTCACATTACCGCCCCCTACACCCTTTCACTGAGATGGATTCAATTTATCAAGGAAGCTGGATCTCAGATCATCTTGAGTGAGAAAGGCGTCTGGTCCTAGATCTGTCCCTTGAAGTAAGAGAAAGTAATCTGGTTTCGAGACAGCCCTTCAGATCTGCAGACAGCAACCACACCCCTTACGAATTTTCTTGCTTTCAGCCTGAATGTTCCGCCCTCAAAGGACACTGGTCGCCTCCTCTGTACACTTGATATCCTTAAATAAATGAGGATAATGATTGTCTACATCAAAGAATTAATGAAGCTTTATTATAGAACAAAATAGAGGAACAGAGATAGAAGTCCTTGAATGGTAAAAATATTAGTTCAAATTCTCAGTCAAGTGATAGGCAACTCAGAGACACTTTATCCCCCTCCGAAAAGACAGTGCTTTCCCCAGCCCCAGAATGACGCTGGCACCAGGTTGCTGCCTGAGTCTCAGCAAATCCGTCTGGCTTCTTTGGAATGGGGAGTCGAAGTTCAGGGCAAGCCGATGACCCTGGAAACCTGCTGGCTCCCTGCCCACATCCCACCACACACGGTGGGGTCTGATCTGGACAGCACCATAGCCCGCAAATCACAAGCCACGCAAGGAAAACGATAAGGCTTTATGAAAAATCCAAAGTTTATTGCAAATTGTATTTTGCTTCCCTTCGTTCTTCATTTTTACAGGATTTATTGATATCCATGATTTTTTCACAGATGTACTTGTTGACTTTGGAGAGTCTCTGTGCAATTTCAGTTTCATCCACAGTTTCTTGTGCTATTCTGTCATACAAACACTCTAGACAGGGGAAAGAAACAAGATGGCCAAGGATTAATGGTGGATTGGAGTACAATCTTTTAAAGGGGCAAAAAGAAAATGAGCCTCTTGACATACCTCCCAAATACCAAGTCTTGTGTCTGGCACAGCTGTATTTTTAAATTTTCATCACAAGTGTACTTAGAAAATAATAAACTGTAGGTATCTACTTTAAAAATAACGATACAATATCCATGTGCCCACTACCCAGCCCCAGCTTAATAAGACATTATTGGTCCTTTCGAAGCCCCTGGATGCCCCTCCCAAGCCCACCCTCACCAGGGGGAAGCACTGTCCTGAATTTTTTCTCTTCTTTTCATCTTATCACATATGTATACATTCTTAAATAACATATTGTTTACTCTTCCCTGTTTTTTAACTGTTTTACAAGGGTATCCATACCTTATATATCTTTCTGACTTTCTGTTTTTCACTCAACATTACGGTTTCGTGATTTACCCAAGTGGAAGGGTGCAGCTGCAGCTCATTTATTGTCACTGACGGGTAGTATTCTCTTGAAAGGACTATTCCACCATTTGCTGATCCATTTTATTGTCAATGGATACTTGGGATTGTTTCCAGTGTTCTGCAATTACCAACACCCTAGCGTGTGTCTTGTGGAGTGCACATGCAGGAAATTCTCCAGCACGGGCCTCTGCGTGGAGTGTGTGCATGCTCAACTTTACTAGGTGATGCCTAGTGAACTGCTTTCCAAAGTGGTTGCGCTGACTGGCACTCTTAAAAGTAGTGTATGCAAGGACTGGTTGCCCCGTATCTTCAAAAGCACTTGACATTCTCAGGTTATTAAGGTTTTGACAGCCTGGTGGGTATGAAGTGGTATCTCATCGTGGTGATTACTATTGAGGCTGAGGATGGCCACACTTACTGAGTCTGACATTTGCAATGTGATGAAGCCAAGAGCGGGCCTCAGACAAGGTCTGACAAGGAGCCTGACTTCAGCCCACTTCCTCGCCTGGGGACCTGAGGCAAATCATTGCCCTAGATTCCTCACCTCATAACCAAGGACAACAAAGCACAGGTTATCTTTTTTAAGGCTGCCATGAAGCATGTGAGATAAACATTTTGCAAGCCTTCTTCAAACAGTAAGGAACACTGCACCTCAGTGGAGTTGTTACAAGTATTTTATGTAGCTACAATGGTTTGTTCCCAGGGCCTAGCAGAGTGCTTGCAGAGGGGCAAGGTTACGCGAATGCATATTAAGTGAATGAGTGAATACTTTCCCAGGGAAACCGGAGGGGACATGAGGGGACTGGAGGAGTGCTTGGGAATGTACCACTGGGGTACGTAATCGTGGGCAAGAATTTTAACTTCTTTGAACCTACACTTCCTGATCTATAAAACAGGAATGATGACCCACTCTTAAGGAAGTACTATGAAAGATAAACAAAATCTTGTCTACCAGGCCAGCCCAGAGATGCAGAATGTCAGCACTCCAAGGGACTGCAGGGCCTACCACATGCTGATCCCTCCACTGGCAGGAGGAGGCAGAGGCGTGCAGAAAGGAGGTGAGTACAGGCCGAGTCCGCGGCTGCCGCCCCCAATGCCAAGCCCTTCCTGGGTGTGCAGCCAGCCTGCCTCCTGGTGCCGTCCATGCTGCAGGGGCATGCGCCATAGGTGTTCTGAGTCCGGGGCAACCCCCTCTCCCCACGGAGAAGGGGTCTGCATAGAGAAGACTTTAAATGCTTTTGGTTGACCTCCACTGTTCCCTGACTACTCCCAAGCCCGCTAATCTCTTCATCTTGTCCTGGCCTTTCCACAGGGACTGAGACAAGAAGGTAGGAGGCCCCGTCTCTCTCCAATCCTGCCTTCTGCTGGGTCCACCTGCGATTCCCTCCCGCTCCAGGCTATCCCGTAAATCAGTGTCTTTGATGATCTCTTCCCTGATTAGCCTGGCTCCAACCTTCGGCTGCCTAAAACCTTATTCACTCTTCCAGGTTCAGCCTCCCTGGGACGTCCCAGACTAAGCTGGGAGACCCCACTCTGCCGCCGACAGCCTCTGTGCTCTCACTGGCTCGCTCTCTCTCAAAGCACTGACCGTGGTCTAATAAAACTGTGACCAGTGTCTCCCCCACAGACAGGAATGCCTGGACCTGCCATCTCCAGCCCTGGGCCAGGAGGAAGCAGACACTCACAGTGACTTTGCTGGAACCTGAATCAAGTGAGGGAGGCAACCTATGTTGCGAACCATTTCCAAGTTCAGGGGTTCGAATCTGGCTCTTGTCCTAGTTGCTGTGCAACCTCTAAGTGGTAACCCCTCTGGGTCTCAGGTTTACCATCTGTGAAAGTAGGATGGCAAACCCCATAATCCAAGGAGATTCTTCCAGTGCTGTCTTTAGCTGTCTGGAAGGCAGAAAGGTGGGAAAGAGGCTGAGGAGAGAGAAGGGGAGAGAAGGAGGGTGGATGTGATGGCCCTTGGAGCCCTGGCAGGGGTCACAGAAGAGGCAGGAAGAGAAAGGACTGAATGGAGAAAGGTTTACAAGAGTTCTCCCCGGAATCCCTACCCTTCTCGTGTCCTGGGGGCAAGAGCACTGCACAGCCCCTCAGGTTGATTAAAAGGCTTTGTTAGAGTCTAGATATTAATCACCTGCACTTGCTGGGAATGGCTCCCTCTGCGAGGGAGCGTTTGAGATTATTGCTTAATTAACAAGGTTTATAATAGCGCTAATGTGTCCTATTAAAAAAGTTATAAAAATTAACCAGAACTCAATGCTGTGGCTCATTTAGAAAACTCAGACACTCTGCAAAAGGTCATTTGACCTTAATAAGGTTTAACTGTCATTCTGCAGCTTATCATTAAAGCAAGACCCTCCCATAGCCCTCCTGCTTCCCGTGTTCTAAAATGGTGTCAATGTTCACCCATCCCGCTGCCGTCCTGTAAGGAATGACTTTAAAATCAAAGAGACAAGAAAATCCTCATGAGCATCAAGGATTGTCATTTTTATACGGCAAACGAGACTAAATGTGGTAAAAATCAAATTAACGCAAGCAATCTCAATCCATAAAGAGCTTGCATGGGAAGGACCAGTCCAAATCGGTCTGGAGGAGCTCAAAGAATTAGGCTAAAAATGGTGAGTGTATGGTGGGATAGAAGACAGACTTCAAACCTGCCTGCCTGTAGTTAAGAAAGAACCAGCACTGGTAAGACAAGAAACCTCTGGAGACAAGGAAGTCTGAAAGCCTAGTTCTGTCCGGCTCTGATCTAACCAGTTGTATGGCCTTGGGCAACTCATTCTTCCTTCTCATTCATGTGCATGGCAAGCGTTTCCGGGCTTATGGCTAAGGACTTGTGGCTAGGACCTCCCCAGGCCCTTGGAACGCAGAGATACAGTAAAAAGAGAATAGAGGTAGGCATGAAGGGCTCTGGGACATACAACAGAAGTGTCCGTCCACTCTGAGAGGTCAGGGAAGGCTTCCTGAAGGAAGGTTCTCGTCAGCATATCCGGATGGGTAGTAGCAGCTAGCCGGGCAAAGCGGCCCGGGCACAGGGTGGGCAGTATGACCTGTGGTCTAGGCATCAGGAATGGCATTTCCAAATTCCCTAACGAGGAAACAGGGCTTGTTCAGGGAGTACAATAGTTCATGAGGGCAAGAACTCTAGGGATAGATTAGTGAAAAATAAAGCTGGAGCGCTGGCCAGGGGCCAGGTTCTAAAGGTGCTTTCGTGACACATTAAGAAGCTTACTTTTTAACACTGGGTGCCATGGACTGGCAGTGACGGGGTGGTGGTAATGGGATCGTGTTTGGTTTCTGAAAAATCACTCTGGTTACATAATGAGGAGAGGAGTCTGGAAGCTGCTGGAGTCGTGTAGGGGGGAAATGATGGCCTGACTACGAAAGGTGCAGTGGGGCAGGGAGAGAAGTGGGTGGTCCGAGATGTATCTGGGGGCAGAACAGACAGGACGAGGCCTGTGGAGGAGGTAAGCGTGACGCATCTCCCCTTCACCGAGACGGGGAGACAGGAGGGGCACAAGGCTCTGGAGAGAGGAGACAGGAGCAAGCGGGAAGGGGTGCGGCTGCGCTGTGTCACGTAGGCATCGCTGAGGAGATGGCCAGTGGGCACCCGGATGTGCGGCTTGGGAACTCAGAAGTGTGGACTGAGCTGAACAGAGGTTTGGGAGCGTCATTCACTGAGTCAGCAAATGTTCACGGAGCACTCACTACCTGCCTGCCCTGAACAAGATGCTCACGAAGCTTATATTCCAATGGGCGTGGGGGGAAAGACAATCACCCAGTAAAGGAACAAACAAGAAACGCTACACAGAGACTTTATGTAGGGGGCTGCTGACGTGACGGAGAGCAACAGAAAGGCTCCTGCAGACTGGGCTGTGAGGGAAGGCCTCCCTGGATGACCAGACGGAGGCAGGGTGTGCAGGGCAGATGGTGGGAACAGGAAGGAGGGGGACAGAGGCCCCTGTGGTTAGAGCACGGTGGGAAACGGAAGGGCAGAGGGGTCCCCAGAGGCCAGGTCAGCAGACATGCACCAGAACGAGGAGTGTGGATTTCAGCCTGGGCCGGGGGCGCACAGAGGGCCGTGGGCACAGTGGGAAGGGAGACCAGCTAGGGAACGCTCTGTGGAGTGACAGAGAGGACACTGTGGGCACAGACGCCAGGGCGGCAGAAGAGGAGCCCACGACGGGGATGAGAAGCCAGGGAAGCAGGAGGAAATGGAGCTTGCGGCATGGTTTCTCAGTGAGGGAGGAGAGGTCATATCAGACAGCCCAGGGAGGAGGCGAAACACGTGCCCTGGACCTGCAAAGGAGGAAGTCTGTGGAAAACGAGGCAAGAACACATGAAGTAGAGGGCTGGGAGTAGACAGCAGACAGCGGGGGCATTACAAGTGAACACAGGCAGCGAGTGTAGACAACCCCTTCAAGAAACCTGGATGTGAAAAGGAAAAGAGAGACATGGCAGCAGCTAGGTGGTAGGAGTGGCCTCTAGGGAGTGTTTTATTTGTTTTCTTAAGAAATGAGGAATCAAAGTCTATTTAAACGATGCTGGGAAGGAAGCGGGAGCGCGGGAGCGTAATTGGAGGAACGAGGTACTTAGGAAGGCAGGGGGGCTGGCATCCAGATGGAGAGACTTTTATTTTCTCTATGTAGGAAGAGGCACGGCCATCTTTTGAGAAAGAGGGAGGTGTGGACTATCATGTTAGGAAGAGCAGAGAAGGTTTAAAAAGAGCTTGGGAAATGGGGGAGTGGATCAGTGAGGAAAACCTGGGGGGCTTGGCAGGTGGGGCTGAAGACCGTGAGTCTGGGATGGCCCTACGCCACATAGCTGAGGGGTATTGTAGATTGTTCTGTAGCACTGGGGGCCAGATTAGCTGCACAGGACATCATCTGAATGGGGTTTAAGGAAGAGTCAAAATGTCTGTGTGGGCCACTGGGTGGCCAGGACAAGGACGGCGATCCTGGCTTTCCAGAGGGAGACACCAAGCATCTGCTCGGTACCGGCACCACGCTAGGCTTGGGGAAACAAAAGTGAATCTAGTACGAACCGGGGTAAGCTCATAGCTAAACCAAAGCAGAGCTGGGGCTCGACCCCAGGCTTTAGATACCTGGTTCCTACTTCGACCTGCTGTCACCCTGCACCGGGAGCAGACAGGAGAGAACCCGCAAGCTGAGAAGCACTGAAAGACAGTGAACTTCAATGATGTGACCATCACAGTGTCACGTCGGCTCCATGGAGGCCGTGCACTTGTCAACAAAGAATGGTAACTTCTTTCCTAGTTGAAACATAACTCTTCCCAAGTTATAATTCTACCCTTTTAGTTGTCTGAAGAGGGAAGTTTTCAGCTGAGGAAACTCAGGCACGAGGGGAAGCGACTGACAAGAAATCACAACAAGGGTCAGTCAGGGGATCAGTTTGCCGCTTTCAGTGTTTCATTTGTTCAAACTGCATTTATTGAGCTCCTACTGTGTGCCAGGACCCGTGCCAGGCACCAAGGACGTGGAGGTGAATCAGAGAAGGTCAGACTTGTGCCTGAGGCAGACGTGCGGTAGAGGATTTTAGAGCACAACATGACAATGGGGGGCCAGCCAGTCACTCACTGGAAGGCCTCTGGGACCTGCTGAGTCACCTTCCAACAAGTATAATGGAGTCAGAGGTCGGTCACCTATCCAGCAGGGCAGGACGGCATCCCCAGGAAGGGCTCTTTCTCAGGGCGACCTCCCAACTCAGGACCACCATTTCAGAGAGCAAGCAGACTAAAGGTTAAAATAAGCGGCTTCCTAAATCAATTAGTCATGAGTCAGCCAGGCAAGGAGGGCAGCTGCGCTAGAGCAAAATAAGCCTCACACCAGAGTCAGGGTGCCATGGGCCTGACCCTCAGCCTGAGCACTGAACCTCGCTGAGCCCTGCTACCTTGACCTCCAAAACATACCCTAAATCTGGCCATATTTCCCCACTCCCACTGCTCTAACCTTAGTCCAGGGCATCATCATCTCCATCTGAGGCCACGGCATGAGTGTCCTAACTGATCTCCCATTTGGTCACTCCACGATCAGCAGACCCCACTGCCCTTCTCCTGTGAGTACAGTAGATTCAAGCTGTTTCATGTGGCCTTCACGGCCCTCAAGACCCACTCTTGCCCACCTCCCTGACCTCACTCATGACTCTGTGCCCGTCTGGAGCTTCCTCATCCCTTAAGCATGCTGGCCTTGGCACCTGTTTATTCTGCCTGTTGTACCACCCCTCAGACCTCCAGGGGGCTGCCTCATCCACCTCCAGTCCCCGGCCTCTTCAAGCAGGCCTGCTCCAACCACTGTGGCTAACGCAGCCCTCTTTGTCCTGCCATAACATGTAATGATGCTTCACCACCTTCATCGGTACCTGAAATTATCTGACGTATTTGTTGTCTGCCCTAGAACCTGGCATGGGGCCTGCTCAAAATGTACATGTGGATGGAGTCTACTTTCTTCATTGAAACATGGCGGCTGGACACTTAGAGGTCAGCGGTCAGGAGCACTGCTTCTGAGGCCCAAGGCAGTGACCCTCTTCCCCAGGAATCCTTCCTTGATTTTCCAGCTAGGGGTCTGCTCCCCTCCTGAGACCTCCCTCTCACGCTAGCGACCCGAACTGTACCTGCGTCCACAGCTCATCTCCCTGTTAAATGTGAGCTCTTCTGGGACAAGGTCCATACCTGCTCTTAGGTGCCGCGCCCAGCCCGGGGCCTGGCATGGAGAGGCTTCAGTGTTTGCTGACCTGTGTCTGGTACCTTCCTGACAGAGTACAGGACAGCATCTCAGTCGTGGTGTTTGTACTGCAGTGACCTACCTCTGACAATGCTTAGTTTGTGAGGCGAGAGGGGTGGCTTAGGGACCGCATCTTTCTTTTTTTTTGTGGCAACTCCTGTGACGCTTCTGTTCTTCAGAACATCTGTTCCCCAAATCATGACTGCCAAGTTCTTTGTGTACTTGGAATCTCCTTGGGTTACTTGTAGCTGGTGCCATTTCTCCTCATCAACCCAAATCCCGCTTCCCAGATGGACCTGAAAGGGATAAGAACACAAGCACCTGTGTTGTCGGACAGGCTGGCGTTGGAAACTTTTCTTGTCCTTTTTTTTTTTTTAAAGATTTTATTTATTTATTTGAGAGAGAGAAAGAAACAGCATGACAAGGGAGAGGGTCAGAGGGAGAAGCAGGCTCCCCGCTGAGCAAGGAGCCCAATGCGGGACTTGATCCAGGGACTCCGGGATCATGACCTGAGCCGAAGGCAGTCGCTTAACCAACTGAGCCACCCAGGCGCCCCTTTTCTTGTCCTTTAAAAGACATTGCTGCACAACTACAAGGGACTCATTCCATAAATACTACATTAACTTTGTTTAAGGGAAATAACGCTTATTTACAAAATACCTATGATGCACCAGGCCTTATTTGAGCACTTTATATCCACGATCTCAAATCTCCATGGCAACCCCGGAAGGAAGGTGTTGAGACACTATTTTCACCTCAGATGGAAAAACTGGGTTGAGAAAGGTGCAGCCAGTTGCCAAAAGTCACTCGACTATTAAGTTGTAGGGCTGGGATTCTAAGCTGTACTCATGTTATAACAAGGCCGCTCGGAGCCTGACCAAATCTCAGGACCACATACATTCAACTTCTCTCTCTGTTACACTTTAGACAGACTTCTCTCCCTTTCACGTGAGCATGCTAGGACACACATCCTGGCACAGTGCTTCTCCACAGTGGCACATACGGGGGTCCTCTGGGGCCGTAAAAATCACTTGTGCCTTGGCCCCATTCCCAGGGATTTGGATTTATTACTCTCGGTGGAGCCTAGGGACCAGGATCATTGAAAGTTCCCTAAGTCATTCCGGCGTACAGCTAAGTCTGAAAACCACCACCCGCTGGAGCAGGGCAGGCGGCGGCCAGGCTCTGCCATCAACTGGAGTGTGTTTGTGCAAGTCCCTTCCCACCCCTGGCCTCAGTTTCCCGTGAACTGAACTGGGAAAGGGGTATTTCATCTCTGTGTTCCTTCTGGCTCAGAACACGTATAGTTTTCACAAATCAAACAGAACCACGGCGTCCTCAGTCTGATTCTGATGGCACACATAACGGAACATGATCTAATGCTCCCTACAGGGAAGTACTCTGAAAGTTTCAGGGCAGAGTTAGTAAATGTAAAGGACTCAGATGGATCTAGCAATGAACTGCAGGTGTTCAAACTGTTTCTCTTTCTGGCTCTTTTAACAACTCAAACACCATTTGCTGATATTATCATTAAAAAATAGAGTTTTGACTTTGACGCTGCCATTTATGTTGTATATCTAACGAGTTTATGGAGGGTGGAAATGGCCTCTGTGGGGAAGGAGGGGAGGCAGCTGCTAATAAGCTAAACTTCCTCAGGGTAATGAGAAGGCTCTGCCTAAAGTCCTTGTCTTCAGCAAGACCTGTAGGTCATCCACATCATGTGGTCAGGGGACCTCTCGGGAGAGGTCCTGGTCTGAGAGACCGTGCACACATCCGAACTGATGGCAGACTGGCAAGAACCACTGTTCAAAGATGACTGAAGATCTTTCTACTGAAGCCTGGTTTGGAAAAGAAGGTGGGCATACACAGACGGGAAGACAGGTCAGTCAGCAACACTGCTTCCTTCACCAGTTACTGACGTTTTCCAGTCATTAAAAAACAAAAACAAAAACAAAACAACCCAGCAACACAGCCCACCCATGAATGCCAGTAAGTAACAATCTTCCTGGCCTCATCTGCCTCTGCTCCCCTTTGCTCACAAGATCATTCAGATCTTTGCAGGCCTGCTATCAGATAACCAGATCCACCTGGTCTTCCTGTGCCGCAAACCTCAGGACTACAAATCTACTCATATGGCTCAGGAAGATAAGCCATGCTGGAAGCGAGATGCCTGGGGCCAGCTGGGCAGTATGGATCCAAGGTCAAGTCTGTTCTTTCCTCCGCAGTCTGAACTGCGGGTGGGCAGTCCAAGTGCCAGATCAGGCATGTGGGGGACTAGTTTCCTGCTACTCCCTGCTGGGCCCCAAGTTACCTCCCTAGGTGGCACTCTGAAGCTACCCTCACAAGCTTCCTGACGTAGGGGAAAAACAAGGAATCTGAATTAGATTAAATTCAGAATCAGAAAACCTCTGAGATGGAAGACAGCTTCTGTTTTTCAAAGATCTCTGCTCTTTTCTACCCTGGGCCTTGCTGTCCTATAATCTTTTATTATTCTTAAAAGAGAGATGACAGTCATTTTAGCCAATGTTCTACTAGATAAGGGGGACACTAATATTTTTTGAGTACCAGATTGTACCCTCAACTTATTTAATCCTCATAATGACCTTAAGAGATGGAAATAGGTTAGAAGTTATTATTCCTACTTTACAGACATGACTAGAGATTCAGAAGGACAAAATTACCTTTCCTAAGACGTACTAGCAGTAAATTTGGGGATAAGGATTCAAACCCAAATCTGTGTGACTGGCAGAGCCCATGTTCCCCAGGCCTTCCTGCCCCTGCCAGTGTCACAGTGGTGACAATGTGGTGGAAACGCAGCCTATCCACCGCACCGATATTCTACCGGGCTTCTTTTTGAGCCGTCCTCTGTCCTGGTCCAGACGCTTCCCTTGCCGGCCCCCACCGCAGGTCACTACTGCAGACAGGGAAGCCAGAAGAAGCCACAGGCTGGCCTTCCCGTCTCCAGTCCCTGCCCCCTCCAACCCGTCCCCCGCCACAACCACTACCAGATCAGTGTCCCTAAAACATGGCTTTCCTTCTTTGACTAGCTGACTTCCAGTCTTTCAACTCTGTGTTTCTATGTGAACCCTCGGGAATCTTGAATGGCTCCCTGTTTACTATCTCATGTAACCAATCTCCTCAGTCAGCTTTAGATGCCCTCTAGAATCCTCTTTCCAGTCAACCTCCTAGCCTTTATTTCCCTGCTATGGCCATCAAGATGAAGCTCCCAAACTCCTTCCCTTCCTTCTACTTTCAGTGTCTGCTAACATAAAGATGGCGCTGGAGGCTCCAGCTCTGGGTGTGAATCTTCACCCTGCTACCTACTAGCTGGGAATCTTGGGCTAGCCACTTTACCTCTCTGAGCATCACTTCCTCGGGTGGAGAAGAGGCAGAACAACCAAATTCACAGAGTTGTTCTGAGGATTATATGACATTACATGAATCAGATGTCGGGAGGACAACACACATTCTCCGCCCCCCTCCCGTCTCCCCCACCCCCAGCCGTGTCTCTGCTCAGGCCTTTCCCCTGTCCAGGAATGAATGCCTTCTCCTATGTCTTCTTTAAGCCTGCTCATCTTTCAAGCCCCAGTCCCCAATCCAGGAAACCCTCTTTAACTGCTCCAGGACTAAGTTCTATCCCCTCTGAATTTCTAGCCTACTGAGAGCCTTCACCACCTGATTTAGCCCTTCACGGTACATCTCCATGGGGATGGGGTGAGGCTTTGCCTCTTCTGTCCCCTTCATACTGATCAGGACTAGTCTGAACACAAAGCAGTAAGAAACTGATGGGCATATTTAATATGTTCTGGTACAGGCTTTCAGTTCTGGTGAGCTGTTCCTTAGAGAAAATATTTTCTGACATGCACTTGAGTACAAGGCCAACTTTACAGCACAGAAAGAAATGGCTCTGGGTAAGACCAATCACAGGTATGTGCTGGGACAAGGGCTCTTCAGGTTAGCAAAGCTCAGGGTCACCTGGAGCGATGCCCAACTTTCACAGATACAGCAGAATAGACTGGAAAAAACACTGGCCTGGGAACCAGGAGACTTGGCTTGCACTTCCTACCTGCCTGTCTCTAATCTATTCTATAATTACAGAGGAATCCCTTCTCTGGATGTGTTTCCCCATCTATTCCATGTATAAATTAGACTATTTAAACTTTAATGGTCTTTACAGCTTTGTGCTTCAATGAGTTTTTGAAATAAAACATCTTAGACAAAGAAAAGCAATGAACTTTATCAAAATCAAAGTAACTTTTGTGGTAAGCCCTATTCACATAAACCAGAGTTCGCTATTTGACCAAAATGTTAGCCTTATGTGTCAAGGGAGGTTATTAAAAATATGGCAACTTCTAGGATGAGACTTGATCAAAAAATGGCTTTGTGAAATGTTTTATAGGACAAAACTAGTTTCCTACCAGGAAATGGATCCCATTCTAATGCTCTAGGCTTTGCAGAGATTAAGGCTTTTGTTCATGCAGGCAGAGGAAAGAAAGGGTCAGAAACGCTAGCAGAGCCAAGAACAATGAGGATGCAGGCAACACTGCTCTGGGAAGCTGCCATCCATTTCTAGTCTGTCCGCTTCCTCTCCTCTCCCTTCATAAATTTCTCTGCTGAACTACCAATTAGTTGCAAACAAGTCAGGTTAGTTTTACAGCAACATGTTGGCAATAACCAATGAAAAAACAAAATTGGCAATTTTAAGATTTGTTGTGCAACTCCTGTAAAAACATTAGATGAGGTTTGAGAGACCCATTTTCTGGAAATGGAAAAATGATACCTTTGCAAAAGCGGCCCCCATAATGCTCAGAAACTATCTGTCAGTCTTCAAAGGAAGAGAGAAATAGATTTCTCTTGGAAGCTATCTTAAGAAAAAGTCTCTAGCCACTCTACAGTGTGGTCATCACTAAAAAGAAATCAACAAACACAGAATAGTCCTTTCTTTTATCTCCAGTTGAGGAAGATTCACCCAACTTAGATACACAGTTGGAGTCATTAAAGGCCTATGGATAGCAATAATCCATCCCACCTCATGAAGATGGAGACCCTGATGCCCAGAAAAGGAAAGGACCCATCCAAGCAAGGTCGCACAGAAAGCACAGAGAGCGAGCTCTGCTTCGCATTCAGGCTCCGGGCTGCCTAAATCCACCCTGTCATGCCACCTGTCCCCTGCAAAGCGGACTTTTAAAGCCTGTGGGCTGGAGCAAGTCAGACAGAATGGGCTGATGACCTGGCGCATCAGTTCTGCCTCTGAGGGGGAGGCAGCGCTCAGTGGGAGATGGAAGAGCAGCCTATCCAAGACAGCCCTCAAGACTAACACATTTCATTTCCTCAGCTGACAGTATTTGCTTTTTTGCCTCAATCTGGCCAGTCGCAGGGATGTATCTGGATGAACCCAAATAAGACAACCTTTTCTTTCTCATCAGCCCACTGGGGAAACAATACTGGATAAACAGAGACCTTTTGAAGCACAAGGCAAGAAAAACAGACTGACACAGATGATTTTTTGGGAGGAATGAGAGGTGGTATCTGTAATGTATGCCATGGTGGCAGAAACAGAACACTAAAACTGAATTTGACCAGTGCCTACACAAAGGGCTCTAATATACTTCTTCCAAGATGAATCCATTTGGATTTTAGAAGGATGTCCGAACAGTTATCTCTCTGCCCTGCTGCTCTATCACATGACTTTAAGACTTTCCAAGGCTATTCCGTTATTTTTCACCACTGTACCAATGCAACTACTAAGAGTGCTTAAGTTTTCTTTCACGACTTTTTTCCAAGGGTCTTACAAGAAAATCTGAGGAGTTATATGTGGTCCTAGGACTGTGGGCTAACCACTGCGGAATACAGAGCTTGGAAACAGCTTCGGGACATCCTAGGAGCATGTCTCATTTACCAACTTATCCTCAGCATCTAGCATAGGGCTTAGAACATGTAGATACTTCGTAAATAGTGAAATGTATACACACTGAGTTATCTGTCAATCAGACATTTCATATCTTGTACACCTTACAAATTTTTTATATCTGGTTTTATAGGAGGGTAGGACAAGTTTCATCAAACTACCATGTTTTTAAAAACTTTCTCACTACTAAGCTATTTTATGTCAGTTTCGTTTTACAGTTGCTTTGGCCCAGTATTTAAGAAAAAGGTGTGTGTGTGGGGGGGTAGGGAGAGAAAAAGAACAAGTCCCAGAACAGCTCCTCTAGTTACAACACACGAATTCTGGACATAGTTACTCAGGCCCAGGGCCAGGAGGCCAACTGGCCAAGCTATGGCTCTGGAAGCTCCCACCGTACTCTCCATCGTTACTCTAGCTAACAAACACTTGCAGGGAATGGATAGTGAGCTTGAAACACTACCTTGCCATTGTCTAGGATATACTTGTCCATGACAGGTGCAGGAGCGGGGTAATAGGACGACGTATTTGCTTCCTCACTGAAAGTGCTCCGTAACTCCGGCTCGGGCTCGAGACATTCTGACTTTACTTTTTCCAAGTCAATGGCGGGACCTAGGCAGTTAAGAAAAGAGATCTGTCTAGAACTCCAAGGAAAATAAAAGGCAAATATTTTTAACTATGCATCTATCAGCACATAGTGGCACAAAATAAATATGCTGGCTTATTTTGTCCAGTGGAGTACACTTAAACCCAGGCTGGAAAATAATATGAGATATGAACGTCACAAGGGAAAAGGAAGAAAACTGGAAGACAAGAATGAACTCGACTCTAAGTAGGAATGAGAAGCAGTCTTTGAGGGTGTCATTGTCTGACTGGAAATGCAGGGGACTCAACTGCCTGCTCAGAAGAGGGGTCCTGGTAAGACCCCGGTGGAGAAAGAGGTGGCCATCACTGTAATATGCAAATTGCGTATCTGCAAAAAGCCCACCTCTGCAGCCTCCAGGGGAGCAGGCCACAGCCAAAGAACGGAGGTTAGGGAAGCACTGGGGAGAAATCCAAAGGCCTCCCTCTCCCTAAGACCTAGTAAGTAGCTAGACAGGAGCATTTCAACCAAGAAATTAAAATACAATACAGATTAAGCTTCTGATTGCCTGATCTAGCAGCTACCCTGATTTTTATTTTAATGCAATCAACACAAATTACGCACAGTTTAAACAGCGAAAGGAAGCTGGATAAATGGTGGAGGTTTCTAAGGGGAATATTTTTTTCTCCATTAGTGTTTAAAAATGATGGGCTATTTTTTAAATCACCTATTGTGTCTTGATTACCAAAGGGCAGAGAAACAGAATGAAAATGAGTAAATAAGGCTGAATGACTGGATTAATTTTTGCAGGAGAGCAACCCCAAAGGCCAACGGAGAGCCCGGCACCCTGGAAATGCTCCCTCCTCAAAACCTTTCGGGGGTCGTCCGGGCTCAGGGCTTTAGCTACTGCTTTCGCAGGTCCCCGGGGCCATGCCTATACCCTAAGTAACCGATGAATATCATGGTCCAACTTTCCCTTATCCTAACTGTGTGGATCTCTTGGTACAGAGCTCTTTATATATCAAAGCCCTAACGAGCTAGTTGCAATTCTATGTTCAACTGCCACATCCTAGACTTTGGCTGGTGGTAGAGATGGTATTGGTGATTTTGTTACTAAAATTCCTCATGACACAGCTTCCCAGAACAAGACTATCATTCCTGAATTGCTGCCATCTGCAAGACAGAATCTCGGCAGTCTCCAAGGACGTAAGCAGGAGCCCTGCACAAAGCAGAAGGCAAAATGGCTGGGGAGCAGAATGGTGCTGATGGAAAAGCACGGCTCATCTTGGGACATAAGTTTCGGTGCTGTGCCTGGCTCTGCTGTGTTTTAATTGCGTGACCACAGGGGAGTGAACTGTAGATGCAGAAGTTGGCAGAGGGAAGGGCAGACAGCATCATGATTGTTCGGATGGCATCTCCTATACTGTGTGATCTATTCAAGGGCTGGGCTCTTCTCTTTGTCCCCAGCACCTGGCACCGAGTAGGTGTTCTCTGAAAGTTTGCTAAATGAGTAAAAGAATGACAACAATAAATGAAGAATTCTGCAGTTTCAGAAGCAGATGCCAAAGTTTCTCCTCTCTCTGTGTGAGATCTCAGGTTGAATTTCTGAGATACAAACTCAAGTGGAGCATTTGATCTTTTCTTAGATCAGGGAAGAGGTAATTACTTCAGTTTCCCCTAAAGGGCATGGCCCAGTTGGCATCTGAAGTCTCTTCCTGCTCTGACATTCAGCAACAGGAAAAAGGGCTGGGCTGAGAGGATGAGGTCCCTGTTGCCACTGGCTCACAGGTCCTCTTTGGCAAGATTGTGTCCTTTCTCTAAAGCCTCTTTTTCCTTCTATGAGAAGATGCTGGACAAGAGAAGGACTCCAGTTCAGCTCTGACTTCAGTCCGGTTCTCTCCCATCCATCTCCACCATGGCTGCCAAAGAGATCTCCTTAAGACCGTGTCCTTCCTTGCTTAGTACCCTCCTTCCTAATTACGCTCAAAATGAGGTCATACATTGCAGCCTCCTTAAGGCCCAGAACAACCAGCCCCCTCTCTACCCCTGGTGCTCACTTCTTGCTCTCCCCTGATACTCCCCTCTGCCCAGGGCCCCCTGATGCTGTGCTGGCCCAGGCCTCTATGCCTTTGGATGTGCTCCTGTCTCCGCCTTGCATAATACCACCTCATCTGCATGCCAAGGATGGAGCTTAGGTGTCTCCTCTGTGAGGCTTTGCCCTGATCACTACCAGGTGTGTGTGTGGGGGGGGCGGGTGGAATCCTCTATTTTGTAAATACTTCCAGCAAATTCTGTTTGCAATCATCTGCCAATCTGTCTGTTGTCCACATTAGACTGTGAAGCTCTTTGGGGGTAAAACTTTACTCTCTTTGCAGTCTTGGTACCCAGAACAGGAGGGGAGAGAGTTGTGGGGGAGGAGGGGACTTAAACAGGCTGGGGCAAAGGTCCTGAAACAAAGCCCTGCTGCTGAGTTGAGGTGTTTGGGGGTGCAGGCTGGGGTGGGTGGGAGCTGTTCTTAGACTTTTGTGACCTTCCTGGCAGCCCGTGAAGTAGAAATTAGGGCTGTCAAACAGAAATCGGAAACAGCTAGGCAGAACAGATGATTCTGAGGGCTACAGAGGGACATATAAGGGACATCAGGAGTGAGGGTTGAAGGACATCAGGAGTGAGGGCTGAGCGTCACTTCTTGGGCTCCAGCCCCTGCTGCTCCCTCCCACACCCAGTCAGACTCCACACCAAAGTGCCAGCCTGGCCCTCTCCATACAAACACCCTTTCTTCCAGCTGCCCAGTCTGGAAGGAACGTGCTTGTGCCCTTCCTGCTGTCTGGTCACTCTGCCCCACAGATGTCCACCCAGCCAAACTCCACCAGGCACTCAAGGCCTGATTCCAATGCCACCTCCTCCATGAGGCTGCTCTATCCCTTCAAAAGGAGGTGGTCATTCTCTCCACCCCTTGGCTTAGAATCTGGAAGCAGAGAATGGAATTTAAATTCTGGATTTGCCACTTACAGTTTAGGGTAAGCTGTAAGCTGTAAGCTCTGCCCCCCAGCCCGTGGACCCCTCACCCCCCCAAGAATCAGAGGCACTCAACTGTGTCTATGCCTGTCTCCCCCACTAGATTGTGAGGCCTGAGGGCAGGCAGGGGCTGTGTCTTTTTATTTCAGAGACCAGGGCTCAGCACAGTGAGCGCCTGGTTCACATTCTACCCTCAATAGGTAATTTCCACATTAATAATTACTTAACCTTTCTGACCCTGTTGCCTCACCTGAAGGAAGGAGCCACACCAGAGATGTGGCAAGACCGAAGATTCAGTGAGTTGCCCAGAGATGTGAAATGAGCACTCCAGAGTGTGGCACAGAGCGGGCCCTGAGGCCACACTGCGCCCCCGCACCGCCCCTCCCTCACACACACGTTATCCCTGGCCGCTCTCTTAGTCCACCACTGACTTCGGTGGCTTCGGTGCAGGCAGAGCAGGTCCTGGCACCCCGCGGCACCCCCATGAGCCCTGGACTCGTGCTGGTCTCCTCAGGGACTACTGTATTGGGATCTTCTGGCTTTCAAGGCAAACTGCTTCCTGCCATTCTCCCTCAGCACCGTTCAACACCCAGAGGCTGCTCTCTGCGACCCCCCCTTCTTCATCTGGCTCCTCAGCCTCAGCAAGGAGGGCAGCCCAGCCAAAGGCGCGTCTTGGGAGGGGTTCCTCAGGGGACCTGGGTGTGAATTGCAGCTGCATGACCTTAGACTAGTCACCTCACCTCTCCGTGCCTCGGCTTTTCCTACCTGCAAAGTGGGGGTTCCCCGTAGCCACCATGCAGGCTGATGACGCCCCTGGAAGTGCCCAGCATGGAGGCAGGCACAAAACAGAGGCTCAGGAAGCGGCACATGGACGAAGGAAGGACTCCAGCGGTAAAACGGGGTGTTCAGTATTACAGAATCCAAAAGAAAAGGAATAAAAAAGCATGTGATTTCTTTGGGGGAAGGAGAGGGAGGGCCTCTAGTGCTTTTAATTTAAGGGAGGGGGGAGACAAACATTTCACTGCAAATTTTAGTCGGCTCTACTACCGATGTTGGCAATTTACATCTCATTACAACAAATGCCTCAGATTGCTGTTTTGCTTTTAAAAATTTCTGAGGCATTGTTCTCCTTCAAACACATGTGACCAAATTAGCCACAATAATAAGCACTCACGCTAAGAGACAGCATTGTAAGATCTGGTGCAGATATTTTAAGTAACAAAGGAACTTTTTTTCCATGTTGTGGGAAGAGTAGGAATTAAAAAAAAAAAAAAAAAGGTCTTTTGATCCACTTCGGGTTTATTTTGGGGAAAATACACCTTCCATGGAGAGAAACCTCTCAGCTGGGTAAAGGAAGCTTTTAAAAAAGTATAAAAGGTAGTACTTGTCTTTTCATTCAGTCATTCAGAAACCCATTCAGCACACAATTGCTGCGGCATCCCAAGATCTAGGCCCCTTGAGGC
>NC_138372.1:35227281-35298466 GCF_054177405.1 Leptonychotes weddellii
ATGGGAATCACGGCACAGAGTAAGGGGCTTAATAAATGTTTGTTGGCACAACGAATAAATGAAATTATATCACTCTGTTTTTGTCTGGCTTACATTAGACTAATGCTGTTCTTCCTGAAAACCTTTCTAAAAAAAGTTAATGCCTGTGTGACTTCCAGGGGGTTCAGAAGTCATCCATGTCTTCAAAATACATGTCTATGTTTAAACACGAAATGCCATTTCTGATTTCTGCTGAAACAGAAAGGCTAATAATATGAGATTTTTTTTAAAAAGTACCAAATCATTCCATTCATTTCTGTCAGTGAATAGGAAGTTTCTCTGTTACAGGTATAATTCTAGTTTCTTCCTAAATGCAAAGTGAATCAAGTCAAAATTCTTACATGCATTCAGAACCCCTAGTGTGGCACAGAGGCTCACTGGATTGGGTAGAAGAACGAGGATTCCACTGTTTACAAAGACCCAAGCACGGGAATAGCTAGGTAACAATGAAGGAGGTACACAAGAGCCTTAGAAAGAGGCAGGGGAGATGGCCCAGAGCCAGGCAGGCGGATCCCCCTCTGTGGACCCCATCATTGTTTCTCAAAAGGCATCAGCCACTTTCACCTGCCATTGTCACTATGTGTCTGTTTCTTAGCCCCATTATGCTTCCAGGGAGGGTGGGGGACAAATCTGGTCTTATTTCTTCGGTGGGAATCTACTAAGCATCTACTAAGTGCCAGTCCTGGGCTAGATGGCTCTGAGTGGTTCACAGGCCAGCAGTGACAAAAGACAGGCAACAGATCCCTACCTTATGTGGTTGACAAGGGTCAGGATAAAGACTTGGGAACAAAAGCAAAGGAGGGGATGCTCCACCTGGAGGAGACCAGGAAGGCTTCAGAAGGATAGTCACACACTTCTGTGCTGGGGTTTGGAGGAATGATGGGCAGGAGCTCATTGGGAGTGGAGGACGAGGGTGGGGAGTTACTCTCATACAGTGAAGGCACATGGCACATAATCAAGGCTCCATGACCGGCCAGGAAGTGGGCAGCATGATGATCTGCAAGGGTCTGGGGAGGGAGAGGTCACTACCAACCTGGCAACCCTGGGAGTCTTCAGGGAAGAGGTGAGCTCTGGCTGGAGCACTGATGTGTGATGAGGTCTGGGGAAGGTGGAGGGGTGGTCAGGCAGGGGATGGGATCACAGTAAGCCGTGGCTCTTTGGGTTCTTCTCCCCCTCCTTCCCCATTTTCCCAATGCCTTCTATGAGCAAGGGCTGGAGTAGGCTTTGCTGGGCAGAGGCAGGACAAGCCCGTATCGCCGGAGGCACCAGATTGAGCAAGTCCTTGCAGCTCAGCTGGATGCCCCCCATTGTGGTGTGCCCCCTCCCCCACTCCCCGCCTCGGGAGTCCAAAGCACAGGGTAGCAGAGCTGGGATGGACCTGCGAGCGTCCCCTCTCCATGGGGCAGAAACCCAGCAGGGGGTGGCAGGAGCAGGCCCAGGGCCCCAGTCATGGGGATCAGGGTATTTTCCCCACTTTGAGGAACTGTAGGTGCCCATTTCAAATGACATATTTGGTTCTCTCTGAGGTGAGCAACACCTACTGAATGTCCTCTGTTATATACCTTACACCAAAATCTCTCTCTCTTTTTTAAATCTTTGCAGTACTTTTCACCCTGATGTTAAGTACTTATTTGTTTCGCATCCCCTGGCTAGAGTGGAAACTCCAAGGGCAGCTGTGCTCTTGTTCACTGCGATCTCCCCAGCACCCAGTACAATGTCTCTGGCACACAGGTGACCCTACCTACTGTGGAGGCTGTTTTATGTATGACAAGCACCAGTCATTAAACATGTGTTAAATGAAAGAAGTAAATCCTCATGGAAGTCTTGCAAAACAGATCTTATTATCTCTGTAGAGGCTCAGAGAGGTAACGTGCCAAAAGTCACACAGGTGGTGAGGACTCAAATTCTGGGCTGTTAGACTCCAAAGCCTTGTTCCTTTCACTGCTCTACACCTCCTCAGCCAAGGGCAGGTTTCAGATTTCACAGTTCTGCTCACCCTGTGGGGCTCTCAACTCATCTCTGACCTTGGGGGCTGGGGGTCCTTGAAGAACTCCACAGGAGGCAGTGGGGAGGAGGGGGCGTCCCCAGGACTCACCTCACCTCTGGCAGCTCTGAGCCTATCCTCTGCCAGCTGGTGGGCAGTCCAAACTGGGCTGCTTCTTCATCAGTGGTTCTTCCACTCCCCTCCCCACCCAACCATCTGGGCCCAGGGAGCATCCAAACGTCAGGAATGTGAGAACAGCATGAGTCCGCCCCACCACACATGCACTCCCTCCTAGCTACCTCTTCGCTATGCAGTCCAGCCAGAAACTACTTGAGAGAGCCAGCTTCTCTCATAACTCCAAATCTTTGTTCAGGCTGTCTTGCTGCCTGAGATACTGTTCACTTTCTCTGCATTTGGATAAACCTAACTAGTTCCTCACGTGGGGGCCTTCTCCAGCCACCTAGAGTACCCTTGCCCCAGTCACCTACGGAGCCTTCCTCTGTATCCCCTGCCAACGCCCCGAGAGCCCGGAACACAGCAAGGCTCACACTGTATTCCCCCTGTCGACTGCTGAGACCGAGAGTCTTTAAGGCAGTACCAGGGTCTTAGCTGTCTGATTTCCCTGGGCCCAGTGTAGGGCCTGCAACAAAGGAAGGGTCTAATAAATGCTCCTGAACAAAACTGTTTCCCTACTGTCAGAGCCATCCGGTAATGGAATGGGCTGCCCTGGAAGGCAGTGAGTGAGCTTTCTGTCTCTAGAGGGATGGTACAAGAGGTTGGATGATCACTTGGCAAGGAGGCTACAGAAGGCTTCCTGTCCCATGTAGGAGGCTGCACCAAGTGAACTCTGGGACTCCCTATAGGACTAGGGACTGAGCTGGGACTCTAAGAATCACCTCCAACCAAACTCAGCTGCCTGGAACAGTTACAGAGGGTGTGGCCAGGCTCTGGGCCCTGCTGAACCTGCCAATCAGACTCATTCCATCCATTCATCTTAACCCTCTGTGACTTCACGAGGATGAATCTGTCCAGATTCCACATGGCCTAGGCATGTCCTGTTCCCTCTCTGGTCCTCAGTTTTCCCATCTATAAGATGGGGGTGAAGGTTGGATTGGGTTCTTATTTAAAGAGATCATTTCTATAAAAACTCCAGGAATTTTCTGGTTGGCATCTTGAGATCATATAGGTTGGTAAGGCTAAGGAGAAACAGTACGCTCTTAAATTAGGCAGGTAACATCCCATCCAATAACTCAAAGGTTAGGGAGTCCCAGAATTCACTGTAGCACATAAAGGAGGTTTAATCATGAAGGCAGAGGAGACACAGCCACTGCAGAAACACAGGGCTGGATGCCCATGGGATCAGCCTGCCTGGTGTATGGAAAAGTGAGACAGGCCTCAATTTGAAACCTGGTTCCACCATCTCCTGGTTGGGTGGCCTCAGGAAAGATACTTCATCTCTCTGAGCCTGCTCTCTGGGCCTCAGCTGCTGACCCTCTCTACTGTGGAGGCTGTTTTATGTATGACAAGCACCTAGTGTCAGGCCCAAAGCAAGGTGTTCAGAGAGACCAGTCTTTGCCTGTGAGGAGCCCTCTCCCACCTCCATTTCCTCTGACGGGCAAATCTAGCAGAGAACAAGCCTGCCCCCTGGCTGCACCAAAGCCAATGACCATCAGGCAAAGCCTTGTCCTGGGGGAAAGTACATTCCTGTTCTGGCCCAGCAACTCCTACATGTTCTAAGCTACCCAAGCAGATTACAAAGGGACAGCCTGGAGTTGTCCTTCAGCCCTATCCCCGTTGCCCTAGAAAAATGAACTCCAGGGAGAAAGAGGAAGGAGGGTCTGGGACAGTCCTGCCACTCTGAAATCTGTTCTTAAAATCATCTAGGAGGAACTGTGGGTAACCTTTCCATCAGTGGTGCGAAAAGCCCTTCACAGTAGAAGATCACCCATATCTTTAAGAGAAATAATTCCAGTTCTCACCGCTACATCTTTTCCTGCCATCCGAGCTGAGGAGGCATGGGGCACAGTGGTTTTGGCCCCGCTCCACCACTCACGGAGGCAGCTGGGAGCTCGGGGGCCTCCTGGGCCTCACCTCTGCAAACCCGGCCTGTGGCCCTCCCTCGGTGCCTGACTTCCGTGAGCGTTCCTGATGACTGGTGAGAAGGGACTGAGGCTGCAGGAGACAGAAAAGCATCCAGAGGTTCACCGCAGGCACCAGAAGGAGAGCCCTGGCAAAGAGGAAACTGAGCCATAAAGAGCGACGGCTGAGGGACTGAGGGGGTCAAAAGGAGTGGTTGAGGACTGGGGATGGGAAGACAGAATTCTGTCCAGGAACAGTGGGTGGAGGGAGAATTCTATAAACTACAGACCAGTAAACTTGAGCTCAAGGCCAGGCGAAGTTGTAAAATGGCCTATTTAAGAATGATTTCTGAGGACTTACCAGAGAGACATTAGGGGTTGACCAAAGATTAAAATATGCCAAGACAACCATACCTGTGTCCTGTGGCAGGACAATGAGAGTCTATGATATGCCAAGCATTGGACAAACATTATGCCACGTGCATCCTCAAATGATTCTACATCAGTATGCTGGGCCCACCGTGCACTTACTTCATGCCAGACCCCGATAGAGGTCTTCCCATGCATCTGCTCATTTACTCCTCATAAGAACTATAATGGTGGGTACTATCATCGACTCCGCTTTACAGATGAGGTAACTAAGGCCCAGAAAGTTAAGTAACTTGTTCAAGGTCACAAATTAGATCATGGGAAAGCCAGGGTTCAAAACCCCAGTACTTCCGACCTCAGGGCCCAGGCAGGCCCTTAATCACTACGTAGGCATGAAAGAGACCCATCTTACAGAGGAAAAAACAGAGGCTGTGAAGGGCTCAATCATTTACTTGAAGTTGCACAGGTACTGACCCAGAGAGCTGAGGTTCAAACCCAAGTGATACCTGTTGCCGAAGCCCAGGCCGCCTCCGGCACAGGGGAAAGCCAGCAGAAGGCACTTGGCCAACATTAGCTGCCTTTTCAAAGGCACTGTCAGAGACCTGTGCTTAAAGAATCCAGCTCGGACGGCAAAGGATTTTAAAGATCAAAGCTGGTATTTTAACGGACCTTGGACAGAACACAAGGCATGTGAGCCCAGAGGAGAACAGAGGTGATAGAAACCGAGCTCTAAAGAGCCAAGACAGATTTGCAGACCACAATGGCCTTCCCCTTCAAAAATTTCAACCAATTTGAAATGTGATGATCTGGCCAACAGGGATGTGAGCTCTTCTTTTTGCTTCTCAAATGGGGATAATCATCCTTACCTGGCCTCGCGATAGGGCTATCACAATAGTCCAATGACATAAAAATGTCAAGGTGCTTTCAAACCCATCAAGTGTCATGCACGTGTGAATTATTGTTATTATGCTCATTATCTATGCCTCTTTTGGGTCAGGATCCATCATTTCTGCCTCCATTCCCTGACAAAGCACACCCCAAATCTAAAACCAGTATATGCCTCCCTCCTGCAGTGACAGCCCTGGTTTTGTTCTCCCTGGTGTCGTGCTGTGTGCAGGTCTGTGCTCCCCACCAGATTGTGTGTGCATCTCGAAGGCAGCAATTACGTCCTCCTCCCCATACTCCTCACAGAGCCCTTGCCAGCTTTAGCTAGAGGAAAATCACTTGAATCACACCAAAATGAATTTAACTATCTAAGAGGCGCTGGTGCTGACACTGAGGACAACATCTAAGCTTTTGTCTTTGACCTCTAAGGACAAGGAATGTAGCCTAGGAGAAAGCGAGAGGGACCCTGGAGTCTCTCTCGCACACCAAAGCTCCCCCTTGCAACTGGCTTTCTACAGTGTGCTTCCCCTGGAGCCCTTGGAATTCTGAGTCTGCCGAGCCTCAGTTTAATAAACACTGCTCTGGTGCTCTAGCTTGTGAATGTTTAAAAATGGGACCGTCTTATTTGTTTCTATGTTCTTAGCACCCAACGCAGTCCTGGCACAAAGGATGTCCTCAGTGAATAATTGCTGAATGAATGAAAATAATGAACATAGGCACAGATAAATCTCTACTTTATCCATTGGAATATCTGCATGCTTTCTGGATCCTCAGCATTTACTTCTTGGGAGAGGGTGGGCAAAAGAGGGCACAAAAGGAAAAAGAGACTGGCATTTACTAAACATAATATGCTTTATGCTCACAGGGCTTTATCCTTGCCATTTGCTTCCTCACTTAAGTTTGATGTTGTCTCAGAGGCCCCGAGAGAAGAGACCCTCAGTGGGAGAGTGGGGCTCCTGCTCATCAGAGAGGGCTATTTCCCATGCTCCGATCACAGAAAGGAAAGTTCTGTTTCACAGAGAAGATGTGCTTTGTGGGGAGTGGGAGTAGAGGAGTCACCTCCATATCCAGACAGTGAAATCCAAGGGTTAAAGAAGGCTGTGGAGGTGAGGGTCCAGAGAGAGGTGCACAGGACCAGGTGTCAGGAGACCCCCTGGGAATGGGCCTGTGACGCTGTCTGGGCTTGTCTCCTCATCAGCAGCACCAGTCCATTTCCTGGGTAAGCTCTTTCACCTCTCCAGGACTCCATGCTCCAGAGAATCTTTCCTGTTAAATCCAGCTTGTATATATTTGTGGAATGAATGAAAGATGAATTAATAAGGGCATAAATGAAGACGTGAGCCATCCAGGGACGTCTTGGAAACATCTTATCCCATCTTGCTGCTGTCCTCTTTCCTTCGGCCCCTGACCTCCACCAGGAGCACCGTTACAACTCCTGGCTGCTAGAGGGCCTGCTCACCACTCTGAGGTCCCCATTGGGCTCAAGGGGCCAGGCTCCTGTTCTCTGCCTATTCTCATCTACCACCTGCAGGACCCTAATGCCTGGGGGAGTCAGCAATGATTCTTCCAGGCAAGGAGCCTACCTTTTAAAACTGAGCATTGCCGACCTGTTGGCCTCTCTTGCCTCTGAATCTGCCTGTTATGGTGTAGATGATCCAGCACCCCAGCTGGACAAAGGCCATTGAGCTGGGTCCCCTGGCAAGGTGGACAGGAGAAAATATGCAAGGAAGGGCCTCTAAGAACAATGCTTGAGTCAGGCCCAGGGGGCCAAGGCTGGTACAGCTCAGGATGTGCTCTCAGAGGACACATGAAGCCAAGAAACAAAGAGGGTTTTAGTCATTTTCTGGTTCTTTGCCATGTTACCAGTTTCTAGATGTATATAGATGAGGAGCTATTATAGCAGAGGATGTCTTCCCAGACTCACCAAGAGAGTTCCACCTTCAAAGGCTAGGCTAGACACCCCCTCCCTTTCCAGGGCTCATTACACTGCATTTCAACGATATGCTTACATATTTACCTCCATCACTACACACACCCCAACTTCAACTTCCAATGTCTTAGTCTTCTTTGTATCTCTCCAGGCTCCTAGGCTCAGAAAGCACCTCGGCAATGTTAGCTAAGTTATATATATATATATATTATAAGTACACATATATAATATATATAGCCTTTTAACTTCTATAATAGACCCTGACAGACAGAGAAGTTAGTTAACCTACCCAAGGTTATACAGCCAATTACTAGCTAGGGGAGACAGAGTTAAAAACCAAACTGGGCCCCTCCTTAGCCCTCCCACTAAATGGTGTGAAAAAGAAGCTGACGATAAGCGGGCAGCAACCAGAATGCCAGGTGCCATGCTATGAGGGGTATTATTATTTCCACTTTACAGATGAGAACACCAAGGGTCAGAGAGGTGCTCTCTGCCTCGATCGCTCCTCACTCTTCCCATCCACTCACTCATGCCTGAGTAACAAACCTTCACCCTCCAGGTTCCAGCTTAGGTGCCATTTCCTTCAGGAAGCCTTTCTTCCCCAGTCCCCCCAAATTGTGTGGGGGCCTCTCTTCTGCAGTCCCACAGCCCCCTGTGCTTTTGTCTTTCTGGTGACACTTATGCCCTGTGCTGTGACTAGTTGTGTCGGTGGCTGTCTCCTTCAGCAAACTTTGACCTCCTCAAGGGCAGAGGGCAAGGGCTCTATCTTAAACATATCAAACTCTCACCACCAGGCAAAATGCCTGGCACACAGCAGAACACCAGTGAATAACTGCGGAAGAAAAGACGGAAGGAGGGAAGGAAGCAAGGAAGAAAGGGAAGAAGGAAAGAAGGTTCCCAAAACCAGAGTTGGGAAGTAGGGAAGTTGAATCCAGGTTTGGCTGGTTCCGAAGACTAGACTATAGCTGTGAAAACATACAAATTCCCCTCAGGGTAGAAACCCTTCTATTCTATTCTTGTGGATTTGTCTTAGAACTTGGCACATTATCATTCTCCAATCAACAAGTGCTAATCCACGGACTAATTTAAGCTCTCACAGGTCAGGGACGGTTGAGTGTGGTGTTCCAGGATGCCCACGGCCCCTAGAGCACAGGGCACTGCACATGGTCGTGGGTGTTCCACACACACTTGTGGCCTGAGCTGACTTCTATTCAGCCCATCCACTATGAAGACAATGGTGACTGATCAGGGAAGAGCCCACCACTGGTCCTCAGGCTGGCATTCAAGGCCTGTGGGGTAGGAGAGCCTGGAAAGTTCAAGACACTGAAACTATGGCTGAGGTCAAGTTAGTCTGTTTTAAGACTAAAGAGGCAAAATGCAGAGTGTCTTATTGCCCCAGAGATCTAGGAGTGGTTTCTGGAGTTTAAGCCCAGTTCATGATCACACAAAAGAGACAGTTTCCCTAGGAGTCAAAACAGTGGTGTGGAGAGTTTTTGTTGTTCATGTGCTTTTTCCCCACAAGAAGTTTACAAAAGGTGTAGCATACAAGGTGCAGTGAAAATAAAAATTATTCCTCTGAAGACCAGGAAACACTTGTTCTTTCTGAAAATTCCAGTTCTCTCCCCGTCCCCCACCCCCACTCCAAGACCAACATAGCTTCTGTGAATTTTTGCGGTTAGGGCTTCTTTTTAAGATTTGTATTTTGATGTAGAATTTTAATAACTCTTTAGGTTGCATACCACCTGTGACCCTTTACTGTCACTTCGCACCTCTACAGGCTATGACCTGGGAGAAGGGCCAAGGCAGAGGCCGAGTCGGAAAGTGGGGAAATTACCAGCCTAGATATCAGGGGACTTGGTCTGACATGACTTCTGCCTCTGCCTCCCCAGTGACTCTGGGTAAGTCCCAACCTCAGTTTCCTTCTCTGTGACAAAGGCATGGAAAGGCCTCTCAGCTGACTCCCTGAGCCATTCTGAAGATCTACCGAGACACTGCCTTGGGGACCCACTTTAAGAAATAAAAGGCACCTATGAATATAAGTGAGGTTGGGTAAGAGCACATTTATCTAAACATCAAAGCAGAATGAATGAGGCTTTACACAGAAATCTATTATCTGATAACACAAACCTTCCTTCTTGAGTGCAAAATTATATTTGATTCAAACTTCGGAAATAGAACTTGTGTTTCTAGACTAGATTGCTCCCATTTTTAAGCAAAAAACACTGGCATGGGGTTATTAATGATTGTCCTCTGGGGACGTGGAGGCTGTGAACCGCTGTTACACTGGTTTCCAGAATACGGACTGGCCTCTGCCTTTTACAATTCTGGATTCTTGTGTTCTGAGAGAGTGTTTCTCTCTTGTTCCCTCTGCTAGCCAGTCATTTCTCCCTGCTGTCAAGGCTGCTGCCTTTCAAATTCCCCGATTCCTGATTCTAAGCCACATTAGGTAAGAAAACCTAAAAACCTGGTTTGTTAATACCGCTCGCAGTGTTAAGAGCCTCTTCAGTTCCTCTACGGGCAAACCAAAGGAGTTTCCTACATCTTTATGTTAATCCTCCTAAGGTCATGTGCCTCTTGCTCAAAACTTTTTACTGTTTCTCATTCCCTCCCAAACAAGTCTGACACCCCAGCTGGCACGGGTTTTCAAGGTCTTTGGCCACCTGTCCTCAAACTACACGCGCAGTATCTCTTCTCAGCAGGCTCGGGGTGCTTTCCCACCCTCAGTGGCTGCTGTGCCTTGAGATACCCCCGCCCCTCAAGGCCTGCTTCAAGGCCCACCTCCTCTGGGGAGTCTCCCTCGGCTACAAACAACCTCTCCAAACTCTGAACTCTCCCATTTTATCCGCACCCCCCGGTGGCATTTATTGTTTCTGACTTAAAGTTATACACTTTTTAAGGACCATGTCTAGTTCTCTTCACGTTCCGGAAACTGCCTTGGAGAGGTTTCCTTCAACCCCTGGTACTGCCTCTTGCTGAATGAGTGCAGAAATGAGTGGTGGCCCTGGGGTTCTGCGCCACATTTCTCCATGTTCCCCATTGGGGTCTAGGGAGCTAAGGCCGCTGCACTCTGAAGCTCATATCAGCTTCGCTGTGGGAGGGGGGTGGCTCTACCTTGGGGTGACTGCCGAGCCAAGCCTCTGCCCTTCCCTAGTCTCAGGGGGCGCACTGGCCCATGTCTGCCCTGTGCCCTCCTGGGAGAAGAGCTGCACCAAGCCTCCCCCCGCGCCGCGTGGAGAGGTAGGTGGCCTGCTGGGGCACTCACCACTGCCAAGCCTTAGAAGCAACACGTCCTGGAGCCTCCGGTTGAGATCGCGGAGCTCCTTCATTTCCGACACGAGTGCCCCGTACTCCTTGAGCTTCTTGGCCTGCTGGACCAGCTGCCTCCGAGTCCGCTCCAGCTCCTGCTGGAGGTGGCGCATCTCCTCCTGCTGCTGCTGGTAGTTGCGCAGCAGCTCCTCGTACAGAGCCCGGGGCACGACGGCGTCCTCCAGACTGTCCATGTCCTCCGTGCCCGGCGAGGCCTCCACGAAGACCTCCTCTGGACACGTGCTGTGGCCCAGGCTCAGGCCGTTCTGCTTCTCCAGCCGGGCCACCACAGCCTCAATGCTCTTATGCGCCACTTCGCTCGGCTTCCGCCCCTCGGGTCTCTGTGTAGGACAACGAGAATCAGTTCAGGCAAGGGCAGCTGGGACTTTCTTGGACTGCGGCTCAATATTTCCCCAGACAATCCTAGAATCACAGAACCACAGAACATCAGTGCTTGGAGAAACCTGTGCGAACACTTAAGTCAAAGCCTTTCATTTTACAAATGGGGAACCGGAGATTCGGGGTGGGGAGGGGGTCTTGCCTAAGGTCACATGGTCAGTTGGTGGCAGAGCTAGGACTCTGGTTTCCCAGGCCGGTGCTTTTTCCATTCCATCGCTCTGCCTCCCGGGTGCATATTCTACCATGCCCACCCTCTCCAACTCCCCAGCCCCCACCTCACCCACAAGGCCTAGGCAGTGACTTGCTCACAGGGGGTGTTCAATGTATATTGGCAGAGAATCTGTGAGAAATCAGGCCAGGCCAAACCATCCCAGGGGAGTCAGCACGCAACTCTCTTCAACAACAAAAACATAAAAGGCAAAACACCCCAAGACAAAACAAAACACCCCCCTTCCCCCCCGCCAAAACACAAAAACCAGAGTAACCTTTTCCTCAAGAATGCTTTCATTGGGAAGGACGCTAAGAACTCTAATCTGTTCTAATCTAGGGCAGGAGCCATGTCTTATTTCCTCTGCTTCTCCACTGCCTACTCAGAACTGGCACTTGGCAGGGGCTTGATAAATGTTTACTTAACTGAAAAGTTCAGAGAATGCTGGCACTGGAAATTCCTTCAGTTTAACTCCCTCATTTGCCAGGTGAGGACACTGAGGCTCTGAGAGGGGAAGGACCGCGCCTGCGGTCACGTGGTGAGCCTGCAGACTAGCAGGTCAGGAACCTAGAGCCTGGCTTCCAGCACGAGGCCCCTCCCCCACATCAGCCAGCCTCCCTTAGGACTCTCGCCAAGTTGAAGCTCAGCAAGACAGTGGATATACAGAGCATAGTTCACTGAGAAGAAAATTATCCAGGACTATCTAGGGGCTGGGGTTCCAGCTGCCTGAGGAAATTTCAGCTCAAGAAGACAAAGCTTCCATTGAAGGGGGAGTGGGAGTTACAGGACCAACTGAATTCCTCACTCAAGGCAGGAGGGCCAGGAGCTCTCCTGATTGGGGCACTTGTGGGAGGTGCAGACAACTGAGGACAGCGGATTCCAGACAAATTAACCGCGTCAGGTCAAGCCTGCCTTAACCTCTCGATAAGTTTCTGGGTGTTTAGTGAAAAAAACAAAAACAACATGATTCTGAGATGGAGTTACATGACAAAAATCCTATCCTATCATTTTTATCCATCGGGATAAGGTGCTGCTAGTTTAGATGAACTTATCCGCTAAAATTGTACTGATCACGTGAGATCACTGCATCACTACACTGTGAGACCGCTAAGGGCAGTGAGCATGTCGGCCTAGTCTGTGACCCCAGGGACCAGCACAGGGCCAGGCCCATGGCACGGGTGCAATGAATGCCATCACCTGAACCTCGCTGCATCTTTTGGATTATGCCTTGGGGATGTCTTTGACCTTGTGTCCAATATCAGGCATGGTCAATGAAGAAGGCAGCCTTCTTTCTCTTCCCTTTCTTTGGGGTACTGATTGTACAGAAAAAAACATCTGGCTTGTTGAACAAGATATTCAGCGGGTTTACAAGTGAAGGCTGGAGGAGACCAACTGGGCAGCACATCAAAGGAAATGCAAAAGGAAATGTAAAAGTTTTCTTCCAATCCAGGGTCCACAAACTCCTTTGTGTAAAGCTGGCACATTCTGCTTCCTATGGAGTGTACCCTTAGCTGTTTGGGGCAATCTGATAGTGACTGGCTCTGAACTGCTGCCCGAGAATGGCTGTTTCATATTCCTGGAGCTCAGAGCTGTAGGCCAGGGAGGAAAGCCAAAAGCACGTTGCTTTCCATTGCCTACATAGGGCAATCGGGCAGTGCGAGGTGGCGCAGCATGAGTCAGGACTCCTGGAAAGCTCGCCAGCAAGGCAAAAGCATACTAGTTGTCCCAAGACTCTCCCAACCTGAACAAAAATCCCCAGAGGACATTTCTATGGGGAGAAGAGGCCAGAATGGAACTCTTTAGCTATCAAGACTCTGACAATGCCCCCATGAACTTCCAAAAAAAGGGAAAGATTTTGTTACCTTGATGTGTCTAAGCTGTAAATCTTCTTCCCCATAATCTTTAACCTCCCCATCTTCTTCTACGTGATTGAGAGAAAGTTTGGGGATTTTTATTTTCTTCTGCATCACACTGTTTTCAAGGTCAGATTTGTCTTCTAAAATGCATATCAAGAGAACAAGATTCATTATGAGTCAAAATGCTCAAAATACCCATAACCTGAAATGCTAGAGAACGACTGAGGCCAGACCAGTTAAAAAGGAAAAGCAAACAAATCCCAAGACCTGTCCCGCCCGCATGCAGGGCTCCTAAAAGCAGCAGTGCTGGTCAAGCTCTAGGGTCAGAGGTATACGCTATAAGCACTGAAATCATGTCCAATGATTTTGCTTAGGGGTTTTGCCAAGTATACCTTAAAGGGCGGCCTTTTATGGAATCTTGGAACTGGAGTGGCCGTTAGATTGCTATTTGGTATAAACTAGCCCATGGATCCCTGAACAGCCAAGATCTTTCTAAGTAAGCCAAGTGAATTCCCAGGAAAATGTGGTGTTTTTCTGCCAGCTCAGGTGCCAATAAGCATGAAAGGGACAATGGCTCTTACGGAGGTAGAGCCTCCCCACAGTCCTGACATAGGACAGGCTGAGGTTAAGACAGAAGAAGAGTTAACAGGTAACATTTACTGCCTTTTTACTGGTACCAGATCACAGAATGACAGAGTTCGAGGGGCCCTGTTGACCAACTGGCCCAATCTCTCACTTTACAGATGAGGGAACTCAGACCCAGAGGACAGAAGGGGCCTGCCCAAGGTGGGAGTCTGAGGAAGAGCCAGGAGTCTGGCATCTCACCCAGTGCTTACGTGTGATAACCGTACACACCGAAATGAACTACGAACTGGAAGGTGCTACACAAATACAAAGGGATGACTTCTCCTCACTTTCTCATTCTTTGAGCTCAACTTCAGACAATCTAAAAGAGAACGTTTTTTTCTCTTGCACAGATGTCAAACTTTATTTCCCAGATCTGTCTTTCACTGTAGATGTCAAAAGGAAAAATTCAAAGAGGAGAGTTCTAAAGTAGAAACTTGAACCCGGAACTGGCCCCTTGTGGTAAATAGGTTGGGGTCTTGTGTTCTGGGCTTGAACTGAGACTCTGGGAATTACTGTTTCTTTGATTCCTCAAAGGTCCCCACTGCTATATCCCAAATGCACTTTCTAGCATGTTGCCCAATGCTGGATGTGGCACGTGGCCAGGTAGCTGGTTAAACACAGTCTCTGAGGGTCTTTATGTGTGAGTGTGTGTGTGTGTGCATGCATATGCGTGTGTGTTAAACATGCTCTTACACTTCCCCCAAGCCAGGCTTCTCTTTTCACAACTTGTTAGTAAAGCTGAGAAGGAAGCTTATAAGCACACAACTATTCTAGAATGTAGTCAAATGCCACATCTTCCCAAACAGTCTTAGGAAGGGAGCCCCTGTTGGAGAGGGGTGGGACTCTGGTGCCAGAGAGACCTCAGTGGGAACCTCAGCTCTTGCGTGGCAGGGCAAGGAGGGAGGTGCGAGGCCTTGGTCTCACGGAGCTCTGGTGTCTGCTCTATAACGGAGTTGGGGGGACGGCAGCACTAATGCACATAACTCACTGCACAGTGATATACATTAGGCTCTCAACGAACACAACATTAAGACTGACACCATCAACATGCTCGGTATCATTTTTATTTCCTTAAACATAAGATGAATAAAGATAAAATTTTAAAAAATAAAGGAATGACTTAAGAAGGGCATAGAGTACCCAGGAAAAACGACTAGTCTTTGTTAACAACCCTCTCCTGATCAGAGGTGAAAACAGCCTTTCCCACTTACTGGAGGAGCAATCCTCAGTTTCTGTTTTCACAAGAAAGGCCTGTTTTTGTTCTCTTTGTGCCTATAAAATACATCTACTGAGTTGGGCCTGAACAACAGCAGGGACTGTGGTCTTCCTAAAAGAGCAGCAGCTTCTTCTTCCTACAAATCATTGTAGACTCCAAGTCAAAAAGCTGCTAAAATACAAAAGCTAAAGAAAGTGCTTCAAATGAAGTTACCCCAAAACAGAGGATGAGAAGGTGGTGTTAGGACTTCTGAATGTGTTGGGGCAAAGCTCCTGAGCTAGTTGTCAGTTTGACAAATTCAAGGGCAAAGGTTTGAGATGTAGACACCCAACTAGAAACGACAAGCTAGGCTCTGCCTCCCTGAGCTGAAACTCTGGAGCTCAGGAGCATGTTGATTGGAGAGAGGCAACCATTCAGACGCACAAAACTAGGTAATATTTGCACGGAAAACAATCCTCAGATCATCTCGTTCAACCCTTTCAAAATGCAGGTGAGGAGACTGAGGCTCCAGATGAAGCCCCCTCATCCATCCACTCAACGACCAGGCTCAGGGATGCAGGAAGAGAAGCACAGGCAGGGTGCTCATTCTGGAGGGCTCACTAGTTGTGCAAGGTCACACAAGTTGGTGTCAAAACATGAATAGTATGAGAACCCAGACCCTGTAACCAGCATCCAGAGCATTTCCTCCTATGCCTCAGTGTAACATTTACTGAGAATTTACACTTATAGCTTCTAGCCTGGGCCCCAGAACACGGAGCATGAGCTCCCAGATGTGGGGGCACAAGATAAAAACCAATGAAAACAATAATCCAAGATCTCAAATAGTGAGTCTGAATAAGGGGGAAGCAACTGCTATAGAATCTCAGGGGCAAGGGAGATCACTTTGGTCAGTGCAACCATGGCAGGCTTTTGAGAGGAGATGGCATTTGAGCTAGACTCCTTATTTACTGAGTGATCTTGGGTAAGTTACTTTATTTCTCTGATCCTGCTTCCTCATCTGTGCCTCAATCACTCTGCCAGGATGCTGTGAAGATGACCAATTCTGTATCAGGTTCTATTAAGTACTTGAGGGGAGTGAATGGTACTCAGGCAGTCAGTGCTTATAAAAGGAAAGCCATTTAAGGATGGTAAGAATTTGGAACACACAAAAGGGACAAAGACTAGAAGCTAAAAAAGGAAGGTTGGGAAACTATTTAGACTGGAATGGTTATAAAAACATGGTTCAGTTACAGGCAGGAAAAAGAGGCAAGGAAGTTAAGGCAGTTGGGGCTTAGAAAATAAATGGCCTTGAATGCCAAGGTAAGAGGAACTGAGGTCCGGCCAACAGGTGTGGAAAAAACTAGGAGTCAGGCAACCCAGATTCCAAGTCCAGTCCTGCCACATGGTGGGGTAAGAAGTCAGGCAAGCTTGCGATGTCAGTGAGTGTCATTTTTCTTTTTCTGCAGAAATGGAGATATAATGTGTACCTCAAGTGGGATCAAATCAGCTAAGTAAATGTGCCTTGAAAGCAAAAGAGCCCTGTATGTATAGTGGATGGCAAAGCTCAGTAGAGCTTGCTGCTGGTTCAGAGCCTGCTGTCGGCTTGCTTTTTTCAGGTGGAGACCTGCCCAGCTGCCTGCCTGCAGTGCTCCACTCCCTACCTGATACCAGGAGGCCCCACCCCCACCAGCTATACCCAAGGCTCCATTCTCTTCCATGTAACATTCCAGAACTCCTTTCTTGTCTGCTTGACAAACTCCACTCAGCCTCCACTCATCTCCTCCTTCTTCCTCAAAGGCCGCAATACACAATGTACATACCTCTCTGTAGCCTCTTTTCTTACTATGTTGCAGTCATCTGGTTTGAGGTCTACCTTCCCCACTGGAGTGTGAGTAACCTCAGGGCAGGGCCCATATCCTAGGCCTGGCCATACAATAGGGACTCCTCAAACAAAAATGTTTAATGGAAGAATAATAAAAAAGAGGCTATACCAATAAGCAAATGAAAAGATGCTCACAATCATCAGTCACTAGGGAAATGCAAATCAAACACATGATGAGATACCACTTCATACGAAGATGGCTATAATCAAAAAAAGAAAGGAACAGAGAAGAAATGCCACAAGTGTTGGGAGGATGTGGAGAAACTGGAACCCTCATTCATCCCTGGTAGGCATGTAAAATGGGGCAGCCACTGTGGAAAACAGGTTAACAATCCTCAAAATGTTAAATATAAAATTATCACATGACCCAGCATTCCACTTCCGGGTATACACCCAAGAGAAATGAAAACATACCTACCAAAAACTTGTGCATGAATGTTCATAGCAACAGTCTTCATAATAGGTAAAAGGTGGAAATAACTCAATTGTTTATCAGTTGATGAATGGATAAAAAAATGTGGTATATCCATGCAATGGAATATTACGCAGCCGTAAAAAGAAATGAGGTATGATAGATGCTACAATATGATGAATTCTGAAAACATTATGCTAAGTGAAAAAAGGCAAACACAAAGTCCACGTGTTGTCTGATTCCATGTGTGTGAAATGCCAAAATAGGCAAATCCATAGAAAGGAAGTAGATTAATGTGTGCCAGGGGCATCAGGCGAAGAGGCAATGAGAAGTGACTGCTTAGTGGGTCACAGGGATTTTGTGTGTGTGTGTGTGTGTGTGTGTGTGTGATGAAAATGTTCTGGAATTGGAGAGTGAAGATGGTTGCAGAACACTGAATATACTAAGAACCACTGATTTGTACATACTTCAAAATGGTTCAAATAGTGAATTTTATGCTATTATACTTCAACTAAAAAACAGGCTACCACTTGTAGAATGTCTACTACCTATCAGGTACCACCATAAGGCTCTTTGCTTATACTACTACACTTCACAACAACCCTGAAATTAAGTATTATTAGCCACATTTTTTTTTCCCACTAAAAAAGAAATGAGACTCCAAGAAGGCCCAAAGCCACCCAGATGAGAAAGTACAGAGCCAGAATGTGATCTAGGTCTCTCTACCTCCTAAGCCCACATTTATCCTCTAAACACAGGCCTGCAACACGGCAGAACCAGCATAAATGCTGAATGAATGAATGATGGCTATAGATGAAAACATCCAAATTCCCCAGTCCAAAGATCAAAGCAGAAGACCACTTTACTCCCACTCTCCTGCCAGATGCCTCTCTCCTCAGGAAGTCCCCAGAAAGCAGTGACCATTGCCAGACATAACAGAAACAGGTTGTAGCCAGGCCTCAGGGCTTGGATGAATTCTTTGAAAAGGTAGGCTCAGTAGTGCAGGAAGGTCTGAAATGACAAGAGTGAGTTCCAGAAAGGAGCAGAAGCAGATAATCCCCCCAATCCCATGCCTCCTGATCTGGACACTTGGCCAGGGGGGATCTTGAGGCTCCTCTGAGAGCTAACTACTTCTTGGTTCTATCATAATGTGCATCAGTCTCCACCTTGACTGGTGCTCCAGGGATAAGGGCTCAAGAAGACCTGAGGCCTCCATTCATCCTTTTCTGCAGTCAGTGCACATCTACTGAGCTCTGTTTTGAGCTGAACACAATGCTAAGTGTTCCTTGTCTTTTGGACCCTTATAACCCAGTATATACCAAGAACCCCAACCAGAATGCAAGGTTTAACTTCCTGAGAGATGCTGGCTTACGTGGGGGCAAACGTCTGGTCTCCAGGCCTTCCTGACCCTAATCCTGATTGAAGGTGACACTTCACATCTACATCTAGTCCACAGAAGATTAATGAACAACCAGTGTCATCATCAAAAGTGAAAGAGATGGTTGGGAGAGGGAGGCCCAGGATCTAATAAAAGCAGTGCAGTCCTTTAAATGAGGTGGTCCTTGTTTGGAATGCTGGCTCTTCCACATACTAACTTTGGGAACTTGGGCAAGCTACTTAACCTGTCTGGGTCTCAGTTTCCTTGTCCGTATGTATCGTGGAAATGCTAAACCGTTTTCCAAAAGATGGTGCATGTAAAACACCAAGAACAGAGCCTTGCTTGTCATAGGTGTTCAATGAATAGCTGCCCCGAGGCTGTCCCTGCGGGTTCCGTGCTTGACTTTTATCCCATGGCAAAGAGAACCATTGCAGGAATCTGACACAGATGGAGACGCAATGAAAGAGATGTTTAGGGAAGATTAATGTGGTAGTGGCAAGCAAGATGGATGAGGTGTGAGGAGGAGACTGAACACAGGGTGACAAGAAGCTATAACTCTTGACTGGTCACATTAATGAAGGTGAACCGTGGTGTGGATCATCTAAGACAGCAAATAACTTCATGTAGCATTTTAATGTAGCTCTGGAGTGTGCTTCTGGCTTGGAATTCCAGGAAACCATGTAAGAAACTAGCGGTGGACTCAGATGGATGAGGAAAACTCTCTAGTTAACCTGCCTTTGCAATTGTTCCAAGCTTAAGACTAAATAATCAGTTCTCATGTAAATAAATATGTAGCCTCTGAAGAGACAACCTTTACTGATTCTGACTTCCTAATTCTCTGGTTTCCAGGGCGAAGAAAACCACCAAGGATTTGGACATCAACTATTTCCTCCTCCTTTCCAGCTGCTGTGATATCAGCTAATTGCATCCACCCATGCAACAAATACTGAGTAAGCACCTACTATGTGCCAGGGCCCACGCCAAATTCTTTACTGACATCAATATATTTAATCTCCATAATGATTCCACTGAAGCAGCAATTGAGGCTCAAAGAAGTGAGTTGGCTTGCCTAAGATACAAAGCTATTACATAGCGGAGACAGCATTTCAAATCAGGTCTGCATGACACTCAGGCCCTGTTCCTGTCATGTAATCATCTTATAGGAACAAGAGAAGAATGACCAAGTTGCTAAAACTTCCTCAACTGAACTAAAAGGCACATATAAAATGATGAGTGTGTCAATATAACCTCCAAAGTGCCTGCCTTTCTCCTAAGACCTTGCCTACACCCAGAAGAATGCTGTGATAAATTCCCAAATTGAGCTGAGCCCTATACAAGTATGACTGGATGGCAGACTCTTGAACGACAAGCTTATCAAGTCCACCAAGCTCTAAATAATCCCCAGAGTCCTTATTCAAAGCTATAAAATATGGTAGAAGCTACTCTTCAGAAATATAGAAGAACCTGGTATCTGTTATTAACCTGAGGGGGCGGGGAGAGAGAGAGAGAGAGAGAGAGAGAGAGAGAGAGAGAGAGAAACATCCCATTAATGGAGGCAAAGTAATAAGCAAATAGCGTTTTAGAAAACAGGCGGTTGGACAGAAAATGCAACGCAAGTCTGTCTTCAAAAGTGAAGGAAACCCCGAAGAATCTGTAGTATACAGGAAAAATGGGAGATGGATTGTCTTGAATCCCATTTTGCATTAAACTATGCTGGATCATTAAAAGGATCCAATAGCAGAGAGTTTAATGTGGTGTGGGTTTGTTAGCCAAGATGAAATTCTGAGAAGCTAAACATAAAATGTGTACAAAGGTTTGTCTTATTTTAAAAATATCTACATGCAAGTTTAAAGTTTTTCATATGTACAAAAATCCTATAAAGTCTTATGAGGTTTGCATTAAAAACAGGCATGCCACAGAGAAGACATGCACATTGTGTTCTCTAGCCTATAGTGTTTGTTTTTATAAAATCCAAGGCAGACAAAATTCTCAAGTTTCAAGGATTATATGCAGTCAAGACAACACAGAGGGCCTGCTGTGGTATAGCAGAAAGAAATCAGGAGACACTGGTTCGAGGCCTGGCTCTGTAACGGACTCTCTGGCGGTCAGTTCCTCTTCCTCTTGGTTTTCTTCTCTGTAAAACACAGGGACTGGACAAGAAAACCTCACCAGGTCCTTTCAGCTCTGTGACCGTGGGCCAGTCACAGGGAATTCTAGGTCTCTTTCTCTTCTGTGCAGGGCAGGGTAAGAGTAGATGACCTAATCCCTCCTGGTGGGCACATGAGAAGAAATGTCCTACTGATGCCATTCAAAAAAGAGGCGAAGAAACTGTTAACCAGGTTTCAGGTCTCCTTGCTCTCACTCCCGCTGCCTCACTGGCCTTGGCACAGGGCTGGGCATGAACAAAACCAGGAACTTCATCCTGCTGGCTCATTTTTTGGGGTAAGAAATGGCCCCAGCATAGGGTCACAAAGGGGCAAAACATACTGGGGGATCACTACCCTTTCATGCTGAAGCCAAGCCCCAGGAGGATTTAAAACACACACAAGTTAAATTTTAAACTCATCTGCTTCTTACATGTGCTTGCTCCTCTAAATCACTCCTTTCCACGAATGGTGGTACGCACAACTAAGCAAGCTGTTCTCTTGCCAGGAACTCCTAGCCACCACAGTCCTTAACAGCTGCCTTTGTTTAGCGAATACCTACTATGTGCCAGATACTCTTCTGTATTCCCGTGCTGAGTAACACAGTGGGCAGGCAGCCAATTACTATTCCTACGTTACACGTGAGCACCTGAGACTCAGAGAGGTGAGTTAATCGCCCCAAGTCACATCGCTTCTTAGTAGCAGAGTTACCGTTGGAACCCAGACTGTCTGACTTCAAAGCCCATCTTCTTTCAGTTCTCTAACACTTCCTCCTTAATATTTAAGGAAGTGACCTAGAGGTCACCTAACCAAATTCTCCCATAGGGCAGGATTCCATTCCAGAATATTCTTGACATGCTTGCCAACTCCAGTGATCAGGAGCTCATCACGATGCTGGAAGCCCTTTCAATTGTTCATCTGCTCTCTCTGCTCCCATCAACCCCCATGAATTCCACTCTTTGTATCCAACTCTGCTTTCTGGACCCCAAAGAACAGGCCTGATCCTTCCTCTACTGAGGGCAAAACTCAGACACTGAAAACCACCAAAATATCATCCCATGCAAATCTTTTCTTCACTTGCAAGTATATTTAGCTGCCCTATTGTATGTCTAACCAAAAGCTCAGAGGAAGAAGTAGCTGTATGTAGTTAAGAGAAACAAAAACAGGCCTAGATCTGGGATCCAAAGACCTCTCTCTTAGCTTGATTTTCCAGACACCCATCTGCCCTGGTTATCACTCGATTCTCCATCCATCACTGGCTGTTCATCCCAGTCACCTTTTCTGGGCTCTTCCTCTTCAGCTGTGCCCTTAAAAGCTGATGTTCTGAACAGTTCTGCCTTGCATGATTCTTTACTCTGCACCCTCTCCCGCTGTGACCTCACCAGTCCTGCGGCTAATGACTTCCACATTGGGATCTTCAGCCCAATTTCAGAGTGCTGTCCTGAACCTTGACCACGTGCTTAACTGCTCCCCTGGAGCATCCACCCAGATGTCCCATGGGCCCCTAAGATTCAATTTGTCTCAAGCTAAACTCATCATCTCCTCTTCCAACCAACTGCTCTTCTAGTGCTCCCCACGGAGGGAGGAGGGGCCAGATCACCACGTCATTATCACCACAACCAGGCAGTTGCCAAATTCCATGGATTCTCCTTTCTTAGTCCATCTCAGACCCACCACGACCACTGCCACCTTAGTTTAGGTGTCACGCTTTCGGAATGAACTGACCCACACTTCTCCACAAGCCCATTGCCTGGCACCTACAGTTCCTGCTCGACAGCTGTTTGAATAGCTCACTTCTCCCAGGTCAAACAAGTAGCCCTACCTCACGGGGATGTAGACAGAGTACACAGAAATTCCTAGCACTGAACCTGGAACCTCGTGAGTATTTCATAAATATTTAGTAAATGAGTGCTAGAAAGCAAAAAACAATGCCCATTCCTCCTGCATTTCCCTCCAGCATATGACTGCCCACCTCGTATAACTCAATACCCATGAAACTTAAATAAATCGGAGAACACCTCCTCAGGGCATTTACCCTTTTCTGGTAAGCATTTTAAAATGAAGAGTACACACATCTCTCTTGAAGGAGCTTATAAGACAAAGCAGGTAGGCACAGTGGAAAGAGAATTAATCTTGGAGTCAAAGATCTAAACATGAACTCCACTTTTCTGGTGTGTTTTTAAAAATAAAAACTAGTGTGTTCTTGAATAACAGAACACCACACAAAAGAGTATGACCTCAGCTTGCCTAGGGCAATTTTTTCTTTCATCCTGTGAACCAGAACTCTGAAGTACTCTGTAGCACATACCATTTCGTTGTAACGAATATGTGGTTCTTGAATAAGACAAATCACATCAGACTGAGCCTTCAATGGTTAACATTTCAGTGGAATCTGCAACAGATGACAGCAGGCAAGTTCCAATCTTTGCTCCAATGTGTATTAGCAGAACATGTCAAAACCTAAATTAAAAGTTTTCACTCGCTTTAAAAAAAAAAAAAATCCTTTTGTTGGCAGTCTCCCACTGATGACATGCAACAATCTTTGCATATGAAATCGGCTAGTCCCCTGCTTCGCTGCTAACTTTGTAGAAGTTCCAAAGCATTTCTGGAGCAAGTGATCTATTTGGACCGACAATGCCAAGCTGGGACCTGAGCCCTGAATGAGCTAAAATTACCAAAGCAAGAAGAACGTGGCTTTGGAAGCTATTTCCCCCAAGTGTGGGGTTTTTCTAGTCAAGGGAGTGATAAAGAATGTTGACTTTTTCCAGATGAACAACGTTGAATGAAACCTCAAAATCCCACTGCAGGTTTCTGCTCTGAAAAACAAGTTGCTGCTACAGAGGTTCCTGTCCTTCCCTACTTCCGCTCCCCAAACAGAATAAATGCACCTGTCTTCCCAAAGTTCATGAGTTCAGCACGGGCTGGCTGGTGTGGACCATGTGCTGGGCACTGTGGATGCAGAGACAAGGAAGGCAGGGCCCTGTCCTGGAGGAGATCACTGGCTGCTAAGGAAGACAGGCACATTCGTGACTAACTGAAGCAAAACACAAAATGCTAAGATCCATAAGCAAGGGACAAGCAGAGCAAAGGGAGAGCTCTGAGGAGGAAGAGTCCCTCTGGGGGCAGAGGGTAGGACAGGGAACACCCTTGAGGCAGGGGGGGCTCCCAGTGTATTTTGTCCCCTCTAGCTCGCTGGACCACAAATATGTAACATGTTAGCTTTCCCCACTGGAAGGCATGGGCAGAGGCCCCAAGTCAGACAATGATTAATCCATCTTGGTTGGTTCAAAAGAGTGTCTGCGGGTGTGTTCTCAAGATGGCATGAAATACCACAGGTCTAGGGAAAGTGGGAATGGTGGGTGAAGCTGGAGAAGTAAGGTGGGGCTGAGGCCACTACAGATGTCAGGCAGAGAAGCTGAAGTTTAATTCAGTAGGCAGCAGGGAGCTACAGAAGGTTCTAAGGAGAGAGGTGAATTGACCCAAGACTGTCTTTTAGATTATTCTGACAGCAACTTCACAAAGAGGCTGGAGACAGGGTGAGCAATTAGGGGATCCCTGCACTGGTTTAGACAAATAAAAGCTGCCACAGGCCCGGATGCAGGCAGTAGTAGTAGAGGCGGAAAGGAAAGACTTAGAAGGGAATCTGTGCAGCCCAGCTAGAATAAGCCCTTTCTCTGCCCCCCCCCTTTGCCCCTCCCCCACCAGTGCCCGGCTTCTACCTCCAGACTTCGGACTCTAGTCCTAAGACTACATATTCCCTGAGGAAGATGCCCCTTTCTTCTTCATCACTCTGCCCCTGACAAAAACCTAGGCTTTGCAGGGCCTCAAAAGTGAGCTCGTCTGCCCTGGGTCATGCTGTCATTTCAAAGCCAGTACCTCTGATGTCCTGGTGCACTGGTGCCTTCGCTTACGACAGCATTGGGCCTGGCACGTAGGAAGTAGCAAGGGGGCATTTGACAACAAAAGGAATTTAGCACGCCCCAATAATAGTAACATAGCACAGATGCTTGGATGGAATGACGTGGTATCGTAAGACTCTGAGCCTAGAGAGCCAGTGTTTGCCCCGTAGAAACCACCAAATTCAATACCAAGAGCCCCAGTAGCAGGCCGGACTGCAGTTAGATAACAGTGAGCTGTCCACATGGGTAGCTCTCATTTTCAGATCGTGCTTGGCAAATAAAGGAGAATGAGCAAGGAGAGACCGAAGGTAAACCAAGTCTTGAGCTATGTGGTTCCTCTATGGAGGGTGGGAGCTCCTTGGAGATTTCCTCAGTAAGATGGCAACTGAAGGCGGAGAGGGCAAGGTGTGTGTGCTCTGTAGGACAGATGCTGGTAAGACAGGAAGAGGAAGAGCAGAATGGGCTTGAAAACTCAGGAATGAAAACTGTCCACTGGCTTGAACACTTGCCTTGAGCGCCAAGCTTCATGGTCATTTCTCCCCTTTGCTTTCACTCCTTGCATGCATGCTGTGTGGCTGATGGGAAAATCAGCTACTTTACAAAGGCGAGTGCCAAGTAGGGCCTGTGTTCTGAGGCTAGCTCTGCCCCAGGCCAGACTCTGAGCCTCAGTGTCCTCATCTATACAACGGAAATAATATCAACAGTGATCTCTACCAACAGAGTCTCAGGGAGGACCAGCAGGAACAGTGCACAGGCACACAGCAAACCTATCAATAAAGGTGGGTTTGTTTCTTTTTCCCTTGGACTGAAATCGCCATTTGTTGAGAGGAGGGCGATACCATAGGGCCTGACACGCATGAAACCACGGCATCAGCCAGCACAAGCTGGAAAAATGCAACGTCCCTCAGCAGCTCGCTCTGACATTTGCTGGATTCAAGAAGAGGTACACTTGAACACAGCTCTGGGTGGGCCTGGGCAAATACTCAGTCAAGTAACACACTTCTCGCCCACAGCCCGGGAGCAGCCCGAAAACTGCCCCTTGAGCCCCTGCTGTTGGTGCCAGAGAGGGAGCAGCTACTCGTGGCTAATTCACAAACACAAAGCCGTGTCTGCCTCCCCTGGAGAGCTCACCTCCTCCCATGTGGTGCCACAACACAGTGGTATTTACAGCTGGGAGATGCCAAAAGACTAGCTCTTTAAGAGGAAGTCACTGCGAGCAATTCAGTGCCGCCACATTCAAGTCAAGACGGAGTTTCAAGCCACAAAGGAGAGTTCTCTCAGGGTAAATGAATCCCCAAACCCACCCTGGCCCTTCCAGCCAGAGCTGCAGCTCCAATTTAAAAATTAACCAGCTGATTGGAATTCGAAATGTGGTCTAGCCAACCTCAAGTTGGGTTTTGTTGTTTTTTCTTTTTTCTTCCCTGTCTCCTCCCAAAAAAGAAGTGAAGAGGTGGGGGAGAGCGTTTTTCAACTCACTTTACTCAAACTGGCGCCATGGTTCTTCTCTGGATCTGCTCTGCCAATTCCCAAATGTTGCCTAGATCTTTTTGTGTTGTTGTTTTTAATAACCCCAGAGATTTATCAACATTCCAACTCGTAGGATGACTAGTCTATAGATTCAAGATCCATGGTTCTCAGACCAAGAACTCCATGTCTTACTTATGAGGACTTTCATCAGTTTTTAAAATCAGAGTCAGCGAGGGCTGCCTCCGCCTCACAGCCTCTCTGTAGTGCTTGAAGAGCCAAGCAGTGTTTGTGTTTGCTGAATGAATAAATGGATGAATGAACAATCTCTAAGAGAGGAAAACAGTCATTACACACCAAGTCACATACATACCACTGACTCCTTCTGACATACATGGCTTCCCCTCTCCTGAGGCCCTTCCAGATCTAGGAGTATAATACAATCATCAAGAAGCACACTTTCTTTTCTTCTAGCCCAAGCCAAGCTGAGGTTACAACCTAGTTACAACTTCCTCAGGCCTATACCCTTGGGGAATAATCACCTAGTCCCCTCCCCCAGGTAATTAAAAGCAAGCAAACAAAATAAAACCTCATCAGCTCCACAGGTTTCCCTTTTCTACATACTTCTCCTCATTCTGTTTTTCTGGACCCAGCTGTCACCAGGTATTGTGAATGGGTCTACCCCACTGTACCCTAGGGCTTGTCAGAGGGGTGGTGAGGATGCTGTCTGACAAAAAGACCCTGCGGTGCCGGTGGGTTTTTAGTTCTTCTTCCACTCCTCAAGTGCAAACCCACTTTTCAGAGGCCACAGGAGGTGCTGGAAAGGAACTACAGTCATGGGCCAGAGCTCTAATCCACTGCTCATTTGCCACGGGATCCTAGGCAGGTCACTTCTTGGTTTCAAGCCAGTTTCTCTATCTGCCACATTGAAATACGGTAACATGCTGGCTTCATCTTTCAGGCTAAATGTGAGAAAGCAAAGGAAGCTGGAAAAATTGGGAAAGGTCTTAAAACTACACCATCTTCATTCAGCTCCTAACCCTGGTCTTCCCTTCCAAGCAGAGAGCAGGCTGGCTGTCTCTGCCCACTCTGGGGTACCCCCACCCCTCAGCAGCAGCTAAAAGGCTGCTCCCCCAAACGGAAGTGATACTTTCTTCTTCCTCTTACGTCTGTACCCATGTCCCCTACTACTAGCTGGGAAAGAGGGTCCACTGGCTTCTCTTTACAAAGGAAAGGGTGCCTCAATGTAGCAGAAAGAACTTGGCGTAGGAGGCTGAAGGGCTGGTTTCTTGTCCTATCACCAGCTGAACCTCAGTGTCCTCATCTGACAAAATGGGGATGAGACCACCTGCCTTGCCTATTTGTCAGGGCCCTGAGAAAGCAGGAATGGGAGGTCTGGTCTTATTCTGACCAGAAACTCTTTCCTTGCCCTCAGCTCTCACTCAGAGAGCCTTCTGGGAGATTCAAAAGGGGTGTGGAGGCTGAGGGATGCTGAGTGCCACTACCTCTTTATCTCTGCCACCTAGCCAGGAAGGGGCAGGAGAGTGGCACCCAGTGATTAAGGCCTCCTCATCCTGTCCAGTGATGACCCGGATGGGACAAGGATGTCAGAGCTTCCTTCTGTGAAGAGGGACTCACACCTCGAAGAGTCTGACAATATCCACCTTGCCTCCTCAGGTCCAGGAGGCACCAAGGGCCTTAAAGGAAGAGAGACAGAGAAACTTGAGGAGACAGAAGGAGCAGAGAGGGTAAGGACCAAAGAGGAGGTGAGAGAGAGAAATAAGAGTGCAAAGGCGGGGCGAGAAAAGAAAAGTGACGGGGCCAGGAGAACAGACAGAAACAGAAAGAGGACGACAGACAGATAAAGAGCGATGGAGACAGACTGACAGCGCGGGAGTGTCGGGGAGGCGGGGAAGACAAAGGGGACCATCCGGTGTTTTTAACTGGTCTGGCCTTTTCGAGACACCCGATCCCCAAAAGAAAAGCCTAGGGGGTGGGAGGAGGAGGCCGGAACGGGCAGAGGCTCCCCCCGGCCCCCTCCGCCCCGGGTCCCTGCCCCCGCGCGGGGTCCCGCCGTCCCTCCCGGCCCGCTCGCTCACCTGCCAGCGCCAGGATCTGGGCCTTGTGGAGCAGCAGCGCGCCCCAGTCGCGGGGGGCGCGCGGGGGGCTCTCGGGCCCGGCGCCCAGCTCCTCCGGAACCCGGTACACGGCGTACACCTTCTGGTTGTCAAAATCCAGCCGCGAGCGGGGGCTGAAGTCGCGCACGCACGACACTGGCAGCGCGTAGCAGACGTTGTCCTCCAGGAACCGCACAAAGGCGTACATGGTGGGCGCCGGGGGCGGGCCCCGGTCGGGCCGGTCAGCCCGCGGGGCGGGCGCGGAGGTGGGGACCCGGTGGGGGGCGCGAGCCGCGCGGCCGGGCCGGGGGGCGGGGGGCGGCTCCCCGGGACCCGGGCTCCCCCCACTGTTATTGTTCCTGAAAGCACGGCTCTGCCAATCGGCTGCTCTCGCCTGGGCGCGGAAAAGGGGGGGAGGAAGGGGGCGGGGGGCGGGTGAGGGGGGTTTGGAAGCGCACCGCCACTCGCAAAGTCAGACCCGAGCAATCACAGCCGGAGCGCGATTCGCGTAGGGAGAGGAAAGGGCAGGGAGATTGAATTGCAATAATAGTAATAACAATAGCATTGCGGGAGAAGGAAAAATGCATTGACTAAAAGTCGCGCGGCGTGCGGGGAGTATTATACTGTTTCAACAATCGCGCTGCAAAACAAATTGAATCGCAACAAAACTGCATTGCAAAGGAGAGAAGAGTGTGAGAGAAAGAACGCAGGGCCGGGAGTGGGGGCAATCTTGTTGGGATCCGTAAACTTGCACTTGCAAGCGAGCAGAATTTTGGAGTGTTTCAAATAATTGTAGCCACTCCTCTTAGCTCCTTTAGTTCGCGTATCTTTTTTTTTTTCTTCTTTTTTTGCAAAACTACCAGCTCCTGCTAAGGGGAGGGTCAGTCAGCCAGAAACGTTCCCCCAGAGCTGCCAAACTAGTTCTGACCAGAACTGGGGCTTATCTGGGATTTCCAGTCGGACCAGCTGGCTGGGGGTTGGGGGGGTGGAGGGTTAGTTGAGGGCAGCTCTCAGCCGGAGGGAGCAGGGGGACGCCCCTCCGCCCTATAGTCTTCCTCCACTGAAGCACCTCTCCATCACATGCCTTTCTTTGAGCTGGGACTAGTTGGAACGAAGCAGGGAGTGGAGGGGTGCTCTAAAGGAGGCAACCCCAGGATTAGCTGGGCATTTTGGAGCACCTTGAGTTCAGGAATGGGACTCCGTGGAATACCAGTCTTTGCTCTGTCCCCAGTATCATAGGCAGAAGAAAGCCTGGAGGGGCTTGGGTGCCCCCAGACAAGCCACGAACAACTGAAAAGGGGCTGACTGGGCTCTGCTCACAGGAACCACATCCCGCATCAGAGGGGGCCAGCACTCTCACACTGATGCCCCGGAGGGGGTGGGCTTTTATATCAAGTATGGCTACTTATATCCTCAATTCTCAGCCCCGGGCCTGGCACTTGGTAGGGACTCAAATTTTTGGTGAAGAATAATAATAAATAGAAATCCGCATTCATCCAGCTATCCAGTAATTCATTCTTGTATTCAAGCAACCGAACATTGTTTGGGTAAGCACTATATGCCACACTCTGGCTAGGCACTAGTTGCAGAGAGATGAACAGAACGGACAAAACACCTAGATTCCTTGCAGTGTTAGATAATGTTATCAGAAATTGAGTCTCGGTTTTGGATACCTGTGCCAAAATTAGGTTACTAAATGAGTAACACCTTCCGTGGCCTGGAAACCCTTAGGGTCCCATCCAGGAGTATTAAAAATGTGTAAGTGAGTAATTATGTTATAGTGAGAAAAGTGTTCTCATAGAGGAATGCTTGTTGGAGGTGGCAGGCTTAATTAAATGTTGTATTTAAGAAAAAAAATTCATTTAAATGAACTCAAGCTGTAAGAAAAAACAAAATAAATGCACCAAAATGTTGTTTCATAGTAGTGGTGAGTGATTTTGTTTTCCTTTGTGTTTTACAGTCATATATTTAAATTTAACTATTTTCCACAATAAGTAGGTATTACTTTATGATCAGAAAGTCTTACATATTATTTTTTAAAAAGCACTGTACTCGCATTTCAGATCAGCTACACTAATGATGAAGTCGATAAACCAAAACCCGCAAATTATTTCATCATGATTTGGGGATAATGTTGTACAGGCGAACCCCATTAACACACATCTCCCTGATCCAAATGCACAGGTCAGATTAAGTTCCCGTAAGCCAGTGATATATATGTGGTCGTAGCCAGATATGACCACGAGTTTCCTGATGCAGATGTTGGTCTGGCGTTGCCCCACACACTTGTGGGAAAAAAGAGGTGCCACACTGAGTCGTTCCAGAAGATTTACCTTCGTGATTATGATTTCTTTGGACTGATCTTAAATGAGTTTTTATCTTAAGAATACATTCCTATGGTGGTCAAGGGGAAGTAATGTGTAGCAAGACTTCTAATAATTCACAAGATGGATCATGCAGAGTTGGCCATATTTAATGAAATTCCATGAAGCTCCAAACTGTGTTGGCAAAATAATTTCAAGTAGTACCATGGCCAACGTCCTCCACCATCTAAATGAAGGTGACCCTCAAGTACCCCACCAGTCTCATCTTTCTTACCACCTTCCTGGACATAGTACATGCCGGACACATTAAACTATTTGACATTTCCCAAGGTAGCATGCTTTATCAGATCCCAACCCTTTATGCTTCTGCCCTCTTTCTGGGAAGTTCTTCCTCCCACAGCACATGCTGACATCAACTTCCCCTGAAGACCAGCTCCAATGTCACCTCCTTTGTGAAGCCTTTCCCAACCACCTGCACTCCTCAAGCACAGGTGGTCTCTGTCTCCTATTTTGTGCCAGTACCTTTTATCTTCCCTCATTAGAATGAGCTCCTTGAGAGGGGACAAAAATGCTGAGTGACCTCAGCATCGCAGGGTCCTAGCACATTTAAATGCTTATAAAACAAACGTGTTAAAGAAAGACCCTGAGAGCATGAATAGCAAACCTCCTGGACGTCTTTTCTGAAAATCTGCCCCCTTTCTCCCGAGTTGTAGCTGAATCCGGCTCTGTCTCATTCCCAGTGACCAAAGGGCAGGCACTGGTTCTGCTCCTTGTGCAACAGATTTGTAAATGTTATTAAATATCACTGTATCCTCAGTTCAAACAAATTCCCCGTCCAAGTCAATGTAAATAATTCTCATAAGGAGGTAGTTCCATGTCCCAAGAACCCAGCATGAAGAAAAGAACCAACTGACATGGGTGCCAGCAGAGTAAACACAGACTCAAATACATTTTGCATGTAGGTGCACAGATTCTAGAGAAGAACCACAGGTACGGGATGCTCACAGAGACACCGCTGGACAGCCTGAGGGCAACAGAAAGACCCCGTGTTTCTGCTTCCCATGTGACCCGAATAGTCTTTAAACCAGCTCCATGGAGAACCTACTAGGTACTTCCTCTGCCCTAATGAAAATGGAGTCAAACTACCTCTTTGACTTGGAGGCGGTAGCCTGGGGCTTTACACATACCAGAAACCCAAGACGGTGCTGATGCATTGATTAGCAAGCTGATTCATTGATTAGCAAGCAAAGACCATTCAAAAGTATAGATTTCAAACTTAAAGAGGTGGTTAAAATGCTTCAGCTAAATCACGGCTGAATCCTCTCTTCAATATCCCTATCTCTAATGGCCATCCAGATGCCTCTTACACAATTCTAATGTCAGGAAGTTTACTACCACCCCTTAACTTTTGGACACTACTGACTGAGAGAAAGGTCCTTTTTACTTACATGGAGGCAGAAACTTTCACCTTGTAGCTGTCATACTACATACATGTCAGCTCTTCAAATATGGAAAACTTGGGATCCTGTCTCCTTAGGATCTTATCTATCTTCTGCTCAGACATCTTCACTTCCTTCACCCGTCTCTCCTCATATGACCTGGTTTCAGTGATGATAATTGTGATATCTACTTTTCCTCCAAAGGTTACTAACTATAACCCGTGCATGCCAAGCACCATGTATACATCTCAATTAATTTCACGCCAAACCCTTGAAGTGGGTATGATTAACCCCATGACAGAGTTGGGAAAACGGAGACTTAGAGCAAAGCAGTTTGGCTCTGGCAGCCCTGGAGAGCTGCAGTCCCATTTGCATTAGAGACAGTCTGCTCTGGAAGCAGTGTGGGGGAAAGACTGGAAGGGAGGCAAGACTGGGGAGTGGGAGGCCTCTGATGAGGCTGGATGTCCTGTGCCTGCCCCTCCCCAACTCCCTCATCCTGGGGCCAAATGTACTTTGCCTTTCGTCCAAGTCATTTTAATGGAGCAGAAAATGTACACATCTGGGGCAGCTTTGCAACCGCGTCTCCATTGTGCCTTCCTGTTGCGTTCTGCAGAGTCTTGGGTTAATGTCAAGCTCCTTCAGTTTAGCCAGCTGAAGCATGTTCAGTGGCAGCAGCAGGCCTTATGTTTCATATTACTGCATGGAATTCTCAGTGTACTTTGCAAAACTATTTTAAGGAGACCTGGGTTCTGTGAATTTTAAAAGCCATTGGAGCGTGTCTTTTCAACCTCTCCACTAATGATTGACCACATTTTTTTTCATGATTTTGCTTTTTCTATTTTCCTGGGATATTTAATTTGACTTTTAAAGTCTCTGCTTTACAATTCCCACTCCTGCCCCCCAGAAAAGTAACTTGCTGGGCTGTGATCTCAGGGCCACTGTCTTCTCAGATAGACTCAAAGAAGTGGATAGGTATCCAGGAGGCTCTGGACCTGCTGGGAGGCCCATGGTGGGCACTGTCTTGAGTTAGGGACTGTCACCCCAAAGCAGGGGCATCAAGCCAGTGCATCCATGTGAATTCCTGATCGTGAAGTCTGGATGGATCTGGTTGTGGGTTTGGGGCCAGGGAAGAGAGTGGCAGTAGAGAGAGGGAAGGAAGGAAAGAGAGGAGTTGCTGCCGAGAACAAACTCAAAAGCCAGTGAACACTGCCTACAGTTAGAGGGAATGCCAATTTGCCATGTAGGTGACAGCTTGGAGGGCCGAAGGAGTATGGGCTTTGGAATTGGCCTAGGGGTTAAATCCTGACTTTGCCCCATCTTTGCTGTGACTTTGGACAAGACAGTTCACCTCCCTGAGCCTCAGTTTTCTTATCTGGAAAATTAGGCTATCTTCGGAAGGTGTTGTGAGAATAGGGGCAAGAGTTTTTCACCCTCTCTGTGTATCAGGAACACCTGGGAAGCTCCCAGCTCCTATCCCCCAAGATCTTGATTCAGTTGATCTGGGGATAGGGCCTTAATTTTTTTTTTTTTAATTCCCAGATTATTCTAACAGGAGACAAGGTTGAGTACTTCTGAGTTGGAAAATTTTGAGGTGACATGCCAGTCACATAGGAATTGCTCAAGTTGTAGATCTTATTTTCAGGGAAAATGTCCAGGGCTCTGAAATGTGTATGCAACCTCTCTGAGGAACAATAATTTCTTCATCTGAAAAATGAGATAACAATGTGAAAACAAGGCAGGGTATTATAGTCTTAGGCTCTAGATCCAAATCCTGGCCAATAAGTAAGGCCTAGCCTCACTGTGTGGTCATGGACACATTTCTGAATCTCTCCAAGCCTCATTTTTTCCAAGAGAATATTAATACTGCTTCATAGGGTTGTTATGAGGATTAAATGAGATATGTAGATGTAAATGTCTATGTAAAATGCTTGGCACAGTGCCCAACACATAGTGAGTGCCCACACAAATGATAGTTGCTCTTATTGTCATGAGTGTTACTATATTTATTATCAGAGCTCTTATCCTTGTGCTGAGAGTCAGGTGCCCAACGAACATTTCTTGTATCAGATTGAATATAATGAGTTGAACCATGCTGGTAATTACCCGGTGAGTGCCCTTTCCACCAGAGCCTGTGGGCACGGTCGGCCACCACAGAAGCTCCGATCTCACATGTTCGAGTCTCTGAGGCTCGGGGCCTTGCCCACATTTGCAGCACACACTTCCAAGAGATTGTGTTTGGAGCCACGCATTCTTTCAAACTGACTTTGTGAAGTATTTTCTTAGAATAAATAAAAACGTGTGTGCGTTATATAAAATGTAAAATGCAGAAGCATTTATAGCAATTGAAAGCCTTGTGAGTTTGCATCTTGGCTTGATGTTCAGATCAAGCAACCAATGGTCAAGTTCAACCACTTAGATCTCAGCTATGTTGTGACCTCATGTGGGTCACACACAGGAGCTGGTCACACAGATGACCTGAATTCTGGCATTTTACTTCAGGAGTATATACTCCGCATAAGCAGCACTAAGCAAACAGATGCCCAATGGTCAAAGACCAAAAGAAGTTTATGAATAGAAGAGATTGTCACAAGGGAACAATATTTGAATTGGTTTTGAAAAAGAAACAAAAAAGTTGGCTTACCTTGGAAGGATGCAACTTGCCTCAGTGATGGATTTCAGTTAGGGGCCCATTAGTTTTAGAAGCTGCCTCTGGTTTTGCTTATCAGATTAACTCATTCTGTTATTTTTCAGCTGCAATGTCACTTCCTCAGGAAAGTCCTCCCTGACTTGTTCCTCCCATCACCCTCCACAGACTAGCTCAGGTCCCTTTTACCTATTTTCACAGACCCTTGTATTTTTCTTCATGGGGTTTACTGTAGTATGTAATATATATTTATTCTATTATTGTCCATCTCTGCCAGTAAACCAAAAGCTCCACTAGAGAAGAGACATTATCTGTTTTTTTCACTCTTGTATCCTAGCACCTAGCCTGGCCCATGGGAGACCCTAAACAAATACTTGTTGCATAAGTGCAAGTCTGAAACATAGACCCTGGAGGAGAGGAAAGCCCCCAAAGGTGAGGAAGGAGATGTGTTCCCAAGGGCTTTATTCTGTCCTGAATCTCACCTTTCCTCTGTGAGTGTGTCTCTGTTTCTGGGCCCCTACCATGTCTGGCTCCTAAGTGTGGTCCAAAAAAACCATAAAAGTGCCTTTTGTAGTTTTCTTTTAGTGCCACTAGATAGGTTGACATTTTCAAATGGTTGTCTCTAAATATAAAGAGAAAACAAAATGGGAATAATTACAGAAAAATGCACATAGTGGAAAAATGGTCAAGTTGACAATCACACATACTTGACATAGGCTAAGAGCAATACTAATATAATGGTATCGGGAACCTCACTGGCACAGTCCATGTGCCTCCTTGGAAACAAGATGGTGATTCTGCTTTATCCTACAAGGCTAGACTTCCTTCATACCCTGCTGTTGACCATAGAAGTCACTGACTGTCTAACCCCCTACTCAGGGTGATCACTGCCGCATCCTAGTCTTCCGATGATTCCAACGTTATTTGGGAGGAAATGGGGCAACCTTCCTTCAAAGACCATATGCTAGTTCCCTGGTTACCATCTCTGTTCATCTTGAGCACCCCGTGGCTCAGAATGTCTGCCCTTCACAGGTCCTCGTGGGGTCAGAGTGTAGCCCACATTGTCATTCACTCTTAGGCTTCTGTTTGGTAACCCTGGGCTGCCATTCTAGTCAGAATCACAAAAGAGAACATTCATTCAGAAAGTTAACTCATCTCCAAAGCACACAGCAAATCATGAACAACTCTTTTTCTTAAGAATGTCTCCTAACCAGACCATAAATTCGGTATAAAATCAGAGGAAAGGAATGAAAATGGAACTAACATCTATTGATTTCCATGATAGGCGCTGTCCCGGTTGCTTTGCATTTCAACTCCTTTCATCTTTTCAAAATGACCCATAAGGTTGATAATATTATTATCTCTGTTTTTCTGAGGAGGAAACTAAGTCTTAGAGAGGTGATAGAAGTTGTTTACAGTCACTTAGAGAAGGCTCGAACCTCAGTTTCTTCATGCAAAGCTTGGGTTTCAGGGCACGTTTTGATGTAGGCCTTGCCTCAGAGTTTCCTGAGGCAACAGGAGCTAAAGTGCCTGTGGAGCTTAATCCCCTTTTCTGAGAGGCTTGAATCTCCACTTAGAAATCTGAGAACAGGGCCTTATGGGAAAGTCCAACAACTATCATTCCAAGCATCCCTAACTTGAGTAGCTAATGATTATTCACAGAATCATCTGTGAATACTGATAATTTGATTACAATGTCTGGGGCTTCTTAAATCATGGCCTCCTCACTCCAGAGACCCTGAATTTCTCAAGTACTCTGAGTTTTCTAACTGATCAAGCAGATTCCTATATTATGTTTGAAGGAGTTTGAACCTCCTGGGAATCCCCTGTTACTTCATGGTCTAGATGGAGGCTCCTCTGAGCCAGGAGAAAAGAGGATCAAAGAGCTCTGGTCAGAGATATCTCTGGCTGAAGAAGTGTCACCTTGCCCAAACCCATTCTTACCCTGCTGTTGTTTGGAGTAAGAATAAAAATAGGAATTACAGCAGTGAACCTTTGTGGAATGCGTCCCTCATGCCAAGCTTTACATACATTTCTCATTTAATCCTCAGAATAATCCTGGGTAGTAGGTACAATTAGATAGGCTCATTTTTAAAGTTAGGGAAACTGAAGCATAAGGATGTTAGGTAACTTGCCCAAGGTCACGCAAAAGTAAGTGGGGGAGCCAGGATTTATGACTCAGGCTGCTTGACTCTAGAGCCCCAACCACACACTTCCACTCCAATTCTGGCTCCCCCTGAGTCTGACTCTTGCCTCAGTGAGGGTGATCTGTGCCCTTCTAGCTAGCATGGGAAGATAGATGACGGAGCATCCATCCTCAAAGGGTCACTTGATGGTTTTCTAGGGATGTCCAGACCACCTTGTTTGGTCCAGGTGAGACCCTGGCTGGCACTGTCTCAAAAAGGACCCTGGACTTCATTGATATTTTCATTCTATGTTGTTGTGCGTGGGAGTATACTAGATTCAATCCACGGTATAAAGAAGGCTTTCCTTTATTTACTCAAAACCAGTTTCTTTATTTAGTAGCACAGTAAGGTCACCTACTCATGCTAACCAGAAAAAAAAAGTCATTGACCTCTGAGCTTTTATATTATGATGGAAAAATGGCTTATATATACAATATACAACACATTTTCTGTTGACAGTTCTTTATCATATATTCTTTTGTGCTGGAGGTAGGTGAGCTGGAGTGCAGAATATCAAAATCCTACCTTTTTTACCATCAGGCATACCCTTATTATCATGGGAAAAAAAAGGCAAGAAGAGAGGAAGAAACGATAATCCATTAAGGGAGAGACATTTTTTCTAAAACATGGAATGGAAAGGAGCAAGACACACAGAGCCTTATGAGACTCTAGATGAATTGGTTAGGAGACATTTAACTCAGCTGGTAGGCACAGTAGGCCATGCCAGGACCCCACCTCCACCCTGTTGACAAGTCCTGCCACGCTGCTGGGCCATCAAATGGTTTCTGATCACTGAGCTCCGCTCCTGGCTCTGGGACCCATTCTGGAGAGGTAACATGGCCCAGAATAAATGAGGAGGCAATAATAAAAGTAAAAAGTGCACAGAGTTGGAACTCAGATTTGGGTTCAATTAATAATCTATTGCCAAGGTACTTTGGGACCTCAGGCAAATGTCTGACTCTCCGGGTTTTCCACTGTCAAACAAAGTTGTATAAGGCTGTCACAGGCTCTAACAGCCTATGCATGTCAAGTGCTGGGCAGGCACAATGCCTTATCCATGGTAGGTTCCCCAAACTATTAGTTGTCTTTTCATTCTCCTCTTCTGAGACAGTCTCTATTGACTTTTCCTTTTAGGAGGTCACAGGGTAATGACAAGAATGGATCCCCAGAAGCCAGCTATTTTTGGATGAAGGAACATACCCCCCTCTCCACCTGAAGACTGGGCAGTATTACTGCAGAGATGCCACCCACCATCCATCCCTTCCTGGCCCACGCTGGGGCAGTATGCCTTCTTTCAAAGCTGGGACCACAGTGAGATCTGTACTTTTATGAAGTTTTGGGACTTAAGCTGAGCTTGGGGTTTTATTGTCTGCTTTTAAAATTATGTTCAGATTTTGTATATTTAAAACACGACTTTGGAATTGTGAAACGCAGTGTTCTCAATCATAAAAAAGGATGAATTATGTTATGCCTTTCTGTTCCCATTTCTGGGTTCTTTTTTTGTCTTCTTGTATGAATTTTTCTGTGATGCCCTGCCTTATGTCTTAACTCATCTGGGATACTTGCTGTGAAAATTTGGGCAAGATTCTTAACTCCTGTAAAACCGCTTCATTCATTCATTCATTCATTCATTCATTCACTAATGAACTACTTGTTGAAGACTTATATACCAGAAACATTGCTTAATACTTGGGATACGGTAAGGGCGCATGGGTGGCTCAGTCGTTAAGTGTCTGCCTTCGGCTCAGGTCATGATCCCAGGGTCCTGGGATCGAGCCCCGCATCAGGCTCCCTGCTCAGTGGGAAGCCTGCTTCTCCCTCTCCCACTCCCCCTGCTTGTGTTCCCTCTCTTGCTGTGTCTCTCTCTGTCAAATAAATAAATAAAATCTTTAAAAATACTTGGGATACAGTAGAGAAGCAGACAGACTGAGCTTTGTCTATAAAATGGGAAACTAAATTACCTATTAGGACTGTTGAAAGGAGTGAATGAGATAATATATGTAAAAGAGAGGAAGAGGCAAAGAAAAGGACTGAACTTTATTGAGCTCCCTACTCTGTCCCCAGTAATACTATATGCTTCACCTACAATCCCCATAATAACCTTGGAAAACAGTTCTTATCTTCTTTTTACAGATACATCAACTGAGGTTCAGAAAGGAAAAGTGAGGGCCCAAATCACACCCTGGATTCAAACCTGGTATGAAGTTCACTCTGCTATGTTGCCTCCAGTGGTCCCTGGGCCCTGGTATGCTACTTGCCATTCGATAGGTATGTCAATCCCCATCACCAGCTCCATGCAGAATGTGAGGGTTTGTACCCCTCTTCCTGCTAGCTGATACATCTGATAGCACCAACTGTGGTTTGGGTAGAGTAAATCCTATTCCCTAGTTCCTTAGGGAAAAAGACATGTACATTACAAATTCAAATTTTCCATTAGAATATGCAAACAGTGATCAACAACTCCAAGTCACCAGGGGAAGAACTCTGGTCCTCTGGCAGCCAGACTCATCAGCTTAGGAGACAGATGGGACACGGACTCTTGGCAAGAGGAACATTCTTTTTCCCAAGCCAACCCATTTCTGCTGCTATGACCTTTAAAGATGAAGTGCTCAAAACTCTATCCCTCCGACTCTTACCGCTCCCCAGGTGGAGGCAGGCCTCAACTGCACAGACAGCAAGGTGCGTTTTTCCACTTGAGATGCTCAATGTCCATGGAAAAAAGAATCTGCCAGGAAATGTTCACTTAGGGGCTGCACACTTTCAAGAGGCAGAAAGCAGAGTAGGAAATGAAATCATTGTGCTTACACTTGGCAAAGGGGCTGCAAAACTGCCCCAAGCTAAGAAAGCTGGACCTCTGCACCCTTCTCTCTTCCATCTCTCTGTTTGGACAGGTCACAGCAAAAGCACACAATGGAGGAGCCAGCATAGGAGCCAGATAAGCTCTGTCCACATGGCTTTAACTTTTTGACCAAATACTTAATCTTTGGTATTAAGAAAAGGAAGGGCCATGCCAGAGAGCACTGTTGCCACTGAGAAAACTTGTGAGGGTTATCAGAACGAAAAGACAGACACAGAAGAAACAGAGCAGAGCTTTGCATGCAAAAAAGGGAAGAGAAAAAAAAATCTTTTTCCTTGGCATGGAGAAATTTCATCCTGAAGGTTCTTTTTTTTTTTTTTCTTTTCTTGGCAATGTAATAAACACCTTAAAATAGAGTTATAAAACGGAAACAGATTCTATAGAAGCAGGAAACCAAGAATAGTGACTTCAGAGAACTTATAGCCCAAAGCTCTCATTCTAGAAATGATGAAACTGAGGATAGAAGGACAATGGGTACCCAAAGCACAAGAGCTTGTCTTTGACCAAGTCATTCCTGGAACCAAGGTCCTGGTGGGCCTTTCCTTTGCCCTACATTCCCATGCTTTCTCTTGATTACAGGGGACAGGCTTCAGTGGAAGGTGATCTTATCTGTGTCCGTGGCATCAGCTTACCTAGTCCTAGAGAAACATAATTCATCATTTTCAAGGTTTTGCCTCAAGAAGAAGCCTCTCCTGGGTGGGGAAAGCATGGTGAGGAAACCTCCCAACTCTCTCCCTTTACATGTCAGCTTGCCCTGAAGTGTCTCTCCAGTCCTGCTGCCCTTCCCATGCTGCCCCCTCCGTACCATATTCTATTCCGACACCCCCATCAAGGGCTGCTGTGGATTCTGTAACACACCGTCCAAAGCATGATCCCAACCTGTTTTAGGGGGTTGCCCTAAGCCTAGCGGAGGCAGTGTTGACTCCCAAAGAAGCTTAACTGAAACCAGGATGAAAGAAGAGGCAGCAGAACATAGCAGAGTGATCTGAGCTTTGAAATCAGACAAACCTGAGTTCAAATCCCAGCTGCACAGTGCATTAGCTGTACAGACCTGAACAAGTCAGTTGAGTTCTTTGAAGTTTGGTTTCCTGACCTGTAAGGCTGGGAGACTTACCCCCCAGGATATTTGGTACAATTAAATGAGAGAGCAAACAGAAAGCATTTAGCCCAGATCTTTGTACAGAGATAAGGCCACATGCCTGCAGAGGCAGAGATGGGAGTGATGCAGCTGTAAGCGAAGGAATGCCAAAGATTGATGGCCACCACCAGATGCTAGGAAGAAGCGAAGAAAGAGGGAGCTTGGCTCTGCTGACACCTCGCTTTTGGACTTCTGGCCTTTAGAAGAGTGAGGGGATCAGTTCCTGTTGTTTTAAGCCACCCGGTTTGTGGTACTTCCCCCCCCCGCCCCAGCAGCCCGAGGAAACCAATATACTTGGGGAGATATGCAAGGTAACAAATGCCATAATTATGACAGAAGTGGAATAACATGGATTGAGTTCATTGAGCTGAGCCTGGTACCTTTATTCAATTATGTAATCTTGGTCAAACCAGGAAGACTCAGTGAGGCTCAGTGTTAATGGAGGTCTGTGTAAGTGGAGGCAGTTTGTCCAGGAGATGGGACAGCCTGTGTCTGCTTGAGAAAGCCAGGGAAAACCTCCCAGAAAGGAAAGTGAGAGCTGGTATCTGAAGGATGGCCAGAAGCTCAGCAGGTACGGGGTTAGGGAGAGGGGACACCATTTGTAGAGAGCGCAGTGTGTGCAGAAGCAGAAAAGTGTGAACTGGTTTTAGAATTTGGGGGAAACTACAAGTATGTCATCACTGCGGGAGTTCTGTGCTGATATTGATCTGCCTTCTAGACTTTCTTCTCCACCTTGATATCCCACAGACACCTCTTACACAAAATGTTCCAAATTGAACTAGACCCTGCTTTCTATCCCTACCCATATCTCCTGCCTGCCCTGATTTGGTGAGTGGCCCGCCACCTGCCCGTCCAGCCTAGCTAGAGGTCTCAGAGTGCCTGCGTACTCCACTCTTGGAAGTTGACTTCCTTTTCGTCTCTGATTTACACCATCATTTCTGAGCTTTACTATCTCTGGTTCTAATGGATTCTCACTTGGCACGAGCTCCCAACTCTCCAGCTGTGTCTCTCGGCCATATTCCTTCCAGCCAAGCCTTTCTGCCAGATAATTAATGATCTGTAAACAAATGCTTAATTGTACCAGGGGAGCACATATTTAAAGAAACTTTGTGATAAAGCAAAGAATCTTTTTTATAACATGAAGAACATTTCTCTCACAAACTCTCCCCCACCCTCGACTTATCATTTAGTCTGCATTTTTGTCTCATGTATTAAATCTAAACCTCCTTTACAGCAGAATCCGTAAAACAAAAGAACAAAAATCTGCTCAAGGGACAGATGGTATCATCCTGAGGTGCAGACGTGTCAGGTGCTTCCTTCCTGAGACATTCTTTTCTTTAGACTTGGCCCTTAGACTCAAGACTTGGGCATTTGCTAAGAGAAAAGAAATTTTGGCTCCTGGCAAGCAGGCAAAAAAAAAAAAAAAAAAGTGGATTTATTAAGAATATAACATATGCCTGCCTCTTTTATTTATGTTCTCTCATTTTCTTCTTCACAACACCCCCATGAACTGCTATCCATTGTATAAATAAGAAAGTGAAGCACCTTGCCCAAGCTAGTGGCAGCTAGTCAGGGGGAATGGCTGAGATTGAAGGGGGTGCCTGGACTCGGTATAATGAGATTATTGTCTCTCGGCATATCCTTTCAAGCTGCTTGAGTTATCTAGTCAGCCATATTGCCTTTTCAGAGTGGATAAGAAGTCCTGAGTCAGAGAGTATGCCTTCTGCCCAGACATGCTGATTCCCTGAGTGGGTGGGTACCCCAAGCTTGGTGGGCAAGAAGCCGCAGTGGAAACTTTTTTATTTGCTGCTGCATGGGGGCTCTGCCCTCCTGCTGGGAGTCAGTGTTGGGTGCTGCTGTGGGAGGGCCAATCCAGCCACATAAGCCCTTCAGAGAGGAAGCACTTGGCTTAGATCTGAAATTGGGCCTCCTCTAGGGAGTTTGAAAAGGTGGTTTTTGTGCAGTTCTTAATGGCCCAGCTGTTCCTGAAAGAGGAAGCACAGCAACATTTTTAGAATAGTTAGTGGGGTGCAACAGAACCCAGGGACTGTACCCACAGAAACTCTCCCCCCTTCAGAAAGTGTTGCTTCTGAAAATACTTGGTGTTCACGGAGCAAGCACCTGCCCCAGGCCAGGTCCTGTGCTTTGTCCTGGATCTTCAACCCCTCCTTCTTTGGAGGGTCCCTTCCTCTATGTGCTTACACATGCTCAAGTCTGTCCCAACCTCAAAACATGACAACAGCCACCTCAGAGCCCTCACTCATCTCTGCCTCACCTTTAGTTACTTCCTCTCTCCTTTTCTTCACAAGCAGAACTTTCTGAAAGAAAGTACAGTCTACACTTATCAGCATTCACTCACCTCCTGTTCACTCCTCAGCCCTGACCTTTGCTTCTACTGGTTAGAAGCTCTCCAAAGTTACCAATGACCTACCGGGTTCTAGGGCATGTTCCTTCATCTAGTCTCAGCAGCATTCATACTGTTGACCTGGCCTTCAGGAGTCTTGATTTCCTTCTTACCTCTTTAATAATCCTCAGTCGTCGTGGTAGGCTCCTCCTCTTTGACCCACATTTTAGATGTCAGTCTCTCTCAGAATTCTGGCCTTCTTATTCTATATGCTCATACACTTAGTGCAGACTTCTCTCCTGAGCTCCCAACACGCGTGCATACAGCTGCTTACTAGCCACCTAGACTTGGAGAACTGAATGGCATCTCAAATATTCCAAAGCCATTTCGGCAAACCTTTCTCCTAAGCCCATTTCTTCTCAGATGTTCTGCATTTTAGTAAGGAAGACCATCATCCACCACAACCAGGTTAGAAACTCGAGTCCTTCTTGATTCCTCCTGTCTTCTCACCTCTCAGTCATCAAATCCTATTGATTCTGACCCCATAAATATCTCCCAAATCTTCCTATGTCCTTTCTCATCCACTACATTCTAGTTTAATTTTTTTCTGCTTTTAATCTTACCCCTTCCCAATGCATTCTCCAAACCACTGTGATCTTGCCCAAATGCCAATCTGATCCTGCCACTGCTTGAATAAAACTTTCCAAAGCCTTCTCATCCATCTCCCCAGAAAGTCCCACATGATTTTAATCCTGTATAGTCTGTCCTCTACCAACTCTCTGGGTACAGCTTAGGCTACATATTCCTCCATTCTCTGCTGCAACCAAACTGGTCGCCACCTGGTTCTCCTCCTTCTTAACTTTTCATTTTGAGATCATTGTAGATTCACATACAGTTCTAAGAAATAATCCAGAGAGATCTTATGAGCTCTTCACCCAGTTTCCACCAAGGGTAACATCTTGTATACTATAGTACGATATCACAGCCGGAATTGACATTGATATAATCCATTCACCTTATGCGTATTTTACCACTTTTACATGTACTCATCTGTGCGTGTGTGTGTATATTTAGATATTCAGTACCATGCAATTTTAGCACATGTGTAGATGCATGTGACCACCACTGCAGTGAAGATATAGAACACATCCAACAGGAGGCTCAAACTAGCCTTCTTGTGGTTCCTTCAGTGAGCCAACTTTCTTTTACTTCCAGGTCTTCACACAAGCTGTTCCCCTGATATCCTTCATTTGGTCAATTATTAGTTATCTTTCAGGCCTCAACTTAAATATCAATTCCTCAAAAAGACTTTCTCTGATCACACACTTGGTTAGGACACTCGCTCTCTGTTCCATTAACATCCTGTACTCCTTCTCTCCCATCATAGCACCTATGTTATCACTTGAGAGTTAGGAACCTGCATGAGGGCAGAGGTTGTGTGTACCTAGTTCACGTCTGTATCTCTGCTACTGAGCACAGTACCTGCAACAAGATCATTCCTCAATTAAAATGGACAGGGATAAGAAATTCATGAAAACTGATGAGTCGGGGGGAGCTCCCTCCCTCAAGGAGCTCTTAGTCATGAACCAGGCAACTCCAATAAGCAAATCAGTGCCGTCTTACAGTGAAGCAGTGAAGGTTGTGGGGATCCGGAGTATGTGTTTTCCTTCCAGCTTCTAGGTATATAGAATCGGGCACCCAGGACCAGAAGTCCTCGAATACATGTGCCCAGAACCCTTTAGCATAGTCTGGCAGGTCAGCTAAGTGGAGCAGACACTGTGGTAAGAAGCCCAGAGGCCTGATTTCAAAGACCTCCACTGGACAATTTTCTCAGCCTTATAACCGTAGACGGAGTAGCAATCATGGTCACAGACTGAGTCCTGATGTTAGCCACAGGATGAGCCCTGATCTTGGCACAGATCCTGACACTAGCCAACCATGTGATAAATATAGCATCTTCCACAAGAACAGGTAAGGCACACAGGTAATGGCAAACTTTCAGGGCAAACACACTCTGACACAAGGAAGGCAGAATCCAAAGCATATGTCCCGCTAGGGGGTCACCGGCATAAACATCCATTTCATACCCTAAGAAGAGAAATAGAATTATTGAGTCCTGAAGCATTCAAGCTGGAAGGGCCCTTGAAGGCATTATGCCCCCTCACATCACCTTTTACAGCACAGGGAATGGGAGTTGAGCTCATTGTATATAGGAGTACAGACATTAACATTTCCCATCTAGCTTTAGACTCAAAAGCCTTTGTTCTCATTTCCAAGTCTTCTCTAATTAATTTTACCAAATCATAACTGACCTTTGACTCAGAAACATCAAACTGAAGATTTCACCTGGCCTCCAGCTAGCCCTCTCCAATATACTCTCCCCCATCAGCCTGAGTGATCCATTTAAAGCACAAAGCTGGCCAGGTTACTCTCTTGCCTGAAACCTTTCAGTAGCCTCCCATCACCTTCAGGATGGAGTCCAGGTTCCTTAGTCTCCAGACTGAGCACAGCCCTGCTTCCCTCCAGCCTTCTCTCTGGCCTCTCCTCACACCCCACTTTACTGAGTACACCATGGTGTTTTATGCTGCTGTTGAAGCTTTGAAGCTGCGCCTCTTCCCAGAATGTTTTTCTCACCAATATTTGCCTGGTTAACTGTTTCTTAACCTTCAAGCTCCACCTTAGCCATTATTTCTTCCAGAGAGCCTTCCTGGAACTCTTTTTTTTTTTTTTAAAGATTTTATTTATTTATTTGAAAGAGAGAGAATGAGAGAGAGAGAGAGAGAGAGCACATGAGAGGGGGGAGGGTCAGAGGGAGAAGCAGACTCCCCGCCGAGCAGGGAGCCCGATGCGGGACTCGATCCCGGGACTCCAGGATCATGACCTGAGCCGAAGGCAGTCGCTTAACCAACTGAGCCACCCAGGCGCCCCCCTTCCTGGAACTCTTGAGTTGGGTTACTGTTCTCTCACCCTGTCTTCTCACCTTGCCTCCCACGCCACCCCCCCCACCCCGGCCCATTATGCCACTTAGAACCTTTGATGGGGACATGTTATTTGTGAAGCTGCATCTCCAGATGCCTGGGCTTCTGCAGGACAGGAACTGCATCTTCCTCATCCCTCTCCATGCGTACCACAGGACCCGGCACATGGTAGTCTGATGGAAAGGGAAAGCTAGTTCGTGATTAACCTTCACTGAGGGGTAACTGTGGGGCCTGGCCGCTAGGTGCTCCACATGGATCATGTCACTTCATTCTCCTCATAGCACCAGGGCCACTCAGTACTCTGAACGAAGCCCTCCAAAAACCAGAGTAGTGATTGCGAGTGTCCCATCCAGGCTCCAGGAATACCCAAAGACAGTCCCTAGGCCCTGGCCCTAGCCCCACCCTCTATTGCAACCCATGGCCACCGGACTCTAGTCTGCCCTCTCGCCTCACACCTGGACTTGCTTCTCTACCCAGCCCTTTCAGATAGAATTCAGGGTCAGACTCTTTGCCTGTCCTTTGTTTTCACATCCACTTCAGACACCGGCTCCCCTCAGGATCAAGCTCTGCAGTCTGCATACCTAACCTGTTCCACTCCAGGAGACAGCCAAGGCTCTAGACCTTGCGTCCCCAATTCAGCTTTCCAGGTCCTTGATTATATGAGAAGAAAAAGTAGATCACTGTGGGATTGATTACATGACTATTCCAAGGACAACAAGGAAGCTCAGTTAAGGAATGTGCCCAAGATCACATGGCCTGGCTTCTGCCTAGTGCCAAGACCCAGACATAGCATCTCCTTGTGTGCAGAGGGCACACTCCCTCTTCTTTCAAACAGCCCCCTTCTGTGGCCCTTCGAATGCCTGCCTGTATGTCCATTTCACACCTTGGTTGTGAGATACCCAAGCCAGGGCTGTTACCTAGCACCAGCTCCTGGTGTCCAGACTGGCATAGAGAAAGAGCCTTGGGAAAGGCACGGGAAAGGCATGAATCTTGGAATCTTCCCTTGCTTTTGGTTGGCACCAAAGAAGCAAAGCTTCTCTAATGCTGCCCCAAAAATGCATTTTCTTGCCCATTTTTTGTAATTGATAAGAAACACACACCCTCAGTATCTTAAGGAAAGCTAGTCATGGTATAATAGTTTAAATAAAGGAATTGTGAAATCTGGGGGAAAGTACCAATCTCTACCTTACCCCTTCTATCCTGAGGACATCAAGCTCTCAGATGAAATGTTCTGAGGCTGTGAAAAGAGGAAATGCTATGGAGTTACATAAAGGTAGGTTGAAATCCTGGCTTTGCCTCCCAGGAGCTGTGGACCTTAGGAAAGAAACCCGAGAGTCATTCTATGCTCTACCCTCTTCCTTACTCACCCCATCCGATCTCTCAACATGTCCTGCCAGTTTCTCTTTCTGAATGGCTCTTCTCCAATCTCTACCTCAACTGTTAGTCCAGTGATGAAGCACTTAGGCTCTGGAGTGAAACTGTCTGGACTTGAATCCCAGTTTTCTTATTTACTATGCCATCCTGGGCAATTTACTTAATGTCTCAATGTCTCTTTCCTCATCTGTAAAACAAGGATTAAAAATCTTGGGTTGCTAACAAGATTCAATAAAATAATCCCTGTCAAGTACAAGCATAATTCCTGGCCCAGAGTCAGAACCCGTAAACATTACCTCTTCTTATTATCTCTTATTACCTCCTTTGTTCAGGACGTTATCATCTTCAACTCCACACTCCCCTCTGCCCCTTGCTCCCCTTGCTCCTTTCTTCCTTCAACCCCTGACCAGCCCTACAAGGTCTCTTGCCTGGTTTCTCTTCTCTAGTGCCTCTTCTCCAATCCATTCTCTGTGCCATTGCCAGACTGTTCTCTCTAAAAGGCAGATTTGATCATGTGATTTGCAGACAAGAAGTCCTGTGGTGGTGCCCCATCATCCATAGGATAAAGGTTGTCCCTAGCTTTGCAAAGAAGGCCCTCCATTATCAGGGTTCCCTGTGTACCTCCCAACAATCCTGAGAAGGAAATTTTACCCCCCATCTTATGGCCTCAGAGTGGCTAAGTAAATGTCTCAAGGACCTACAGTTATTCACTGGTCCAGTTGAGATTTGTACCCGTCTTCTGAGCCAGAGCCTGTGCTCTGTATTTTGGCCACGCTGCCTCTCCCCACACTGACCACCCACAAACTGACGATAAGTCTTGGAGAAGCAGGAAAGGAAGGGCACTGAGATGGGAAAGAGGAGCTGGTGTGGAGACATCCCGGTGGGCTGCCTGACTGAGGAAGGCTTCCTGGAGAGGCTAGAGCTCTGGGGACCTGGGGGGGCAGGGTAGCAGGGGTGATACTGGAGAAAACGCTGAAGCTGTGATTCCAGAACTGTCTGGTGAGATGAAGTGAGATTCAAGTTTGAGTGGAAACATGTGCTTCAGATGCTGCTCTCTTCTTCCCTGACACTGGCAGAACCCCAGGAAGCTCTGAGGTTTGCTTCTCGGTTTCAGTCGAGTTTCACTGTTAGTGGGGTTGGAAGTACTATGTTTGGTTGGAGGGCTTGCCAGGGCCTCTTTGTTATCTGTAGATTAATGAACTCTAGGTTGCCTGGGGAGGGGAGGAGAGTCCCTCCCTCTCGAGTTCTTACCCTGCAGTGATACTGCTCAAATATCCATCCATTTGCTCAGCAAACCTTCCCAGACACCTATGAGGCACCAGGCCCCACACTGGAAATGCAGAAAACAATCAGAGGTGGTTTCTGGCTTTAAAGTACTCATGATTTAGTGGGGAGAATATCCCCCCTATAGTGACAATACTGCATGAAAAGTGCCCTGGGTTCTGGAGTCTAAAGACATAGGGAAGTCTTCTCAGGGGTGATATACCTGTGCAAGCTTCGGAGTGAGCATATTCCTTTAAGCGGATTACTTGGGTTCATTTTGAAAGGCAAATTTGGGTTATGGCTTTTTGTGATTGTAATTGCAGAACAATACATTCTTGCCTGGTGTCATACAGAGCTTTCAGAGCATGCAGGGGAGAACAGTGGTGTGGTAGACATCCTGGTTCAGGGGACCTAAAATGTAGTTCCAAATATTCAGTGAAATTTCCCCAACTATAGACCAGGGATAACATCATCGCTTCCCAAGATTTCATAGCCTGGCAGAGAGTCTGCAGGTCGCATGAAAGGAGAAACACTCTCTCTGGCCATATTCGGGACCCAGAGAGGTAATGCAAAAGGACAGTGGCCTGGGATGCAGACAACTCTGCCACTGACTAGCCGTGTGACTCTGCACAGTTGCCTCCTTCGTCCAGTGGGGACAATATTACCTTGCCTGGGCACTAAATGGTAGCTACTGGTCCCAGGTCTCTCATTTCCATGCTGTATGTCCCCCTCTCTCAGCCTATTTCCCCATCTGTGAACAAGGCAGGATGGTGAGGCTGTGTGCAAAGAAAGAATGAGAAAATATTCTCTAAGGGCTGTTTAGCTTTGACATCCCATGCATAAAACAACAGCCAGATTGGACTGTTGCTTAATTCTATCCAAACTGCCAGATAAGCATTTGAATAAGTAATCTAATATATACATTTTTATTCTATTCAATATTCAGGTCGTCTCCTGGCTGGAATGAGTATTCAGAATGATGATTGCTTAGAAACATACCATTCCAAATACGAATGAGAATATTTTTGCAATATTCAGTTCAACAAGGATAGGGAGGTATGAGATTAGGTTCTGCAAATAATCACATCTTTCACATCTTGGACGCCCTATACACATACTTACTACACGTCTTTCTTCATAACCTTGGAAATGCAAATCCCTGTACTCTCAGGGGCCTGAGCAACCCTGCCGTGCTAAGTCAATTCCCACGTGAAGATGGTAGAGCAAGGCAAAAAGATGTGACCTCTCATCTGGAGTTTGAGGCTCTGCTACAATATCCTCTCCACCCAATAAGCTGTGATCTATTCCCCTCATACTCTAACAGGGATGGGGAGCTCACTACTTCTCAAAGCAGCTAATTCCACTTGTGGGCAGCTTTGACTTGGGCAAATAGCCTCACACGTTGAGCAGTCTGCCTACTCCTGGTGTTTTTACGTTAATCCTCGTTCTGCCCTCTGCCCTCAGATGTTCCTGCAGAGATTGAAGGCAATGACACTATTCCTTTCACCAAGTCAGCCTTTCCCTGAGCTGAATCCTCACTCCCTCCAACCAGAAGCCTGCTCCTCCTTTGTCCCCAGCACAAGGCTCTGTAGGGATTCGCCAAGAACACCAAGAGCAAAGGTGAGCTCAAGACACCCTGGTGACTTCCCTTTTCTCTGGCTTCCCACGCCATTCGGTAAGATAGAGTGAAGCTTTTAAAGTAACATGGGCAAAGTAGCTGATTCTGAGGAAGCTTTTGCCAAGGCTTTTCAGGAAACAGAAAACACCCCTGGGGAAAGAAGATCTTAGATTGTATCAGGAGGAACAGGAAACTGTTCCCAACCAGCATGGCACCCCTCTCAGAAGGTGTGTGTACGCAGTCAGTGCAGAATCAGTTCTTCATTTGGGCAACTGTCACATGTCTTCAAGATTCACTCAGACGTCACCTCTTCTCGGAAGTGGTCCCCGACATGCCCTCCTTACCTTAACCAACACTGCACCCCCACGAAGCTGTCTGCACTTTTCCTCTATACTGTCCAGTTCCTTGCCTGTCTGCCCCTTTGGACGGTGGCACCTTCTTGAGGGTGCTGACTGTGTCCGAGTCATCTCTGTCCCCCTGGGCCTGGCACAGCATCGATGCTTCATACATGTTGGTTGCAGGAACGTTTTGTGGAAAAGTGTCTGAGTCCTCTTCCGGGGCTCTTACCACACTGCCTCTGGGGCCATGTTTCTCTTTCCTTACTTAGGAGAGGCTAATATGACACAAATTAAGTAGAAGAAAACCCTCACAAGGTGGGGACATCTGCAGGGGGATCACTTGGATGAGCCAGTGCTATCCATGCTTCTGAAAGTGCACCAGCCTTCCCGTGAGAGGTGCAAGTTGGGCTGGATGGTGCTGTTTCTCCACCCTTCGTCGACTCTGAGCTCACTGTTCTGAGCCCTGATCTGCTGTCCTCCCTTGTGCGGCCCCTCTGGAGGAGTCTTTCCTCCAGAGTTGACACTCACATTTTCCTTCTTTTCAGCCAAGTCACAGCTTTTGGATGCTCCCTATGCAGATGTGCAGCGTTCTTGCACGCATCTGCATATCAGAGGGGCAGAGAAAGTTGCTTGGCAAGAGGCCCTGGCTCAGCAGGAGTGCTCTGCTGGCAAGCTGTGGTTGTGAAAAGATCTCTCTCTGCACTGTTCTTGGCCAAGGAACTCAGCCGGGGACTGGGCTGGTCAGGGCTGGGTTTTGTCCTACAGAGGGAAGGCTGCAATATGGTACATTTCCGGGGGTAGAGGAAACTGTAACATCTTAGCCTTCTCTGAGGAGACTAAGAAAATCAGTGGACAAGTCTTGGGGCACAGAACGGGTGTCTCAGGCAATGGCACAAAGGCAAGAGAAGGGAAATGCATTCATTTAGCTATTGATTTAAGAGAGGAGCCCAACAACCCCACTTGCAGAGGGTTTGCTTTGTGTCAAGCAGCACAAGACAAGGCGTCTTTAAATATGAGGGTCTACTTCACCTCTGAGACCTGCCACTTTCAAGACCTTGGGTAAGTCCTTTAACCTGTCCTGGTATGTTTCCACATCTGTAAACTGGAATGATAACTGTACCTACTGCATAAGGTTGAGGGGAGGAGTAAATGACCTAAACCCAGTAAGGCACTTAGCAGAGCAAGTGTTAAGTGTTTGTGTTTTTTTTTTTTTTTTGAATAAATTCTTTTTGAGCTCTTCGTTTACTTTACATTTACTACGTGTCAGGCATCATCCCGGGTACTTTAAAGATTTTGTCGTACTTACTTCCCACAATAAACCTCCGAGATAGGTATTATTACCCCTGATTTGCAATCAACTACATTGAGGCCCAGAGACGTTAAGATAATCCTCAAGACCACACAGCACATAAAACATCTACCAGATTTAACTTTCAGGGCCACGGAAAGCCGGATGCAAATGTCACTCCAGAGTTGGAGAGTCCCAGGGAAAGGAGGCCTAAGCCTGTATGTGGACCAGGGGAGAGAAGGAAATCAGATTCTTGTCCAGAGTGGCCAAGAGCACAGCTGGGAAGATGTGCTGGATGTCAGATCTGATAGGTGAAGCAGAAGAAGAAGAGAGAGAATGAATGGTGCGGGTGGCCATCAGGAAGGACAAGAAAGCAGACAGTCAGACTCCCACGGGAGGCCGCGGCCAGGGAGTCAGGGTAAAGGGGAGTGAGTGAGTGTGCCAGAGCTGGCTGGCCGGGTTAGGTTAGGCGCTTTCCCTTCCTGGACCTGAAGAAGGGGGTAATAGCTCTTAGATCACAGGGCTGAGGTAAGGACTAAATGAAGCCCTGCACAGGAAGCTCTTTTCATAATGTTTGGAGTCCGGCAAGTGTTTAACAAAAGCATCTGGAGGAAAATATCCAGACTGGCATTTGCACAATACAATTTCAGAAAGAGTAACAGAGGTCATTTTATTCATCCTTTAGAGGAGGGGTCCCAGCTTTAGTCTATTATGAAGGATGGTTGGAGCAGACTCTTACAGAGGTCTGATCACAGGAAGATCCTTGGATGCCTACATTAGCACAAAGGGGACCTGTCCCAGCCCTACTTTAGGGAAGGAGGAGTTTGACGGTGGGGTATGTGACCTATGGACCCATGTGGGTTCCAGGGAGAGAAGGTTGCAGGTAGAATGCAGAATGGGGGAAAGGAACATTTCCCAATTTTTGGACTGAAAGACTGCAGCTTCCGTTGCTATAGTACTTCTTGTCCTGGAAGCATGCATGGTATTGTAAGCAGGAAATACCTTTGGTGGGGTCATCAGATTTCTCCTGGTGGGTGTTGGGACTGACTAGGGTGGAGCACCTCTCAATTACAGGAAGCAGGAAGCAGGGAACCTCATGGGAGGGGCTGAGCAGGAAAAGAAGCAACATGGTAGATAGCATGTAGAAGCAGAACACATCCTTTGTGAACTTATGTGTGATGCCACTTGGAGACTTCCAGAAATAACAGAGCAAGACTTTGAAGGAGGCTAGAGTCCTGCATTAGCAGGTAGGGGCCAGCAAATCACAGGTGATTACCATAAATGGGATCCCATTTGTGCCCACAGGCTGAGGTGGTCTGGGGGAAACATCAGTTACATACTCTCTGCTCATAATCCAAATAGCTCCCCGGGGTCTGAGGTCATTACTGAAGATAGGTATGCTTACACCTCTTCTATGTATTCCTTCCCTTACCTCTGACATCTTGATGGTTAATAAGTCCTCTTGTTGCAACCCTACAAATATCCCCCAAATTCACTTCCTCCCTATTGCTCCAGCTTTATTCTCGGTGCATGAGGAATAGGGTCCACTTTTCAGTGATTGAGGGTGGTAGCAAGAGCAATCTATGCCTGTTATTATGTTAAATGCAGGAAATATAAGAAGCAATAGAGCATGGACTTTTTCCTTAAGGATTCATGAGCTGATTTCAACTATTCATCGGAAGACTCCTCAAAACTGTCAAAAACTGAATGAATTCACTCACTCATTCATTTAACCAATGAACAAACATTCTCCAGGCACTGTGCCAGGCGTGGTGTTAGCAGCTGGGGACACGTGGCCCTCGGGTCCTGAGGCCTTAAGATCCTTATGATCTAGGGAAACGAGCACACAACAGAGAGCTGCGCAGGAAGTTGCACGGTTGACAGTGGCCAAGCTGAAAGAACAATGCGGATCATTTCTGTGAAAAGACATTCCTTAGGTCATTTGCCAGATGATTTCCTTTCCTCATTCTCTTCCTTGGAAGATGTGCCTGAATGATGTGGGTGAGGGAGAGGGCTGTTGGGGAGGCAGTGTGGAGTCAGGGAAAGAGCACGAGCCATGAGGCTAGATAGCCATGGGTTTCAGTACCCAGTCTGCCCCTTGGTAGTTATCTGACTTTAGTCATGTCACCTCTCTGAGTTTCCCATTTCTTCAAATGTAAGAAGGGCATCATTTATAGAAAGCATATAGAATAGTCCTGGGCAGGTGATAGGTACTCAGTAAACGGAAGCCATTTTCATCTTATCCCAAATTTCAGGTTTGTAAAGTTTGTTAGTGTTCAACAAATGAATGAACTTTACTATGATGAGCTACTGAAATTTTAGAGTTTATCTGTTCCAACAGCCTAGTCCAACCTATATGACTAACACAAATGGCCAAGATATGGCCTTGTTATATTCACCCATCTGACGCAACCAGTTCAGATCTGCTTACTCAGTTCATTTTATTTGTTTCTCTTTTAAATTCCAAGATGCTAATTTGACCTTTGGAGGATTCTAGTTGGCAAAAAGCCCAAATTTTCCCCTATGCTGATTGTCTGCTGTGCCTGTGCCCAGTCCCTACATATGTGCTAGGCCAATAACACTTGTAACTGATCCTGCAAGGAGGCCCTCCTCCCCTCCCTCTTCTCCTCAGCTCTCTGGAAAGCATCAAGAATAAACAAGAGCACATGTGGCAGGAGCATTCCTCTCTCTTGAGCTGTGTTCCAACAGATGAGACACAAGAGGTAACCCTCTAGAGCCCTGATCATTAGCAGACTGGAGATGGGCAATGGGGGCTGGACGATGGAGGAAAGCTCAAGTTCTTCAGGTCAAACCCATCTGTGCGATGAAGTCCAAGGGCTGAGAGGGACTTCTGAGACCACTCAACACTGGTACATAATTTTTCTGGGACAGGCTGGGGAAGAGACGTGTTTACAGCCATCAGCCCTCCAGTGACAATGCCAGAACCTCAGATTCAGGTCTCCTAAATTCCAGTCTGTGCCTTCTCCATGTTCCTGGGCAACTTTGTTCAAGCATCTACAATGGCTTTCTATTTTCAACCATATCAGATTAAAATGTTCTGGTCTGGCATTCAATGTCTAAGAGACCTGATCCTCACTCTACTTTTCTACGTTTATTGAAAACTCAATGGATAGCTCGGACTGGTACTTCCTGCTCTTGAGAATTTGATTCAAATTTTCCTCTACTTTTGTTTAAATACCGTTCTTCTCTGGTTTTTGTTCTGGGATCCCTTGTTGTTACATAGTGTCTTCTTGGTTCTATCCTGTCCTGACCACTTCGGTCTCTGGCTGAGGTTCAGCTTTCTTCCTTACGGTGCCCTTTAGAGGCTTATTTAGAAGGGCACAGTATGCTGTGTCAGGTGAAGCAGCGGGGAGTGGGTGGGATCTGATGTTAGAGACTTCTACTAGAGGGACTGACTTAGTGTCCGGGGCATGGCTGTTTCTGACACCTGAGGACAGATGCCAATACGGTCTGCAATTAAAGACAAGGAGCCCTTCAACAAAGGCTCATACAGGGGCTGGGTAACTTGGAGATAACTTGGAAGCTCAGGCAGACACTGAGGAAACTCTGTCTGGAAGTGAGGGCAGCATGGCCAGGGAAAGTGGTGAGAGGCTACTATCTGAAGCTCAGTCAGAAAAGAAGTGTGGGTCCTCTAGTGTGGCTGGAACCTTGTAGGAGAAGAATTGCTTTTGAGGGCATCAAAATGGAAGGATGTTTCAAAGGGATGAGTTAGCACAGAAGTAGGGTTTCCCAAGGCTAAGAGTTGCCCAGAGGAAGCAACAAAGCTGGAATTAGGAATGGGAATGCACATGGAACCAGGGGGGAAGAGGTTGGGTATGATTTTAGAATGAACAGCAATTTTGGTGGCTATGGATTTGATGAACAGAAGGAAGAGGTAGGTTAGGAGGCTCATATTAATTCACAGTAAGACTCTGGATCAGACATTAATTTTTATTCCCTCCCTCCTGGATAACACTACACTGGACCAGACAAATTTATAATTTCTTTTTTTTTTTTAAAGATTTTATTTATTTATTTGAGAGAGAGAATGAGAGAGACAGAGAGCACATGAGAGGGGGGAGAGTCAGAGGGAGAAGCAGGCTCCCTGCCGAGCGGGGAGCCCGATGCGGGACTCCATCCCGGGACTCCAGGATCATGACCTGAGCCGAAGGCAGTCGCTTAACCAACTGAGCCACCCAGGCGCCCTATAATTTCTTAATTTACTCATTCATCAAACACTCCCTGATCTGTGCCAGATTTTGGGTTAGAAACTGAGGAAACAAAATGAATCATATACATTCCCTGCCACTAAGGATTTTTTTTGGGAAAAAACATTCATGTAAACTCAAAAATAATATGGAGTGGTAAGTTTTGTGAGAGACGGAAGCCAAGGGGCAGTGGAAGCAGAGAGGAGGCACCTAACCCAGCCTGGAAGCAGAGTACAGGTAGGAAGAGGAAGGATTGCAGCAGTAAATATTGCCAGAAGAAGGTAATGTCAGCTGAAGAAGAAAAGGAATTAGGTATGTAAAGAAGGGATAGTGTCAGATTGTTATAGAGAGACACAGGCAGGCTTGGGAGATGAACTGGCAGAAAACCAAAATAAAATAAAAATATCAAAACCCCCTCAGTTCACAAGCAGAGTTCAGTGATGATGAGACTGAGCAGATAGTTCTCAGATGTCCACATTAACAAGCACATGGCATTGGGAGGATCTGGACTCTTGGCTGGGGTTCAAGAGAAGAGAGAAGAGATTCTAAGACCCCATTTAAAGGAAGCCAAGGTTTGATGGTAGAAGCTTCATGTATTATTTCATTTACTCTTTACCAGATCCACAATCTAGTTTCCAGGGCTCTCTGCATTAGGGTTTGGGCCCAAAACTCCAGCTAAGAATAAGTTCCTGTTTTACTTCTGATGGGTCAGACTTTGTGTATTTCCCTTCCTTGGAGCCTTGGTGGAAAAGAATAACTGGTTATGGAGCAGAATTGGGAGAGGTGTGTCCTAGCGCTAGAGTTATTACCCTTCCTTGTATGGACTTCTTTGCTCCTTTCCTTTTGGTTCTGATGGAGACACTTTGGGCAGCTTTTTCTAGAAGCTAAGGCTCAGGGCACTAAAGAAAATAGAAGAGGACCTGGGAGTTGTTGTTGCTTTTTTTTTTCCCTAGACAATTTGAACCTCTTAAGCTTGGGATAAAAGAACTCACATTTTTGTTCAGTGCAGCTCAGGGGAGTTCTGCACTGAGATTTTAGCCAAAGTCTCAGGTAGTAATAACTAACTTCTCCTTCCTTGTGAATATATTTGCTTCAGGGAGAATTGGCTGTGATGAGGTTAGATCTGGGTATTTTGAGTCCCCTGGTCAAATGCTATCATGATATTACCTCAGGAATATTGTTGTCTACTAGTTTTAGCCAAAGACTGATTATCCCCAGTTCCCTGTCAACCTCCTCCTTGGGATTTAGAATCTCTTTGCTCTTCTATCGAACCCCAGCTAAGAGTCTAGTTCCTTGATGCCATTTACTTGCTAGTGTGGATATCTAAGAACTACCTGCTTGATTTTTTTCCCCATCACTGATCGCTGCTAGTCTGCTACTTTTATTGGGACTCTAGATGCAGACCACTTAAATGACAATGGTGATTTCCCAAACAGCCAGGTGGAGTACTTGACCTCTTGTTTGATCACATTCTTCCTTTCCCTTTTCCTCCACTCTTGAACAGAACTGTAAGCTGAGTTGCAGAGAGTCAGTGGGGTGAGGGGGGTGAACTACTAAGGTAACAGCAATAATGATCATTTGTAGAGCACTGTGGCATACTAGAAAGAATATCAACTGGAGTCAGACAGAATTAATTTTGAATCTGTGCTTAGCTACTTAAAAGCTGAGTGGCTTTCAACAAGTCACCTCGCCCTCCTCAGCCTCAGTTTCCTCATCTGTAAAGATAAGGGTAATAATTCCACCAGATAAGACCTTTGAGGAAATAAACTGTATTTAATTCCTCAAGGGTTGAATCCATGGCTCTGTTCTTCCTTGTACCCTCAGTACCTACAGTGCACATGCCATACAGTAGGTGAATAATAAATGAGAGCAGTTAGTAATATTTATTTGAGAAATAATATATTCTGAACATCCAGGCAAATCAATAGTAGGAAAAAAAAGAAAATAATCATCTTGTTGTTCACTGTATGGACCTAGAAGTCAGAGAAGCAGATAGGTTAAGAATTCAAGGCGATTCTAATTATAACACTAATATTATTAGCTGTTAATCATCTGCCTGTTGCTATCATCTCTGCTCAGAATCAGATATGCTCTCTCTTTCTGAAAGCAAATACTGGTTCTCTAAAACATCTTTAATATAATTAATATATTTCATTACCTTTGTTCTGGCATTAGCTGCTCAAACTAAATAAAACATGGGTAGGTTTCAGCCACTCATTGAAGAGCTGTAGTATGTATATATGGTGGGGAGGGAGAGAGAGAGAAAGAGAGACAGAGAGAGAACAAGAAACAGAGAATGAGAGGGAGGGAGGGAGGGATGGAGGAAGGAAGGGGGATGGGGAAAGAGGGAGGGAGAGAGAGAGAATGTGGTCAGTTCTGTTGATTTATGGAATTTGCTATGTTAAATGCTTGTGTCAGGATAGCAATGGTTGGGTAGGGGAAGTTTGCGCATTAAGTTAAGCAATGGAGGCAACCTTTGAAATAGTTGCTTTTGGGTGGACAGGGAAAATTTGAAGTGCCCTGATCAAATCTGAGACCATCTCTTTGTGGCTGAACAACCAGATTTCGCTCTGCAAAGTCAATCTAAAAGGGAGCTCAAATAGAACTGTGGAGGGGCCTGGACTTCACCTTCAGGCATTTGTGGGAATGAGACAAGGATTGTGTCTCTGTTACATGAGGTGTAATAGGGCTTTAAGTACCTTCTAATCATATGGCCACGCAGGCAGGAAACTGCTTCTGAAAAGAAGGCAAGGTGGTCCACCTTTGGATCTAGGAATCAGCATTCATTTCCCTAGTGGATTATAAGAGCTGGTCACTCTAATCAATAAGCATGAAACCTCTGGCACCTTTCAACTCTTGCACCATGGAAGATGTTTCTTCATGCATGCATTCATTCATTCAACACATATTTGAACACCAACTATGTACCCAACAGAGAGATTAATAAAATATGGTTCTGTCAGTAAAGAGCCCACAGTCTAATGCAGGAAAAAGACATTGTAATATAGTGTGATACATGCTAAGATGGAGGTTTGGGGAAACCACTGGAGGAGCACAGATGTGTGCTCAGGGAATGCCCGCAGAGGTTGTCAGGATGAAGAGGAATTAACCAGACCAGCAGGTGTGAGGGAAATCATTCAAGGCGGAGGGACCAACATATGCAAAATCCTGAAAATGAGAGAGAACTTGGTCTATTCTAGGAACTGCAAATACTTGGGAATAGTTTGAGCACAGAGAAAAAAACTGAGTGGCCCATAGAAAAACTGAGGCTGGAAAGGTATTTGCCCAAGTGCTTCATGGAAGCCGGAGACCAGCGTCCCTTCCTCACTTGGCCCCTAACATATATGTGACATTTTGAATGCTATTTCCTGCCCCTAAGGATTCTTGGTCACCTGGCATAGTACTCTGCTTCAACCTGTCTATTTAAAAGGAAGTTTGGTTGACATGAGCAAATTCCAGAATAAAGAAAAAAAAATAGTGGGTATAAAGAACTCAAAATACTCCTTTCACTCCATAGAGTCAGAAGACCCGGTTTATTGCCCAGATTTGCCACTTAGGGCTGTGTGAACTTGGGAAAGTTATTTAATTTCCTGAACTTCAGTTTCTTCATTTATCAAATGAGTATGATTACGGAGAGATTCAACAAAATCATTTGCTATCATTCTATTTGTAAATTGAGGCATGCTGCCTAAGGGAAAGAGTCTATTATTAATAATTAGGATTCATTTCTAATTCACCTGGACCCCTATTCCACTTATGCATGTGTCTGGATCAAGTTCTTCCCTTTCTAGCACTGCTCTGCTTGGGCTCTCCCACCAGCCGTGGTCAGCTAGAATCCCAGCTGACCAAACTGACTGGCTCTCTGCTGCCCCCACCCGTCTAGAGCCAGGATCCCACTGCAGTCCTAGGACCAGAAGCCCAGCTTGGGGTTGCTTGGGCCTCCTTTTACACAGAGATGGCAGCATCCAGGTGCCAACCTCAGCCCATAACTCTTCCCAGTGTGTGTTTATGTGTGTTTTCAGAGGCACCTGGGAGACGTAGGCCCATTTTGGGTGGGTAGCAGGCAAAAGGCCAAGGCATTCCTTTTCCGTCCAGAGCCTTGGCAACTCCTTGAGCACCTGATAGTCTGCAGCCACACCAGGAATGTTTCAGAGATTAGGCCAAATTCATATCTGAGAGACAGACTTGGAAAGGATATCATCCTTCTTCAGAAGCAAATGATTTCACCAGCTCCATCTTCCAGCTGTGCAAATTGGTTAATTACAAGGGCTGTAATTTGCAATCAATATTATCTCCTTGGCATCTACTTCACTGAAGGCAAATATTTATGGCCACATTTGAGAAAGGGCACATTGTCTTAATCAGGGGACATACACTGAACACTGGGCTAAGTGACTCTTTTGGCACTGATGTCAGATTTTGCTTTTTTGTTCTGGAAGATTTGGGGGAGAAAACACAGGCAGATCCTAGATCAAGGCCCTGATTTTCGCAAGATAAAAACAACCACAGGCTCTGATCTCAAGGAATAAATTCTGAACACAGAGAAATGCTTATGCACAAAGATGCCTGACATAGATTTTTTTTTTTATATAATGGTGAAAAAATAGTAACTTAAGTGTTCAATAGAAAGGGGTAAATAAGCTATTATGCATTAACTTGATGGAATATTATCCAGCCATTAAGAATAATGGTAATGAAGAAATGCATACTAAAAATGGAAAATTCTTACATCGTGGTGTTTAAAAAAAAAGGGTAGGAAACAAAATGAGGTAGGTGTTCAACATCTTCTTAAATAAATGCATACCAAAAAAACCTGGTGTGGCACCTGGGTGGCTCAGTCAGTTAAGCATCCGACTCTTCTTTTGGTTCAGGTCATGATCTCAGGGTTGTGAGATAGAGCCCCATGTGGGGCTCCATGCTCAGCCCAGAGTCTGCTTGCAATTCTCTCTCCCTCTCCCTCTGTCCCCCCCGCCACCCTCTCTCTCCAATAAATAAATAAATATTTAGAAAAAAAGCCTGGAAGGAAATACATTAGTATGGCAATGGTGATAGTCTTTGAGCATTTCACCTATTTTTCTTGAATGAACATGTATTAATTTTATAATTAAAAAATCATTTAAAAAGGCAAGCAGAGGAGTGGTTGGTCATACTGGCAACCTCACACAGTCACTGTATTCTACATCCTGGAGTGAGGGAGACAACTTCCATCACAGAAATATATTTTCATTTGGTCAGGACATAAGTATGACAAATCCATATGGCAAGCCCCACTACTAAAGGCTTGTCTTTGCCTTTGAGGCAAAGGACAGCTGCCCTACTATGTCAAAGAGCTTAATATGGAGTGTTGGGTGAGTACAGAGCAGACTCCTAAACCAGCCTGAGTGATCAGCGAGGACTTCTTGGAGGTGGTAACATTCAAAATAGAGGCAGAGAAGCAGAGAAAGAACATTCTAAACAAAGAAAATGGTCAAAAAGATATGTGAAAGAACCCATTTGGGGAATAAGTGGTACTTCCTTATGGCTGAAGTGCTAGGTGCACAGGAAAAGAGAAATAGAAAGGGATCCTCAGGCCAGATTCTGAAGGGCCTTGGATGCCAGTCTAAAGCAGCTCTTCTCTAAGAAAGGATGGAGAGATGAGGGTTTATCCTGAGGGCAGTAAGGAGCCATTGAGAGTTAAGCAGGGGCAGGAATGGGTCCGAGCTGTGTACTAAGAATGTCTCTCTGGCTGCAGCATGAACTTGGGAACAGATTTGGGGGATAGATTTGTGGGGGATAGAGGTAGAGATTGAAGGTAGAGAGACCAATACAGGGACTACAGCAGTAGTTCTGGTGAAAGATACAAAAACGTGAACCAAAGAATGCTGGACTTACAAGAGCTCTTAGAAATCTTCTAGTCCCATGCCTGCATTTGTTTGACATTGAAAAAAGAGCATGTTTTTGGATGAATTTAACATTTAAATCAATTGACCAAGTAAAGCAGACTGTTTTCCCTCATGTGGGTGGGCCTTATCCAATCATTTGAAGGTCTAAATAGAACAAAAGCCTGACTCCTCCCACCCCCGTCTCCCAAATAAGAGAGAACTCTTCCTGCTTGACTGCTTTTGATTTGGGACATCCGTTTTTCCCTGCCTTTGGACTCTAACTGACATTGCTCTTCCTGGGTCTGCAGGCTGCCTGCCCTGCCTGCCTTGGACTAGAACTACACCATCAGCTCTGCTGGGTCTGCAGCTTGCCTGCTGAAGATCTTAGCACTTGTCAGTCTCCATAATCACATGAGCCAGTTCCTTATAACAAATATCTCCGACAGATAGATAGATGATAGATAGATTGATCGATCTATTGGTATTGGTTCTGTTCTTATAATTAGACTTCTAGCAATACAGCCTGTGATCACACTGGTCCTCTTAACATACGCCTTACCTCACTGGCACCAGAGTTATAGCACAACCAGTGGCAAGTCCCTTATTGCCTATACCAGCTCTTCTGAGATCAGACTTTCCAACATTCTAGAAGGGCAAAGTCTTGGTTTTTGAACACATCTAACTATTCACTACCTGGTTATCCATTAATAGAGCAAAGATTTCCTTCCTTCCGATAGTGTGTTTTTCAGTAAGCACAGTTGGAGACAAATCCTAAGAGGCAATTTTGCTTTCCCATCACTGACTATCACCTCTGGTGCCCTCTGTTATGTCCAACCCTGCTCAGTAGGCTGGAACACAGTGCCAAATAATTAACCAACCTGCCCTGCTAAGTAAGCCAGCCCTACCTGAAGACCAACACCCACTAGAGGTTGGCTAGACTCTGCACCAGGGCAAAGGTCAGCAGGGGCAGACTGAGGACTCTGGTGATCAAAGGTACAGGTCACTGCCTATCACCTTTTCTAGTTCTGTCCTTCTACACTCCCCAAGGCCTCTGCTTAGAATGTACTTCCCCTTCCTTGGCTGTTTGATGCCCAGGTCCAATGCCTGCGACTCTAGGCAGAGCTTCCTGCTCCCTCCTAGGTATTCATGCAGCACGCGCACACATTTCTCCCTAAGCATGATGACTGTATTTCTTCACTTCTCCTTTTCTTCCTTTGGACTTTGTCTAGGTCAAGAATCAAGTCTGATTCTTTTGTGTCTCAATGCCCAGCAACAGAAGATGCACCAAAGTGTACATAAGGCATGAATGAATAATTGAATGAGTGAATAAGTGATTAATAATTTGAATTTCAGGTATCCTTATTTCATCTCTGAACCAAGGCACCATTGTTAGACCTTAGTTTTGGCATCTATAGAATGGGACTATCTGCTTTACAGAACTTTTTATGAAGAATATATGAAAGAAAGGGGGTGGTGGGACTATGTGGTCACTCAGAAAAGTTGTGTGTATGCAGGGGAGCGTACCTGTCAGCCACTAAGGTAGTTAGTTACCTTCTCCCAAGATGTGTCAAGACTGTGAGGCTTCCAAGATCCCTATGTTTCTGTTTTGTCCCTCCATCCTTCCCTTCCTTTCTCCCTCTCTTGTCCCTTTTTCCTTTCTTTCTTTCTGTCCTCCTATTTTTACTGAACACCTAGTATATGTCAGGCACTTAGGATACAATGACAGGAAAGTCAAACCTATTTTCTGCTTTTCAGGGCTCACAGCGAGGGTGTCAGATATAAAATGGTAATCACAGTCCAGCATGCCAAGAGCTGGGACCCAGAAAACACGGGGGCTGGGTGGAGCATGGAAGAAGAGCATTCACCAGAGCCCACATGGTCAGAGCAGACTTCCCTCAGGACGACTTAACCTCCCATATAAATAGGAGGTAGTTAATTGAAGATTGTTCTAGACTTTGGATAGACCCATTTGGAAGAGTAGAGATGAGAGAGAATGGAAGATGCCGGGAAGCTCACGGTGTGAAGGGTTAGGTGAGGTGAAGTGCTAATAGAGGAGACGGTGGTTGGGTACGTGGTAAAAGAGAACACTGGAGGAGCGGACAGGGCCAGTCACATGGGTTCTAGTAGCTGTGGAGTGGTACCGGCCTTCACCTGCTGGTCAGTGGGGCTGGCGGATGAGTCTCACATGGGCTCAGTTACCTCAGGAAGTAACATGCCCAGAACTGCTCCCAAAGGAATGAAGCAGGAACGCCATGGGAAGGGGACAACTGGTGGGGGGAGGCTCTGGACTTGCCATCTTTGGGGTAAAAGCGAAAGGCTGGGGAGCCTGGCCTAGAGAAGGGAAGACTTGGAGGTCAGCCAGGTTGCCGTCTTCATGTCTGAGGGGCTGTGGATGGAGAGAAAACTGCATGTGCGTGTGTGCTCCGACACGGCTAGGACCAGTGGGCGTGACTGGCCGCCTTGGAATCTCAGCCCTGCCACTTACTACCTGTGTCAACCTGGCAACCGGCTTAACCTCACTGAGCCTCAGTTTCCTCATTTGTAAAATGAGAACTGTCATGCTGACTTCAGCACACTGCTGTCAGGATTTAACGTGAAGATGCACATCAAGTGTCCAGCACATGTTTGGCACATGGGGGATGCGCATGTGAAGCGCCTCATGACTCTAAACATAAATACTGCGATCGGGTGAGAAGCACGTTGGCAGGGGGAGCACAGAGGGAGGAGGGAAACAAAAATACTTTCAGCTTCGAACACAAAAACAATTCCGTTTGCTTCCTATTTTGGGAATTGCTGCGGAGGCCAGGAGGGAAGGAAGGATCCCATTTTAGTGCAACCCGCCTTCTCACTGGGGCTGTGACTTCCAGTACTCCAACCTGACTCTCGAATCAACTTTATAAAAGATTTGGTCACTGAACTGACCTAAGGAGCATCCGAGACTTCCTTCAAGGATCAGCTTAAATATCCTGCTTCAGAAAAGCCCTCCCGGATGAGGGAACCTATCCAGAACCTCCTGGTGGATTATCTTATTACAGCACGTATTTTCCCCTTATTATACATTGGTCTTATATACTTGTGTGATTGTTCGATGCTTTTCTCCTTGCCCAAAGAGGCAGAGGTGGTTTTTTATTTTCTCTATCATATTCTCGGTGCCTGGCGCAGTGCCTGGAGCAGAGCCCAGCACACGGTAGGCACTTTATTCACTGACTGACTAAAGATGGCTCAGTCGGTTAAGCGCCTGCCTTTAGCTCAGGTCATGATCCCAGGGTCCTGGGATTGACCAGCATTGGGCTTCCCGCCTGGGCAAGGAGCCTGCTTCTCCCTCTCCCTCTGCCTGCCGCTTCCCTTACTTGTGCTCTCTCTCTCTGTCAGATAAATAAATAAAATCTTAAAAAAAATAAAGGAAGAAGTGCATGAATAAATTAACAAGTAAGAACCAAGGGGACAGGGCATTTTTGGCAGAGGAAACTCTGAGCAAAGGCATGCATGTGGCAAAATATATTATCTACGCAAGTGTCGGGTGACAAGATGAGCATGTCTAAAAGATAAAGATGGAAAAGTCTTTTGGGCCAGACTGCAAATTCTCCAATGCCCTGCTACGGACATTGAGCTGTGTCCTGTGGGTGATAGGGAGACATTTAAGGTACAAAAGCAGGGAAGTCCCTGTGCTGGCACACTTAGTAGGGGAGAGGCTGGATAGGCTTCTTCCCTGCTTCTAGAGTCTGTGGCTTCGTCCTCTGTTCTGTTCAGGACATTTGTTTTGGATCTCAGAGCCCTTCTTCCTTCTCCCACCACTGCCTACAATTTAATTTGATAGAGACTCTCTCTCTTATGACAGATCCCTTTACTGTGTTCAAGCCGCAAGCTTTAAGGAACAATTCCTTCCTCACAGTCCCAGATAATGAGAGTTCCCGTCATTCCTTAGCTAACCCTTCTCGGCACAACCAAGCCCTTAACTTGCTCCAGGCCAGCCTCAGCTCCCATCATACACCTCAACCTCTCATTCTGGAAAATGGGATTGGTGGAAATTGCACCTATTCTCTCAGGGTTGGGAGGAGAATGAAGCCTGATAAAGGATGTGAAAGTTTGCTGAATTGCATAACACTGTCAAAGCCACACGCTGTCGCCGTGAAGTACCAAAGCTGGTACTCGGGGCTGGAACACAGGCATACATTAGCAAAACAGAAATCTGGGCTCCAATCCCAGTCCACTACCCCAAACCCCTACCAAGAACAAGTCTGTGGTGAGAGACATAAGCTTCATTCAGTGAGACTCCAGAGTCCAAGGATCAGAGGAACTGGCTAAGAAATTTCTAGAAATAGCCCCACAGCCGGGGAAAGAAGACATCAAGCAAAAGGAGACCAGGGACTTGGCGGTTATAAATCTCTCTAGCTAACAGGCTGAATAAAGGCCTAGGCAGAAGAAGAATAATTTGCAACTCAAGCTTTGTCCTGCTCCTCTGAATTAAGTGTTTCACTGAGTTGCTGCCAGAAAATAGCCTATTTGAGCCCAACCTTCTGAACCCTAAAAGACTCCACAAATGCTGAGGTTTTCTGGTCCACAGGAGGCCCTCAAGGATGCTGCTCCAGTGTCTTGCCCACACTCACCTTCTACTGCATAACTTTATACCCTGTCCTATTCCCATGGCCCCAAATCTAGGCACACTGGACTGTTTACCTGTCCCCCAATATGCCCAGCATGCTTTCACCTCCAGGTCTCTTTACATGCTTTTCCCACTGCCCGAACGCACTCTCTCTCTCCCTTCTTTACCAAAGCTTGTGCTTCGGGGTCTTTGTCAAATGCGATTTCTTCTCTGAAACTTGTTTTGATTTCTTATATGGAATTAATCTCTCTTCTTTTATTGCCTCCCAGAAGGTATTATTGTACTGTACTCTTTTTTGGTAGAAAGTCTGTTGTATTTGAATTTTAGTAGGTCGCTTCTATGTCCTCCTCCATTATATTGTATCCCCACTCCTACTGCCTAGTGCTGGTCTTCATATAGCTGAGGTGCTTGATAAATACGTGTTGAAGCAAATCAAAGAGGGGTAAGGAAGGAATTAATTTTTTTATTGTATATTATATAACACGTCAAGCACTTTGTAGATATTGACCCTTTTTTTTTTTTTAAAGATTTTATTTATTTATTTGAGAGAGAGAGAATGAAAGACAGAGAGCATGAGAGGGAGGAGGGTCAGAGGGAGAAGCAGACTCCCCGCTGAGCAGGGAGCCCGATGCGGGACTCGATCCCGGGACTCCAGGATCATGACCTGAGCCGAAGGCAGTCGCTTAACCAACTGAGCCACCCAGGTGCCCCTCGATATTGACTCTTATAATCCTGGCTCTCCCCAGCTTCACAGGCTAAGGGCATTTAAATACAGTCCAGCATCCCTTGCCTACGCTGCAGAAAAGCCCTCGAAGCCCCATGGAGTGAAAGCTCTGCTTTCTTGCCTTCGTGTTCTCTGCCACTGTCCACTCTGCTCTCTGCTCTGGCTTTTGGATTGTCTGACTCCAAGTTCTGGCTCTTAATAATGGCCCCATGCAGTTATCAACTTCTACTTGAGCTAATAATCCTCTCTTGAGTAACCATTATGTACGGATATGTTGTTCTCCATGCTTTTCTATTTGGGAAGGCCTCTTAGGTACAGCTGCAGGGAAGATAGTCTTAGCTGCACGGAATCACAACAGCTGAGAGATTTTCATAGACTAAGGGATGAGACAAACCTCATATGGGGCGTAATCTCCTTACAAATGGAGCCACAAGTTTCAGAGAGGCTGGGGAGCAGCAGGGAGGTTGCACTGCTGGTAAGTGTTGAAGCTTAAGTTCAAAGTCAGGATGACTCAGACAGTGGAAGAGAGAAACCAGGCATCCCCCCATCCACATGGAGGTGTCTCTAGAAGTGGCTGTGTCTCCCACATGGCTCCAGGTTCTGCTGGACACATGGTCGTGGTTCTGGCTTTGGCTGGGTAACTCTAGCTCCTGGGCTTCAATACCACCTGTCCTCCCTAGACCCCCTGCTGTTGCTAACCTCTGAGTTTGTTCACCATTCTGTTTGGCTTCTTAACTGATACCTATTCTATGCATCGAATCCTCTTTGTTTTAAATATTTGGAGTGGTTTGTTTTTCTTGGTTATACACTTAATATACTCAGATACAGAGAAAACTAAAAAAAAAAATGGCAATGATGCGTAACAATAAGTTATAATTAGCTTGAACTATGAACTGCTGAACCGTGCAGTAGTAATGGCCACTAAGGACAGGGCTTGCTTTAGGTACTTCCAGCCTGCCAGTTACAATCCACTCTCCTGCTCCAGTTCTAGCTCCACTCCTTTCTTTTCCTTGCATATCTGAATGGTAAGAAAATTAAAAATGACAAAACTGCGGGGGTAACCTTAAATTTTATTCTACCTGATACAAAAAAAGTAAATCATTTGTAAACCTTAGTGTTTTTAGTGTTGTTAGTTACCCGTGCGTGTGTGTATGTGTATGTGTGTGTGTATGAGGCATCTCATAAGCACTGCTCTTTGCTATGATGCCTTATAAAACAAAGGGCTATTGAGATAGAAGAGCTCTTTAGTGTTGGCCAACTGTGAGTCTGGAACCAGAACCCCCAAGTCTAAGATGGGCCCCATAACAGAACTCTCCTTTAGGGACTTTGGTACCTGCCACCCATCAACATCATCATCATCACCATAGCAAACAGTCACAAGCACCTGCTAAACACCAGGCACCGTGGTCTTCGTGTTGATGTATGAGCTCAGTGAGCCGTCATGACTACCTTATGAGGAAACTGAATCACAAAGAAATTAAAAAACTTGCCCAAGATCACATGGATACAGAGTTTGTATGTGATCCCAAGCAGTTTGGCTCCAGAATTAGAGACTATTAACTGTTAGCCACAGTGTCTTAGTGCCTCTCTACAGAGCAGGCTTGTCGACCTAGTGGCCCTCATTGTATCCTGACCTCTGTTCCTTTCCTCTCAGACTCTTTTCCTAAAGCATCACATTCCTCCCTCCTTCACCCACACTTTTAGGACAGGAATGAGCACATTTCATAATCACTCCATTGAAAAAGTATGAGTTCTGCTCTATGGGGTGACAGAGGGGATCAAAGGGCTCTGTCTCATACAATTTCTCTTCACCCTTAAATATAACCCTCAAGGGAAGAGTTTGAGGAACAGAAAATAGGGTATTTGGAAGGATTTGTCTTTCCAGGAGTTAACTCAGTTTAGGATGGTAAGCATAAGAAAAAAAAAATAAACACCCACAAAAATGATTTTCTGCTTTTTTTTAACTTAAAATTATGGAAATTGTTTCCGACAGCAAATTGCTCCTAATTAATTTCTTGGCTCTGCTGGGAAAATGTACTGTTCTGTTGATTTCTAAATTCCACCAGCTTACTTATCAAAAGACTTTTTTTTTTCTAAAACTATTAAATGTGGGCTTGCAATTGGGGGGTGTCAGCATAGTGTGAAGGGCAAGAGGAGAATGGGGAGGCAGAGGGGTTGGATGGGCAACAGAAGGCCTAGGGACCCAGCTCAAGGCCTGGTCCCCACATTTCAAAGTCCAGGAAAAAGTTATGTCCCCAGGAAAAGAGGTCTAAATGGTGCAGTGCAGGCAGATTCAGAATGCGGGCAGTGCCTGGGTATGAAGTTGGGGGATTTGAATCCAAATTCCATGTCTATTACCTTAGACAAACAGATGAACCTTTGTGAGCCTCAGTCATTTTTGTAAAATGTATATGGTTGACATATAGTATATCATTGACATTTACAGAACTCTTGCTATGTGCCAGGCAGGATCCTAAGCTTTCAGGCACATTGATATGTGATTCTTCCCCAGCGCTATATGAAACAGTTATTGCAACTTTCTCCACTTTACAGATGAGAAAACAGGTTCAGGGAAGTCAATGCAGATTGCCTAACATTTCACATGAGATGAGTGGCAGAGGCCAGAAAAGTCCACTGTAGAGAAAAAGAGGCCTCGTTCCCAACTACTGGTTAACTTGTATGCCTTCCTCCTTTGATTGAGAGCATCTCAAGGTCAGGGGATCATTTTCCAATTGATTTTGCATTCATAAGCAGTTAATGTCTGATAAATAAATAAATGAATGAACAAATGGTTTAGATGCTCAATTAAATATTGGCAGAATTTAAACCTGGAATCAGTTAATTTGGTGCAGTTCAAGAAAAAAATATTCAATTTCAGTCATTCAGCAAATGTTAATAAAATATCCAGTGTATGCCAATCACTGCACTAATCAATGAATACCTTGGACACTCAGCAAATTTGCTTTTGGGGACTGATCCTAAGGAAATATTGGATAATTGTATAAAGATAGATAAACAGGATGTTCATCACAGCATTCATTCATTCATTCATACACGCAACAAATATTTGTTGAGAGCCTCCTGTGTACTAAGCATTGTTCTAGGCACTCCCATTGAATGAGGCTAGAAAAAAAAAATCCCTGCCTTCATGTAAATCCCAAGCTTGTGGGGCAGACAGACAAAAACCAAATGGATATACGATGTCAGGTAGTGATAAGAGCTAAGAACTCAAATGAAGCAGGGTAGGGTAAGGGTTTGGGGCTCAGCAAAAGTGTCTTGGGGGGGGATTTCAGTACAGATCTTAATGACATGAGATAGTGAGCCACATGAATGACTGCTGTAGAGCAAAAGTGCAGTTTATAAACCAGTTTTCTTTGTGATGTCAGGCAAATCACCTCAGCTCTCTACCATCCTGGGCTGGTACAGAGCAATCGCCTCTCCTCTATCCTTCCACCTGTGTTCCAGGAGCTCCCCCCTCCCACTGGGGCCCAGAACAAGACAAATTGTATCTGAGAGAGTCTCCCCTTACCAAAATATTTTGCAAAATCCCAAGTGCTACACAAAGATAAATCAATCCCACCACTCTGCTGAAGCCCAGCTCAACTATTACTTCTTCTCTAAAGCCTTTCCTTACTTTGTCAGGGTGGATGTTTCTGGAGTCCCCTTTATACTTTTTACATACCTCTACTGTACCATTTAGTTTTTTATAGGGCCTGATTTTTTAATTTTTGAGACAAGGAAAATGTCTCATCTATTTCTAAATCACAGTCCCTAACTCAGTGCCTGGAACATGGTAGCACTTAATATGAAATAGCTAAATTTTTTT
>NC_138372.1:35298966-35371899 GCF_054177405.1 Leptonychotes weddellii
CGATGGACATCTTGGCTCTTTCCACAGTTTGGCTATTGTAGGGGTCCCTAATGTTAATGATGACCCCATCAACTCCAAATAAATAATTTAAAATAAAATACAATCTTAGTAAAAATAATTGGCTGCTATATAAAAATGCAGCTTCAGGACCCTAGAATTCTCTTTCCAACTAGGATGCTATTTTTAAGTTCTTCCAATAAAGAAATATGGGGCCAACACTGATCCAGGCTATATTGTAAATTTTAAAACTTTGTATTTTCCTACTGTCTCAACATCCTCACAAACAGACTATAAGCACCCTGCCCAGGTAACCAGATGCACCAGTGTGAAAGGCTGGCCTTTGTCACTAGTTTTCGTTTCTTATCCTCCCCTGACCATGACCTAGTAAGATCCAAATGCGCCAATGAAATCCCCTTGCATCTTTTCTTGTGTACTCTCCTGTGGCCCCAATAAAGGTACTTGCCCATGGTTTTCACTCTCTACTCCCCACCTGCTTGGGTGAGCCCACTCCCTTGGCAATGCCTCCCATATGACCCCTTCTTGGCCTGTGGTGACTCTTTCTCTCTAGGACCTGTAAGTATAATAAACTTTGTTTCCCTGTACCTCTCCTTGTGTCCTCTCTTGTGCCCCCCACCCCTTGACTGACCATCACCTAAAAGAGCACAACATAGGCAGAGGAAATAATATGTGCAGAATTCTTGTGATCAGAGGGAATATGTAGGTTCTAGGAATTGGAAGAAGCCAGTGTAGAAAGAATGTTGGAGGAGGAGAGGGGTCTGAGACAAGCCTGGAGAGATTATACCAAAAGTTCTGGAAAGCCAATGGAAAGGTTTAAGCCAATGGAGATGGAAAAAGTGGGGTACTGAAATGATCATATGTGCTGTTTGACAAGTAGGTTCAGGGAGACCAGTTAGGGGGTTTCTGTAGTTCAGATGAGAGACCATGATATTTTGGACCAAGGTGGTGGCAGTGGAGAAAAGTGGATGGATTTAGATCTTTAGGAGATGCAACAGAAGAGCAGGGATAAAGGATAGGTGACCCAGATACCTGTCCCAGTTCTGTTACAAATTTCTGTAAGACCTTGAACAAATTCTTTCTTGGGACCTCAGAATCCCCCTCAACCACCAGAGAAGCCCTCAAGCCTCCTTCAAGAAATGGTAGTAATCTTCAAATCATAGGATTCTGGAATCTTTCAGAGATCGCCTGGTGCTAATGAATTGTAGTTCAATGATTTTGTGATTCTAATTCATTTCTCCTCTCTCCCTCAAAATGCCAAAGACTATCCTTTCTGAAAACTTACTTGCTGGGATAATATCCAAGCCTGTAGCTTGATGATAAATAGTTGTGACACCTTGTATCAGGCTATGAACCAAACATTGCCAGGTGTCCGCTGCACAAAAGAAAAGAAAAAGAATCTCTCACTGGAAGTTTCCCCTAGAGACCAAAAAAAAAAAAAAAAAAAATCAATGTCAGATGGGGAAATGCCTTGGCTGATGATAATGATGATGATACTCATAATAATTCCTTAACTTCATTTAGTGTCTCAATATGCCTTGTCTCATTTGACACAACAACCTTGTGAGGTATGCCAGTTCATTGAAATGAGTAGAATGAGCTCAGGAGAAAAGAAAAGAAATGTCAGTGCTTTAGGTGTTCATTTGACAAATGTTTATCAAACCCCTACTATGTGCCAGGTGAGGTCTCTGTTCTTAAGTTAAAAGATAATAAAATATATACTAATCTATAAGATATGACAGTATTATATAATAATGCATAATATATATAAAATATAATAAAATAATAGTTACTGTTTATAATAAGTTTTTATGAAGGGAAATTAGTAGGATGGTGAGTTAGCAAGTGAACAGAGAAGGCTGTTTTTAACAGAGCAGCCAGAAAACATTCTTGGCAAGGTGGCACCATGGATAAAAAGAACAGTAACATTGAAAGCCAGTTATGGGAAAGGGCTTGATTTGTCTTTTTTTTTTTTTTTTAAGATTTTATTTATTTATTTGTCAGAGAGAGAGAGAGTGCACAAACAAGGGGAACAGTAGGCAGAGGGAGAAGCAGGCTCCCTTCTGAGAAAGGAGCCTAATACGGGACTAGATCCCAGGACCCTGGGATCATGACCTGGGCTGAAGACAGATGCTTAAAAGGCTGAGCCACCCAGACATTCCAGGTTTGATTTGTCTTAAGAATGAAATGGACAACAGCTTGTCTGGACACAATGAATGAGATAAAGAGAGAGTGAGATGAGAGGAGGTGGGTGTGGAGCATGGAAAGGAGTTTGGATTTTAAGTGATGGGAAGCAATTCAAGAATTTTAACCAGGAGGGTGAAATGATCTGATTTTAGTTCTTAGAAGGTCACTCTGGCTGATGTGTGGATACTGGACCACATGGTGGCAAGAGTTAAAATTAGCCAGCAGCCAGACCAAGTAGGAGGCTACTGAAGTAAGTAGTCCAGGTGAGAGTGGGGGTTTGGTGGCTGAAAGAGAAAGAGTGGAGATGAAAAGCAATGGGTAAATTGAAGATACATTAGGGGAGTAGAACAGACAGGAGTGGGTGACGAATTTGGATTTTGGTTAAAGGACATTGTTTTAACCTCTTTATCTTTGTATGTGAGCAGGCTGAGGCCCAGGAAAGAACAGAGACGGGAAATAACTGAAATAGAACTTGAACTCAAAACTTCAAAGTCCACATACAGTGCTCTACCCAGTGTACCATACATCTCTGGTCCAAGTGACACCCAGCATATGGTGGGTGGAGGGTGCTCAGTTGAGTTGGGACATATAACTCTTAATAACTCTTAACAGGTGCCAAGTTGGTGTAGGGCAGGGAGGCTTCTAGGCCTCTGTGTATTTGTATTCGAATAGGAGTCCTGCATTTGCTTCATTCCCCACTTGCCAACTGCTAGGCCTCCCCGCCCAGGGCTGGGATCAGGAAAGGGAGATGGCCTCCAACCCTGATGAGGGCATATGGCTGCTCTCTGCTGATCCAGGAGAGAGAAGTGGGCAGATGGTGAGTGTGCTTTGTGGCTTCCCAGCTTCACAGATGAAGAGATGGATCTATGTCCGTCTGAGCCCAGACTCCTCCCCAGGGTCATGTTACCTTTGGTCTCTCAGTTTTTGTATTTTCATCAGGATATTTTGGAACCATGTCCATTAAAGCCCACCTCCCCTGGCTCACCCCTCACTCTTCTACTCTTGTGTCCTATTCACACAGAACACTTCTTTGTTTATATTTTGTATCTTATTAAACTACAAGACTGCCAAAGACAGAGACACCTTTGTGTGCAGCCCTGCCTGGCAGAGCAACCAGCACAGAATATATATTCTGGAACTGTTACTGAGGGGATAACTCAGTTACCCTCACCCAGCCTTGGTTTCCCCAACTTCTAAAGTGGAATAATTCATAGCTGTCTTATAAGACTGTGAAGTTTAAATGAGTTAATATGCATGTAAGGTACCTAACACAGTGTAGGAGCCTGAGAAATGAGTTCATCTATTAGCTATCAGAAGCCTTCCCTTGCTCAACCTTACTAGATATTAGGGAATGCAAACTAAAACCATAACAAGATATCACTACAGATTTATTAGACTGGCTAATTTTTTTTTTTTTAATACTGATGATTTCAAGGACTGGTGTGGATGCAGAGCAAGGGGAACCCTCATACATTGCCAGTCGGAATCAAACCTGTCATATGACCCAGAAATCCACTGTTAGGTAGTTACTTAGAGAAATGAAAACTAGGTTCACACAAAAGCCTGTAAATGAATGTTCATAGCCTCTCTACTCATGATTGCCCAAACATTTGGGTTGGAAACAACCCAAATGTCCTTCGATGGTGAATGCATAAACAAACAGTGGTACATCTGTGCAACTGAATAGTACTCAGCAAAGACAAAGAATGAACTCTTGATAAACACAAAGCTCTGAGGAACTGCAAAAGTATTAAGCTAAGTGAAGGAAGCCAGTCTCCAAAGTTTACCTGTCGTATGATCCCATTTTCGTGACATTCTAGAGGAGACACAACTACAGTGGTCCCTGCTTGCCAGGGCTGGGGGAAGGCTGTGCTACAAAGGACATAGCAAGGGAGTCCTTGGGGTGATGGAACTGTCCCGTGTCCTGATCATGGTGGTGGACACGCAGATATATACCTGTGTTAAACTTCATGGAGCTATACACAAAAAAGCCAGTTTAACTGTGTGTTAATCTAAAGAATTAAATAAAATAAAAATCTTTCTCATATTGGCATTAACACCTGGTATCTGAGGCCTTTCAGTTCAAAGGTGTTTGTTTTTAATACAAGGATAGTATCTTGGTTATTCAAGCTACGTCTCATTACAAAATGTAAAAGATGAGAGAGAAGGAGAAAGTTGTAGAGGGTGTAGAAGTACGTGGGAGACTGTCTTGTCTGGAAATTTCTAAAGCTAGAGCAGCTATGTCATTTCAATTCAATCCTGAACTTTCAAAGAGGAAGCACCCCCCACCACCCTTGTAAAGCTTTGCTAGTAAAACTGTCCTTGCACTGGGCCAGTGATAAATCTACAGAACGCCATGGTAATACCCATGGAGAAGGCAAAAGGGGCTTCATAAACCATGTGATTTGAACTAGTACAGATGTTGCAGTGGGAATTTATGGTTTTCGATGGATCCTTATCTCTTCTTGCCAGTTTCTGCACATTGAATCATGCACTAGCAGAGTCTATTTTAAGAGCCATCATTTTTTTCTTTAAATATTGAAAAAAAATCTGTGGCAATTAATTTCTTCCATACTGTTCTATCGTGACAAATAAATGTGAAATGCATATTTACAGAGCACATGTAATTGCATTTGGGCACATGCAAATGACATGCAAATCTTACATTCTAAATGAGTTTGTTTATCATCCCTGAATTCTAATCCAAGGACCTTACTTTTTAAATTCAGTTTACATTCTGACATGTATACAAATGAGTTTGACTCTGGAAAATAACTTAATAAACTCGGGGTTAGCTATGCAATTAGAGGAGGCATCTGGGAGCTATAAAATCTGGGAAACAACATTTACATCTTTTTTCTGCATTCAAGGTTTCATTTTCCTAGCTCAAACCCTCTCCCTACCAGCCTGCACTCCCCTCACTCTACCACCCCATTTCCCGTCATTCCTGCAAACCCATCATGTGAAATGACTTTCGTTTTTTTCTGGGGGAAGACATAAGAGTGGATTTCACTGAGGATGATCTCATCAAGTCATTGTCCTTGTGCAGCATTTTCAAAAACTAAAGTCAGAGTGATCAATGAAATGAAAACTAACAGAATTAGCATGATCAGGACTTTCATTCAGGTTTCTTATATTATGGCTGACCCACTTCTCCGGTGGGTGCTAAAGTCTTCCCATGGATGACTGACCCTCTCAAGAAAGCTATGAGCAGCCACAAATCTGATTTGTAAAAGGACATAAGAAAGAGAAGAGACAGTGGGATTATATTCTGCCAGAGCTTTCAGAGGAAAGTAAACAGAACCATAAAACAAAATGGAATGGAGGTTCCTCAAAACATTAAAAATAAAACGACCATATGATCTAATAATACCACGTCTGAGCATATATCCAAAGGAACAAAAAGCTGGGTCTTGAAGAGATATTTGCATACCCATGTTCATTGAAGCACTATTTACAACTGCCACGAGGTGGAAACAACTCAAATGTCCATTGATGGATGAAAGGATAAACAGAACGTGGTGTATATATACAATGGAATATTATTCAGCCTTTGAGCAAGGAGATCCTGTCATATTCTACAACATGGATGAACCTTGAGGGTATTATGTTAAGTGAAATAAGCCACTTACAAAAAGACAAATACTATATGATTCTACTTACGTGAGGTATCAAAAATAGTCAAATTCATAGAAACAGGAAGTAGAATGGTAGTTCTCAGGGGCTGGGGGGAAGGGGAAAAGGGAAGTTGTTCTTTAATGGGTATAGCATTTCAGATGTACAAGATGAAAAAGTTCTGGGGATCTGTTTTACAACATTGAGAATATACTTAACACTATTGAACTGTATACTTAAAAATTAAGATGTTTAACAAACAAACAAACCCTCAAACGCTGCCCAGGACAGGAGTACCTTAGAAAAAAAAGTTTTATGTATAATAAAATGACCTTATGTTAGACAATAGTGTGGAGTTAGGGTTGTAGAACTATGGGTGGTTAAAAAATTTTTACAGTTTCTGGGGCACCTGGATGGCTCAGTCAGTTAAGCATCCGACTCTTGATTTTTGCTCAGGTCATGATCTTAGGGTCATGAGATTGAGCCCTGCTTAGGGCTCCCCGATCAGTGGGGAGTCCGCTTCTCTCCCTCTTCCTCTCTCTCTGTTCCTCTACATACTCATGCACGCATGTGCATACACACACTCTCTCTCAAATAAAATATTTCAAATTTTTTTTTTTACAATTTCTGAAATTTTCAAGAGGTGATATTTTGCTCACAGGATATACAAATTTCTAAAAATGGTGTTTTAATATAAATATATTGTTCAGGTGGAGGTTTTAGGTTAAGTTCAAAGGGTCTTCTTTTTGATTCTAATAGAAATCAGATTTAAACAATTGTAGACTTTTGAGACTTGAGGCAAAATGTGGTCCATAAGTAAATCTGGCCTGCTGCCATCTGTTTTTATATGGCCCATGAGCTAAAATAGTTTTTGTATTTTTAAATGGTTGGAAAATAATCAAAAGAAGAACAACATTTTGTGATACATACAACTGTGTAATATTCCATTTTCAGTGTTCATTATAAAATTGTATTGTCCCCCCCACCAACACATACAAAGTAAAAGCTGAATATCCCATATTCTGATTTTCATAAAAGGATAGATTCACAGAATGTTTTAGTCGAAAAGACACTCTGGAAGGATCAAGTATAAATCTCTCATTTTACAGATAAGGAAACAGTAGGAGAGGTGAAATGACTTGCCTTGGGTCCTACCGAGTTAACACAGAGCTGGAAATCTCTGTGCGAAGTACTTCTCTCTCTTGCTGACCAAATCCAATGTGTCAAACTATGATTCACTATTCTTTTCTGCTTCTTTCTGATCCCCATATTTGGGTAACCTACACCGAATATTATATTTATTATAAACTATGCACACCTTACAGTGTTATTGCATTTTGTCCTCACAAATGACCTAGGAGAAACGTTGTATTCTCCCTAACCTGCAGAGCTCACTGTTCTCCTTCTGCCCTATGCACCAGTCATGAGGTCTTTGTCAGGATATCCACCCACCTATCGTGAATCCTGTCTTCTGGCTCCCACCTGCTGTAGTCTCTCAGGGCCCTCACTCTACCCTTACACCTTCTCAATGCAGGGTCTTCAACCTCTCCTTCAACACCACCTCCAAATCCTACCCCACAGTTAATCAACATGTTCAAGTCCCTCTCCACTTGAAAGAGCTATCCTTCAGTCCTATGTCTCCTCTTTCCTTTCTTTCCCAGCCAAGCTTTATGAGAGTAGAGTGTACACTTGCAATCTCTCCTTCTTCACTTTCCACTGACTTCTCTCTTACCTACCTGCAATCTGTATCCAACTCCCTCCTTCCAATTCCCAACTCCCCAGCCCTGACCCCTCTCCACAGTGACTTCTGTTTGGTTTAAATCAATGGACACTTTAAAAAATCTTATCTCATTTGACACCAGTGATCACTCTCTTTTTTTTGAAACTTCTACATCTCTCATGTTCAAAGTAGTATGCCTTATATCAGGAAAGACGAAGATTGATAAACACCTTACTATTCCAGCCATTTTCAGCGTGTCTCTATGCCTTTGCTGGCCTCTTTGCTTTGAATAACCTCTCTTCACCCGTCCTGCCCGTGTTTTCACCTGTGTTAATTTCTGTGTATCCTTTAAGACCCAACTGGTATTTCCTCCTCTTGAAGCTTTCTCTGCCTGCCTTTAAAAAGAGTTGATCCCTTGCCTCTTCACTTGTACTGTACCTTATATTTAAGTCATTTGTCACCTTTATCATCCTATATGCATTTACACATTTGTACCTAATGTGGATTGCATTCTTCTCGGGGCAGGCAGGCTGGGGCATGTTTGACATGTCTCTGTGTAGTAAGATGAGTTGGCACTTTATGATCCCTTCCCCCATTTGTGCCCTCTTCCCTCTGCGTTCCTATCAGAGAAAGACTCAGACTAAAGCAAACAAACAAATAATCTCTTTGTGAGCAAATAAATACATGAGAACTATTGTATGAGACTCTCCTTGGGTAGTAAAGATGTAACCCTTGATAGCTAGTGTTTTTTTCTTGTAGTAAGGACGGTCTCTAGAAGAGGTAGAAGAACCTGAATATTTCTCAGAACAATAATGAGGAGAGTAGTAGATTGGTCCTAAAGAGTAAGGCTAAAACTATGCTAATAAAAGAAATAATCTTTCTCAGGCAGGGGATAAGGCTGTATCATCTCAGAGAAAAGTGCTTGTTACTGTCAGGGATGCCTAGTTCATATAATTCCTAGCGATCATGGCTCTACCTGGAATAGAATGACTTACATTTACCTTTATTCATCAACCTGGGACCTCGTCTGCCTCCAGAGCCTGGAAGACTGAGCAAACATGAATAGCAGTGGCCATAAGCTGAAGCCTGAAGGAAAGCACACAGACACACTGGTAGGAATCTAGTGGAGTGCAAATTTGTTTTGAGGGAATAGGGTATGGTTACCAGGCTGAGAGAATTGGAGAGGTGCCTGCATGCATGGGAGTCAGAGAAGGTAAGAAAGTCTGAAGTGAAGTCCAGGAGGAACTGATCACCCTCCCTGTGAAAGCCTAAGTATGGAATTCTTCATCTCCCACCCTTTGAGATGTACAGGAGTAGCTGAATCAGCTAGCACTATACCCTTTATTCTCTACAACAACCTTTTGAGAGTTTCCTGATTCTTAAGTAAAGAGCATCCATATGAGAAATAGTAGAGCCTGGTGGTTAAGAGTAGACTCTGGAGCTGAACTGCCTGGGATCAAATATCACCTTTGTTACCTACTAGCTGTGAAATCTTGAGTAAGTTACTTGCCCTTTCTGTGGCTAAGTTTATTCATCTGCTAAATGGTAATAATTATAGTATTGGTTTCAGCAGTGTGGGACCCACAGCCTGGGAGATACCAGAGGACCCCAAGCCCAAAGCACATTATTTAGACTAAACTTTTGACCATTTCCCATTAGGAAGTGATGGAAGATGGCAATTTGTACTTAACAAAAGGAGGGCCTGCTGTATTTGGGTTATTGTGAATCTCCCCAATGCTGGCACGTGGCAAGTGCTCAATAAATTTGTAGGTCAAATGAATGGTGGGTGGCAGGGCACAAGTAGCAGATACAGATCAGAGGAAGCAAGTACTAAGTCCTGCCTACTTCCCCACTGACCTTGGCATTCTGTCCCGGGCTTTAGGCTAATATTCTACCAGCACTTGTAAGTGCTGGGGTCTGCAACTCCTTTAACTGCCACTCATTCACTTCCTGACTTTAGGCAAATCCTTTCTCCTTTCTGTGTCCAGGTTACTTCATATGCAGAATGAAGCAGTTAGACTGGTCCATGTATAGCAAGTAGGTTTTACCTCCTGTGCAGATCTCAGTGTTTGAATAGTGGTTGGGTAGAGTACTGCACAGAGACATTTTGAAACTGAGTTGAAGCTGAGCATGATGATTTAGCAATGTCATGGGTATGAGATAAGTGAATGGCAGTCTGTGTGTCATGTATTTTTTTTTTTTTACTCTTGAAATAGATAATATACTCTACACTCATTTGCTTTCGAGTATTCCTTTTTTTTTTTTTTAAGATTTTATTTATTTATTTGACAGAGAGAGACACAGCGAGAGAGGGAACACAAGCAGGGGGAGTGGGAGAGGGAGAAGCAGGCTTCCCGCGGAGCAGGGAGCCCGATGCGGGGCTCGATCCCAGGACCCCGGGATCATGACCTGAGCCGAAAGCAGACGCTTAACGACTGAGCCACCCAGGCGCCCCATGCTTTCGAGTATTCCTAAAGAATTACCCAGACTGAACGAGCACATCAATTATGGTGCCGTGCTTTTCTCCTATTTATAAAAAGTAGTTATGCTTTTGCACAGGCAAGTTACCAGTAAAAAGACTTGTTCTACCAGAAACTTCTCCACTCAAGTGTGAGTAGATGAAATGAGGTCAAAGAGGACCCTTCCACAAAGGAAGGAGGCAAAAAAGCCCAGACTGTAGCCAGCATGCTTAGCCACATACAACCCAGGGGATTTGGAGTGAATTGCACAACCTGTCTAAACCTTAGCTGCTACTTCTTCACAATGGGGTAAGAATATCTACCATCACAGGATGGTAATTAGGAGTTAGACAATTATAAAATATATAGCACCTGGCACAGTAAAGTACACTATGTGTGCCAGACCCTCAATACTAGTTCTCTCTCTCATCCTCAAAGTGAATACCCGGAGTTCTGGACTGTTAATGCCTTAGGGATAGAGATTGTGTCTTATTTGTCTCTTTATACCTAATTCTTGACGCAAAATAAATGTTTAAGAAATATTTACTGGCTTGAATTGAATCAAACTCAATAGAAATGAAACTAGATGGTCTTTTAGATTCCTCTCGGTACCAAGCACAGAACCTGGCACGTCAGCTGTGCTTGTGAATACTGGCCGAATATAGAAGATGGTGGCCTGATTCCAGGATTAGACACAGTAATGGAAAAGTGTGTAATTTTCAGAGGGGCTCTGGAGGAAGGGCCGCACCGCCCCCCACTGCTGGTACTGTCTCATCAGAAAAGCTGCTACTTACAGCTACTCCCTGCTCCATACTCTGCCTCTCAGAGGGAAGAAAGTAGCCCCCTTTTATGCTCTTTCTGCATTTATAGGGAGAGCAGGATTCTAATTTTCTGCTGTGGACCCAGGGGGCACTCGGAAATCATGCCCTCTCTTGTCTGGGCCCAGCCTATGTTGTCCTTGCCGGATGGTATAAAAACCACTTCTCTCCTTCCCCATCTTGTCCGCTGCCCTTTGAAGTCCCCCTCCTGTCCCAGTGACACTGAACGGACCACAACAATTTTAAATATCTGGGCCATTATCTCATTGTTCTAAATGACGTATTTTTGCCACTGGACCTGTAACTGTTCTCCTTAGGTGAGTCCGGAAGAATTTCATGGCCTTAATGAGTACATCAATTATTGTTCATGGAAGAGTCCATGTCTCCTTAAAGGTTATTTGAAGGTTGATTGATAGCTCAGTGCTTATATCCATCCAGCAAATCTATCTCAGCCTTATGAATGTATTTGACCTTTTTACAGGTACAGGGGAAAAATAACAGAACAAAAGTTAATTCAGACCTCTATAATACAACATTTTTTTTTCCTGAAAGACATAAAAGGGCATTGAAATCGATACCGCCACAATAACACGCTGATGAATGTTGGGACCCAATTTTCTCATTTTGCTAACTCGAGATTGGGGATTCTGAATAGTTTTCAATCCTGCATTCTTTGGGCACTATGAAGTCTGCTGTATTGTGTCCACACAATGCCGCTGCACACTCATTATGGGAGTACCAGTGGTCCTGAAAAGGTCAGTTAGTTAGAAATGTCAGCGTTCAATGGAGCCGCACAGACCTGTGTGCGCACAGATCCAATTAGAGTGGCCAGGCACCACCGCTGTAACCCGGAATCCTAATGAGCAAGCAGAGGAAAGGGGGAGGTGTCTTTTTTCCCTTTCTTTCTTCTTATTCAAAAGAAATGGAGATTGCTTTTCAACCACCCTACATGAGGTTGTTTAAACTTTACCAAACACCACTTAGGCTCCAGGTAGGATGGGAGGGAACCCCAGCTTCTACAAAGGCTGAGCCCGCCCAGCGCAGCCAGATGTTGAAGGAAAGCAATGAAGCAGGCGGGAGCGGTACTTAAGACTTACGGCTGGTGGATGGAAGTCTTCACAAGACTTACACAAGTTGAGAGCTAACTAGGAGGAAAACGGCCTTCTTATGAAGTTCATTTCTAAATCATTTTTAGGTCCCTACTATGTGGCAGGTCTTGTGATTAAAAACTGGCCTTTATCACGGCACCTGGGTGGCTCAGTCAGTTAGGCATCTGACTCTTGGTTTCAGCTCAGGTCATGATCTCAGAGTCGTGGGATGGAGCCTCTTGTCAGGCTCTGTGCTCAGTGCGAGTCTGCGTGGGATTCTCTCTCTCCTTCTCCCTCCGCCCCTTCCCCCACTCACATGCTCTGTCTCTCCCTCTAAAATAAATAAATACAGAATATCTTTTTAAAAAACTGGCCTTGGGGCGCCTGAGTGGCTCAGTTGGTTAAGCGACTGCCTTCAGCTCAGGTCATGATCCTGGAGTCCCGGGATCGAGTCCCGCATCGGGCTCCCTGCTCGGCGGGGAGTCTGCTTCTCCCTCTGACGCTCCCCCATCTCATGCTCTCTCTGTCTCTATCTCATTCTCTCTCTCAAATAAATAAATAAAATCTTTAAAAAAAATAAATAAAAAACTGGCCTTTATCATTTTTGACGGACCTACACCACTTGTATAAACTTGGGGGCTGATGTTGCCCGAATTCGCCTATACCGGTGCTTCCCTATTTCAAATCCATCACAAACTGACATTTTGGAAAAATCCACTGATCGTGAACATGGATGCTGTAGTAATGTCAATTTGCTATTAAAGTTTCTAAATGCTTTCTCTTGATTTCTATATTTATCTCACTGTGGACAGTTTACACCCTGCCACCCATCTGTGGACAATGCTTTGAGTAGAACTGCTCTGGCTACCCCTCATTTGTTTGCCCAGGTTTACCTGCCATTCCTCACCTTCACTGACCCCCACTATTCCAGACTGACAATCACATAGGACCCTCTTTTCTGGTTCAATCACTTCATAATTCTCTAAAACACTTTTTTATATTTACCTTTTGGCATCACAGCCCCCTCCTATAGTTAGAACACTCTCCCAACGGCCCCTCGTCTAGAGTTCAGTGGGCCAACCAGCTAAAACATCAAATAAGACAGTGGATAACTTCGTTAACAAGTGATTCAGGGACCGTATTTGAGAACAAATGAAGGATTTTACAGAGAAACCTACTGTTGGATTTTGAAGCTGAACAGGCAGTGATGACCTACTTGGTTCCAGGACCAAGACACTCCAGATGCCCATCCCTTCCACTGAGGCCACTGAGCCCCCCTTGCCGCCTGCCAGATCCCAGGATTATTCTGGATTCATGGTCAGGTAAGGGCAGAGACAGTGGATATAAGACATGTTGGATTAATAAATTAGGTTGTTACCCATGGCAGGTGGGGTTTCATGTCTGCTTTTGTTCAGATCTTTCTGCTTAGTTTCCCACATCCAGACCTTTGTTTTAGGCCCTATGACTGTTTCTTATCCTAATAACTCCTTCTCTCATTCAGTTTTCTTTTACTATCTCTGTAAACTCTGGATGAACCAGCCCCTGTGATTAGGAAGGCAGCTGAGAAGTTAGAAGTCCACTGGATGTTGAGTCAGAAAACCTTGGTTCAAGCTCTGACTTTTAAAACTACAAGTTTTTGTGAATTTAGGCAAATTCTATCATTTCTCTAAGATAAAGATACCTACCTCTTAAGGTTGTTTTGTTGCTTAAACAAAGTATTGGATGCAAAATCACTTTGACACTGTAACATGTTGTATCAAAACCAGTTGTGGTGGTCGTCCCTATGGTTGCTACTGTTATCCCCTCTAGGGAAGAGAAGATGGTTAGGTGGTCCCTCCTCTGAAACTTCAGGGAGGAAGGAAAGAAGCATACAGAGGTTTGCAGTAGAAAAGCAGAGAGAGAATCAGGGCAGAGGACTTGGTGGGAATAATAGGGACATGTGTTTGAGACAGCCACTGTTGGTTAACTCTAGGGAACAAGATGTGGACAGAGGCCAGCGCATGGGAGGGAGTTGTCACCAGACCCAGGTCTCCAAGATAGTACAGTAAAGTGATATGAAATGCTTCCCAAAGCACCACCTAAGGCTGGATCTGAGCTCACTTCACAAACTAATTTAATGACACCTGATATGGAAAAAGCAAGTTTTGTTTCCCCTAAAAACAGCTAAAAACCAATTCTCCTTTCACCGTTCTGATTAAAAACTCTTCTTCAACAAACCAGGCTTCTGTATAATCTTTACCAGAAAAACAAAAAACCAAAAACCTTCTGAAGGACATTCGGCCACCCATCCAGGAATGGAACTCAGCTGGGCTGATCCCCCTTATTTTTTCAGTTTCTAGAGAGAAGTTTATCAGGTTTATATGATAATGAGTCAGCCATCATCTGGAGGGGAGGAAATAGCACTGCAAGTGCCGAATGCAGATCCTACTGCCATTTCAGAGACTGACCTAGTAGGCTGGAGGTAGGTTAGTGAGAAAAAATAACAGCTATCTGTGGTGACCAGCCTCAAAGAAGGACTTCCCATAATAACACGAGCTTTTCCACGGTTCTGATATATGCTAGATACATTATCTCATCTAATATTCACAACAGCCCAGTAGGGTCATTATTACTAGTCCCATTTTAGGAATTGGAGACCTGAAGCTCTGAGAGATTCTATTTTGTCCAAAATCATATAAAGAGTAAATGGTAGAGCTGAGATTTGAAACCTGGTCTAGCTAATCTCAAAATTTCTGCTGTCTGCTACCTAGAATTCCTTTCTTTTTCTTTTCTTCTCTCTCTCTCTTTCTTTAGTCATAGAGACTTGTTGTTTTTCTGTCTCTATGGTGCTGATTAGGCACTGGTAATGGCAGGTCAGTAAATCTTTCTAAGAGCAAACTCCCACATTCCTTGAGCCTGTCCTCATCACTCTCTTTCATGATGATTTAGACCAGAGCATGAAAGGTGTGTACCACCCTCTATGACCTGCCATTGTGTCCTTAGTCCCTGGGAATTTTAAGTACGTGTACTTGGATCACACCTTGCCTCAACTCAGTAGCAGCCCAATACCCATTTACCAGAGTGCAAAGGGCTGTTATAAACTGGAAACTGGATATTGGGGCACAAACCTTCTTTTCCTAAATGAGAGATCTTACTTATCTTAATCCACTGAGTCAAAAATACTTCTTACTTTCATGACCAATGCAAAGGTTCTTATAGTTTAGGCCTATATTAGGATAGAAAGACACAGATGGACAAATGAGGCTATTTATTATGGAAGAAATTGTAGCTAGAGAAGTCTCAATATTTTTCTTCGAAACCTCTGCCAATCTCAAAAAACCAGGCTAATACTCCCATATCTTGGGAATAAGGGAAAAATCTTTGAAGGAATCATAACAGATAAATGGGTCTGAAAGGAACGAAAGTATAATACTGATAATCGTCAGCAGCAGCAGCAGCAGCAGCAGCAGGATTTTGGTAGCCAGCCTCCAAGATGGCCCCTGAATGATGCTCACTTCCTGGCATAAGTAGGAAAATAAATGAATAAAAAGTGCACAGAGCATATACCTGCTTTTGTGTTAATTTCTGTCAGATTAAGATAGTTCTTACAATGAACAACCAAATGCCAATAAATTGGATAACCTACAAGAAATTGATAAATTCCTAGAAATATACAATCTACCAGGAATGAGTCGGAAAGAAACAAAAAGTCTGAACAGACCAATAATGACTAAGGAGATTGAAGCAGTAATCAAAAACCTCCCAATGAAGAGAAGCCATGACCAGATGGTTTCACTGGTGAATTCTACAAATATTTAAAGAAGAATAAATGCCAATCCACCTCAAACTCTTGCAAAAAATTGAAGAGAAGGGAACATTCCCAAATTCATTTTACAAGGCCAACATTAACCTGATACCAAAGCCAGAGAAGGAGACTACAAGAAAAGAGAACTACAGGCCAATATCCCTAATGAATAAAAATGTAAAAATTCTAGACAAAATACCAGCAAATGGAATTCAACAGCACATTAAAAGGATCATACACCATGATCAAGTGGGATTTATCTCTGGGATGCAAGGATGGTTCAACATATGCAGATCAAAAACATAATATAGGGCGCCTGGGTGGCTCAGTTGGTTAAGCGACTGCCTTCAGCTCAGGTCATGATCCCAGGGTCCTGGGACTGAGTCCCACATCGGGCTCCCTGCTCAGCGGGAAGCCTGCTTCTCCCTCTCCCACTCCCCCTGCTTGTGTTCCCTCTCTCGCTGTGTCTCTCTCTGTCAAATAAATAAATAAAAATCTTAAAAACAAAAAAAAACAAAAAAAACATAATATACCTCATTAATAGAAAGAAGGATAAAACCATATGATCCTTTCAATACATGCAGAAAAAACATTTAACACAATTCAACAACCTCACATGACAAAAACTCTAAAAAAATTGGGTATATAAAGAATATACCTCGGGGCACCTAGGTGGCTCTGTTGCTTAAGCATTCGGCTCAGGTCATGATCTCAGGGTTGTGAGACCGAGCCCCACATCAGGGTGTGCACTAGTGGGGAGTCTGATTCCCTCCTTTGCCCTCCCCCCCACCCCCCTCCCATGTGCTCTCTCTGTCAAATAAATAAATAAATAAATAAATAAATTTTTAAAAAATATATACCTCAACATAATAAAGCCATATATGACAAACCCACAGCTAACATATTCAACAGTGAAATGTTGATAGCTTTTTCTCTAATATCAGGAAAAAGACAAGGGTGTCCACCCTCACCACACATACTCAATATAGTATTGGAAGTCCTAGTCAGAGCAGTTAATAATAGAAAACACGTAAAAGGGATCTGAGTTGGAAAGGAAGAAATAAAACTGTTTCTGTTTGCAGATAACATGATCTTATATAAAGAAAACCCTACAGGCTCCACCATAACACTGTTAGAACTAAAAAACAAATTCAGTAAAGTCACAGGATACAAAATCGACACACACAAATCAGTTGCATTTCTATACACCAACAACAAACTATCTTAAAGAGAAATAAAGAAAACAATCCTATTTATAATAACATCAAAGCCAATAAAATACTTAGGAATAAATTTATCTAAGGTGAAAGATCTGTACACTGTAACCTTTAAGACAGTGATGAAAGAAATTATAAAAGAAGGGTGCCTGGGTGGCTTGGTGGTTAAGTGTCTGCCTTCAGCTCAGATCATGATCCCAGGGTCCTGGGATTGGGCCCCTTATTGGGCTCCCTGCCCAGCAGGCAGTCTGCTTCTCCTTCTGCCCCTCTCCCCCCTCGTTCTCTTTCCACTCTCTCTCTCATAAATAAATAAAATCTTAAAAAAAAGAAATTGTAAAAGACACAAAAAAATGGAAAGATCCTGTGTTCATGTATTGAGAGAATTAATATTATCAAAATGTCCAATGTAATGAGTCCTGTCCCAGTGCAGAGATTCTAGCCATAGAGCCTCAGCTGGGCCTAGCTCTTTCAATAGAAGGTCTACTGCAGAACAGATCAATGCTTGCTCTGCTCTCAGACCTCATAATTCATATTTTTGGTTTAATGTAGCCACAGAGATAGTCATTGCAAAAATTCATGTGATCTTGGGCCATTAGTTAATGCCAGGGCCCAATTTATCTCCCAATTTCGTGGATGATGCTAATAATTCAACTCTCAGCCAATCAGCACAGTGGATTTCCCTGGACACAGGTACTTGTTCAAAGTCAGCTCATAATGACATAATCACAAAATGAGAAGCAATAGAGATTCTGCTGGGACTTCTGGGTGAGAGTCTCTTGATTTTTCCAATTAGACTAGAATTGGGGAGAATGTAAATTTTGCAGCTTCTACAGCCATCTCGAGACCACATGTGGCCTGGGAAAGGAGTCAACCAAGCAAGTGGAGTTAAGAGAAGGACAAAAACAGACTGGGTCCTATGAGCCCTATATCAAGATGCACAGAAAGGCTGACGTATTTCTGGATTATCTATTCCCATGAACCAATTAATTGCCTATTTTTCACTTAAACTAATTTAGATTGTGATTAAAGACTCCTACTTACATAGTTCCTGTGCCTTAATTTTACTGTGCATGCCTTGAATTAATTTGTCTAGGCCTAGGGCCTGTATTCAGTCTGATGGTAAGGTCTTACCAGCTCTCTCCTGATCTGACCTCCCTCACACCTCCAATTCCCCTCCCCAGACCTCAACCCACCCATTTGGATGTTCCAAAATGGGATCCTTGATCCCTTCCCATCAACCTTCTCACCTGAGTCCTGGGGTATGGTATCTGTAATAGATTTCCCAGGACAAAGATCCTAGGAACATACCACTCAGTTTGTCTCTCAGGGACCATGAGAATAAACAAAACATGTTTCTCCTTGCCTTTATATGTCTCTTTATATGCTTCTAAAATTATTTTACTTAATTTAATAAATCTTCTGAGTGGCACCCAATGCTGTTGTTTTTCCTTGTTGACATGAGAGATGGAGGTTGGGGAATGGAGTTAGGAATGTAAATTGATAAAACTTTCTGGAAAATGAGCTGGTAACAAGGCACAATAATTCCTTAAACATATTAGTGCTCTCTGGCCCATAAATTCTACTTCTAAAATGTCCAGATATAAAACTTATATAAAAGAAGTAAAAAGCTTTTTCACAAGTAGTTTTATGGTAGAGTTATTTATGAGAGAAAACATCTGGAAATAACCCGAATGCACAACAATAGGATGTGGATTTTTATAAACCAGACTATATGTAAAAGATGGAAGATGCTAGAGCTTTTAAAAATAAGTATGCCTTTAAAATGCTCATAAAATGCTCATGGATGTAGTAATGCAATCCCTAGTAATATATCTTAAGACAATAACCTAAAATGTAGAGAAAAATATATATATACAAAGGTTTATAAATTATTCATAACATCAAGAAACTAGAATTTAAGTTAAATATACAACATTATTGGCATGGGGAAATATTTTTCTTGTAATATTAAGTACAAAATCAGGATAAAATTTTATATTCTACATGATCTCCACTATGTAAAACAAAATTATACATGCATAGAAAGAAAGGCAAAGAAGTAAATGTGTTAAAATATTAAACAGTGATTGCCTCTGGGAGATAACTGATATTTTCATCTTTATAACTTCTCTGTGTTTTTCAAAATTTGCACCATGGGCATGTGCAATTTTTTAATAGAGAAAGTTATTATAAAAAGATGGTAAGTATGTAAACTACATAGCAACATGAAGATTGTTTATGAAATAATGTTAAGTGAAAAAAGATGTATATAAAAACTTACTGTGATTGCAATTATGTAAATATGTTTCTGCATATAGACAAGAACTGAAAGGGAAAATGTATAAATAGAATTAGGTTTTGTATTGTGCTAAGGCTGTAGGACTAGGAGTAATTTATTTTTCTTCTTTAAAAATCTCTTTAAAGTTGTTTTAATGATGTGTATGCATTTTTTGAACCATCCACTCTATGCATATCCACTGTGTTGCTAACCTTCTGGCAGTGAGGCCAGGAGTCATCTGGCTTGGCTTCACTCCTGGTCCTGGCACTCTGGACTGGTTCCACAGGCCTCCTGTTGGCTCTAAAAATGGCCAGAGGCACATAACAATGGCTAGTTTGGCCTCTCTTGTTCCTTTATTTTCCAGAGGGGTTGAGTTTACATCATGTGGGACTTTAATTGGAGACCAATTTCAAAGTGGTCATGTAATGGTCAGCATCCCCAGTCTATCACCATTCAGCATTGATATTGCTTTAACAAGGTTAAGAGGGGATAAAACAAAACAAAACAAAAAAACCAACCCCCCAAAGCCCCCCCAAACCCAAACCAAACTTAGGATATTTCAAATCAGAAACAAACCTAGCAGTGATTTTTTTCTGGAGGTTTCTATGTTAGGAAATCAATTGTCTCTTCAAGACACAGCCTAGTTAGTGGGAAAGCCCCAATGACTGTGACATCGCTGACAATCCAGACTTTCCTTATCCCCAGTTAAGTGGGTCAATCTGAATCCTGTCTGAGAAAGAAGACTCCATGGGCCAATATCACAAGTGAAGTAATATTTATATGTAGCAGTAGCAGAAAAGGCAAAGGATTTAGAATCAGATAGATCTCGATTTGAATACTGACTCTATCACTTGTTAATTGTGTTCAACTGGGCAATTCAAATAATGATGCAGCACCTTCATTTTTCATCTGTGAAAGAGAAATGGTGATACCTGTCTCATGGGATAGTGGGGAAAATTATGGGAAAAATATATGTAAAGCACTTAACACAGCTCTGGCATTGAGCGCCACTATTTAGATACTTCCTAAATGCTGTCCTTTTAGTCTATTCCATCAAAGAGTACAATTTGACAAGAGCACCAAGATAATTCAACAGGGGAAAAACAGTCTTTTCAACAAATGGTGCTGGGAAAACTGAACACATTCAAAAGAGGTAAGCTAGAATCCTACCTCACATCATATAAAAAAATTAACTCACAAGAGTGCATCTTTGTGACCTTGGGTTAGGTAATGTTTTCCAAGACATACCAAAAGTATAAGTAACAAAAAGGAAAAAAATAGGTAAATTGAACTTCATCGCAATTAAAAACTTTTTTTTGCTCAAAAGAACATCTGGTAGGTGAAAGACAACCCATGGAACAGTAAAAAATATTTGCAAATCATATATCTGATAAAAGACCTTGTATTCAGAATATAAATTTTAAAACTCTTACAATTCAATAATAAAAAGACAAATATAACGTAATTAAAATGAGTGAGGAAAAATAATTTGACTAAACATTTCTCCAAAGGAGATATATAAATGGCCAAAAAGCACATGAAAATATGCTCAACATCATTAGCCATTAGGGACATGGAAATCAAAACTACAATGAGATACCACTTCACCCCCACTAGGATGACTATAATCAAGAGACAGATAATAAGTGTCAGAGAGGATGTGGAGAAATTGGATGTGTCCTACATTGCTGATAAGAATGGAAAATGGTACAGCTATTTTTGAAAACAGTTTGGCAGTTCCTCAAAATGTATATCCTAACACTTACCATATGACCCAACAATTCTATTCCTAAGGTTTATATCCAAGAGAACTAAAAACATATGTCTACATAAAGACTTATACACAAATGCTCATAGCAGTATTATTCATAATAGACAAAAATGGAAACAAATGAAATATCCATCAATAGATGAATAGATAAACAAATTGTGGTATATCCATATAATGAAATATTATTCAGCAATAAAAAAGAATGAAGTACTGACACATGCTACAATATGGATGAACCTGAAATTATTATGCTAAGTGGAAAAATCCAGTCAAGAAAGGCCACATATTGTACAATTCCATTTATATGAAATGTCCAGAATAGGCAAATTCAGAAAGACAGTAGATTAGTGGTTTCCAGAGCATGGGGGAAGGCAGAAATAGGGAGGGACTATTAACAGAGTTTCTTTTTGGGGTGGTGATAATGTTCTTGAATTATTGATGATGGTTATACAACTCTGTGAATATACTGAAAACTACTAAATGATGCATTTAAAAATGGATTTGATGGCATGTGAATTAAATCTCAATAAAAACATCATGTTTTTTAAAAAAGGTATGATGCACACTTTTAGCATTTTGATGGGAATATGAAAATCTTTCTGGAAGTATGATTAAGGAATCATTGCCAATTTTTCTAGTTCTCCTCACTGTAGTCCCCGCATCCCTGTGGAACCCTTTTGAATTTAGGAGTGGTCATGTGACTTGCTTTGACCAAGGAAATGCGGGCAGAAGTGACCCCTTCCAAATTTTTTTAAGAGAAAGTACATGGTTCACCATCTCTCCCTTTCCCTCTGCCATGGTGACCCACATGGCAGGTGCTGCAATCTCACATATTCTCCTGGCACTTCTTTGTGCACATGTTGAATAATGTCCAATTGCCAACACCTGCAACTCTATCCTGAGAGCTTTCTTTGGCCACTGGAATCTGCTATGTCCATACTCAGAGCAGATTGGAAGTGTCAGGGAATTAACACACCCATTCTCACTCTCACTCCTTTGTCCTTTGGAGGAATATCTCTGAGGCTTATTTTCCACACTGACTTCCAGGGTTCCCCAGTTTGATTATGTTCCAGTTGCCTTTAGTGGTAGCTTGCTTGATAATGAACCTTTCTTGGCTTTCTTCTTTTCCTGTATTATTTCCTTGCTTTCCTTCCAAGGTCTCTGGGATTATCTCCCAAATAAATGTCTTGCACTGAAATCTTTGTCTCAAGGTCTTCTTCTTAGGGAACCCAAATTAAAACACCCAGCTATGTTCCAAACAGAGAATGCTTGGTCTGGGTGCTAGAGTAAAGATGATGTGAAGCAGAGCTGATGCCAATCCATGAGGGACATATACCAAAAGTGAGAAATAAGCCTTTGTTTTTTAAGCTGCTGCAATTTTGATGTCATTGTTACTTCAGTGTAATGCAGCTTGTCATGACTATTGAACTATGTACACCTTTCCTCAGTAATTCTCATTCTAGGTATTTTTCCTAAAGAAATAATTAGAGATGCATACAAAGATCTTTATACAAGAAAGTTCACTGTGGTGTTATTTATAATTAAATAATTGGGTACAATTTAATATACAACAGTAGAGTTATAATAGAATGCTTTTCAACTATATGAAATTTCTTCTTAAAGAATATTTAATAACATTGAGAAATGTTAATACTACATTCAAATGAGACAGTTTACATAGTATCACCTGAATTTTATTTTTTAAATTACATATATATTTGTATATACATGTGCAAAAATAACAATCTCTCTTCTCAGTCTGGTATTAGGGGTTTTACTTGTATGGGTGAAAAATGTTTCTTCATGCTGCCTCCCTTTTACTGAAGAGGTTATAGAATAAACTTTCTAAAAAGTAAAGAAGAAACTATAGTTGGGTTTTGGGTCAAATGGCTAAATAAGTTCATGCTTCAATAAGCCTGTTCATTCTCATCAAATAGTAATATTGGATTACATATGAGCAAAGAAATGAAAATATATATTTGGGCTCTGTGGTGAGGGGGATATCTCCACAAAGCTGAAATGTACAGAAATGTGAAAGGTAAGTTTTCCCAAGGCTACTTGCTTCCTGAGGTCTGAACATAGAAGCAGGGAGTAGCAGCTGAAGTTTGCCTCCTATGAGATAACAGAGACTAAAAGTACTCTGGAACAGGAGGATCAGAAACAAGATCTTCTGCTTAGAGCCCTAGGGTGGGGCTCTCAAGGCTTGAAAGGAGCCTAGGGAAGAAAAAGCGGCTGCTGCACAACTTGCTGGCAGATGGCCCCTGTGCACTGTAGGCCTAGAGAGGTGAGGAATATAGACAGAGAAAACAGAAGCAATGCCAAACTATCCTGCTGACATTTTGTCACTGGATCCAATATATCTCCATTTTTTTACCAGGTCCAATACTGAAGATGTGGGTAGATTTAACAACAAAAACCACCACACAGGGAGATGTGAGAGCAGCAGGGATTTGGGGGGGGGGGGGTCGGAGATGAGAAAAGAGAAAACCAGAAAACTTCCTCCTCAGTGATCTTACAAATTAAAATTTCAAAACGCATGAAGAAATTAAATGCTAAAAATGATACTAAACAAAATTAACAATTATAACTTGAATTCTCTCCAGATGAAACTTATTTTATAGAACAGTCAGAGGTTTTAAAATAAGCATATTGAGGATGTTCAGAGAAACAAATGAAGGCATTAAAACAGAATAAGAAATTATGAAACAGAATAGGCAGAAATAAAATAAGAACAGGTGGATATGAACAAAATTAGAAATCTTGGAAATTAAAAATATGTAGTCATTGAAATATTGAAAAAGACAGGGAAAAAGTTTAGACTAGACATGGTCGAAAAGTGAATTTATAAATGCAAGTTACTTGTAGGGACCTCAGAATCAGTGCAGTAAGGCAAAATTATAAAAAGTTATGAAAAATCAGTTGATAGCCATGGAGGGCCACTTGAGAGAATCCAATAGTCACTTAATAGAAATTCTTGAAGAAGAAAGCCCGAGGAATAAGGGAAAAGCAATATTTAAAGAGAAAATATGCCAATAATTTCTCAGAATTAAAGAAAGACATAGATTCTCAGGTAGAAGTATACTCAGAGTACCAGGCAGGGTAAATAGAAATAAATTCACACCTACATACATCAAAGTGAAAAATACAGGATGTTAAGATTAAAAAACAATCTTGAAACCTATCAAAAAAAAGATAAGTTATCAAAAACAAATAATGGAAGATTTCTCATCAGCAACTATGTATGTCAGAAAACAATTTTTAAAAATCTTCAAAGTACAAAGGAACATCTTCCTCAAACTAAAATTTATACCTAGCCAAACTATTATTCCAGAGAAAGTCAAAATAAGGACATGTATAGATTAAGAGGATTGCCCAAGGACTCTCACTAAAATAGCTATTAAAGGATTCACTTTAATAAGGTAACACAGGAGGGACGCCTGGGTGGCTTAGTCAGTTAAGCGTCTGCCTTCGGCTCAGGCCATGATCCCAGGGTCCTGGGATGGAGTCCTGCATCGGGCTCCCTGCTCCGCGGGGAGCCTGCTTCTCCCTCTGCCTCTGTCGCTCATGAATAAATAAATAAAATCTTTTTTTTTAAATAAATAAAATCTTAAAAAAAAATAAGGTAACACAGGAAATCTTGGGATATAACAAGCAGGAGAACACAAAATGTCATATACTGTGTAGGAAAAGTAAATTATCTCAGTGCTATTACTAATTCATTGTTTTTCTTTTTTTGCAACAGTTTAACTTAGAAGTCTAAATAATAATAACTAGGTGGTGACAGGGCAGTGTTCAAAAGGTGGTTAAAACATGTTTACATATGGATAACCCATTGTCTCAGCACCATACCACAACTAGTCTATCTTTTTTTTTTTACAGTTTATTTATTTATTTGAGTAATCTCTACTCCCAATGTGGGGCTCGAACTCATGACCCCGACATCAAGAGTCACATGCTCTACTGACTGAGCCAGCCAGGTGCCTCAACTAGTCCACCTTTTATTCCACTTATTAAGAAGGCTAATTTTGTCAAATGCTGTAGATTTTGTAAGAAAATATATCATCAAATGTATATCCAAAGGGTAACCAGTTTAGGTTAGAAATAAAATCAATAGCATCCAAATCTGTAGATGGAGCCAGAGGAAGGCAGGTAATACATAAAACATAATGCAAAAAAAGGCAGGACAAGAGAAAAAAAAAAGAAGATGAATGATAGAGCACAAATATGGTGGTAGGTATTTATCCAAATATACCAGTAATTATAATAAATATAGATTAGATTCACCTGTTACAATACATGAATTATTAGATTTTATTAAAAAAACAACAGGTGACAGTGTTTCCAAAAGATTACCACAAAAGGGAAAGGGAGAAGGATATCTCCCTAGTAATTATAAAGATAATATTAAAATTAAGATTTATTATAAATAAGACAGTATGGAGTGAATGCCGAGTAAGTATGGTAGACCAATGGAATAATACAGAGAGCTCAGAAACAGATTCTGTATACAGGAAAATTGCTATATGACAGACATGTAATTGCCAATAAGTGGGAGAAAGGATGTACTAGTTGTTGTATGGTGCTGAGACAATGGGTTATCCATATGTAAACAAAAAATTAAATCTCTAAGTCATATTATGCACAAAGATCAGTACTAAATGAGATAAAGACCCCAAGTATGACACAAAACTTAGAAGTAAGTACGGAAGAATATGATATCCAGGTAGGGAAAGATCTCTTAAATAAGTTACAAAAGCAAAGCTCATAAAGCAAGAGATCGATTAATTTAACCCCATTAAAGTTTTTAAAATCTTCCATGTAAAAGTACATTATTAATTAAAAAAGAAAAACACCCACACAAGCCACAGTCTGGAAGAAGGTATTTGCAATGCATATAAGTGACAAAGTATTGATATTCAGGATAATAAAGAACTATAAATCAATAAAAAGAAATGACAACCCAATGGAAAATGGAAAAAGGATATGAAAAGTCAATTCACCAAAGAAGAAACCAAAGTGGTCAATAAACATATGAAAATATACTCAACTCCATCAGTAATCAGGGAAAAAAATATTGTAAGAACAATGGGATATCATTTCACATTTATCATGATGACAAATTGTGTAAGCCTGACAATTCCAAGTACTGAGGATTCAAGGAAGTGGAAACCCTTATACTTTGCTGCTGGAAGTATATATTTGTTCAACTACCTTAGAAAATAATTGGCCATTACGTAGTAAATTTGAAGATGCACATAATCAATAATTCCTCTCCTAATTATATGCCCTTATACACAATGAGACAGGCACAAAAATGCTCTTTGTAGTATCGCTTGCAATTGTAAAAAAACCTGGAAATAGGCCTAAATTATGATCAATAAGGTGGATAAATCAATTGTGATATAATCATATGTGAAATACTATATATCAGTTAAAATGAATAAACCAGAGGTACATGAATCTACCTGAATCAATCTCTACAATATAGTAATGATTAGGGGGAAAGTCATGGAATGCCATTTACAGTGTGACATCATTTAGAGTAATTTGTAAAAGAATACCAGTTATACCTATTACATTTTTGTATATATAGATATGGAAAAAACATTGAATTTATTATAGTGGTTATTTATAGGGTGAAGGGAGAAAGTTGCAATCAGGTAAGAGTATAGAAAAGTCTCAACTAGATTTATAAATTTTTTAAATAGGGGGACTCTCTGGTGTAGATGGTACTAATGGTAATACACGGCACACGGTAATGCATGGCACAAATGGATATTTGTCTGGCACACCGGAATGAGGCTACCAGCTTGGGGGCTCCAGCTGTCCAGGTCCTACCTGTGTCCCTGAGAGGTAAGTGGATCAATATCTCACAAGTGCATCTCTCATAATATCACACAAAGGCAGCCTACCTGCAGTATACCTGTGCGCCACAACACACCGTTTGGGAAGCTTTGACCCAGGAGGTATTTTTTTTCACATCTAAAAGTGGGCAAAATTATAAACCATTCCAAAATCTGGCAGTGCTTAGCATTTTGCAGTTCTACAGCTCTTCAAAAGGAGTACACTTAGAGTCACAATTACTCTGCTTGAATTTATGCAGCAGCAATTAGGAACAGAAAGAGCTAGTACAAAAGAAGTGCAGTAAACAGGGCTTGAAGACATATCAAGAACCCCCTCCAATTCATACATCAGCATCATATCAGGGTGTGACCAGATGAGACTGGAATGTGGAAGCAGGCAATCTGGGTTAGCATAGGTAGAGTAGAATAGTACACAATTACAAAGGATAGAAACCAAATAGGATAGGACAAAGATAATCCTTCACCAACACCTTAGTGGGGAGGGATTGGTAGGTCAAACCAGTGCGCCACTCCAGTTATGTTAGCCCATGATTTGTAATTTCTACATGTGCTAATCATTATATATATATATATATATATGATTATGATATGATATATATGTATATATATATATATATATTAAACATAGCTCATCTATAGAACAGATGAAACATTTTTCAAACCACTTCATCTCTGTTCTTCTAAAGTCCCAAGCTCAAAAAGCTCTATCAGGTGGAAATACAGTAAGGTCACCTGAACTGGTTAGATCCAACTTACATTTGTAGTCACTGCCTTATACCTCAGTGACTGAGACCAGATAAACTAGTGTTTGTGCTGAGAGAGTGCCTGCAGAAGGAAATTTCTCAACCTCTTTGTAAGTGGCACCAAGATACAGCATGGCAAGCTTGGTAAAAGGCAGAGATAACATGGTATGGCCATACTGGACACCAACACATTGAAATGGCCTCCATACTTATCAGTAATTAGCCACTCCTAGAGCCCCCAACCTGCCATGTGACCAGTCTGCCACATGTACCCCTCCCCCAGGATCCCATCTCCCCACAGTCCAGTAAACAAAGTGTTAATGCCTAACACAGCAGAGGGTCACCAGGGCTGTTAAATATTTTGAACAGATGAAGATGACCCACCACCCCCATTCTTGAATGCCCACTAACCCTGCTAGCATCATCATCCTCTTGGATCCCAAAAGAGAATAACATCTCTTGTTGGCCAGTTTTGCCTCAAGTTCCCAAACCAAAATAAAATACCTCTCTGGCAGGATTGAACTACTCAACCCACTCTCTAGGCTAGATGCCAGGCGTCGGGGGAAGAAAGGACCTTTTAATCCCATGGCCACAGCTTTGTTGGGGAACTTGACTTTCCCCTAAAGCAAGAGACAAGAGTTATTTTGACCCCGAACACAGAAGACCAAACCTGGTCACTTTCTCAGACTAGTCCCTCATAAGCCATCCTTCCTCCATTCCATGCCCCTTTCCAGGCAGTTTCCCTGTTCCCCATGGTTTCAAAACTTATTTCTCATAAGACCAGGACAATTCCTTGACACTTAGGTCTATCGAATGATCTGGGGAGAACCTGGCCCTGGAATATGTAGCAACATCAGAGTATCAACCCTGCCATCTGCAGAGTCAAGAGGAAGCAGCACAGACCTGGGAGGGAGGAAAAAAAACTGCCCAAGGGGCAGAGGATGGAGGGAGAAGGGTTATTCATGGCGCCAAGAATTCTGCTGTTCATCCAGGGAATCAAAGGAGGAGGGCAGGAATCGCATTTGCTTAGGCCACCAGGCATTGCTCTGGGAAATAAGGGAAAAGCCAAAGCAGAATGGCTGCACCTACTCACCGGGGCTGGTTATTGTCAGGAGGTCAAGCTGCCGCTGTTGCTGCAAAAGAAAACACATTGTGAGATCATGGAATTGAGCCAGAGCCAAACTGTGCTTAGCAGCTCAGGGTGGACACACAGAAGGGATGTTCAGACACACAGAGCAGGGTATAAGGTGGAGAAAAGGGTGCTCACTCACAATTCTGCACAGAGGCATCGCACCCTAGAGACAAAGGGAGTGGATGGCCTTTTCGTTCATACTTCCATAGTCAGAAGTGAGAGGCCTTAGAGGTCTTCCAGTCAAATCTATTCTATACTTAGAGAAAGGCCATAGGCTCATTCTTCTGCACCAGTCTTTGTTCACACTGGCCACACTGGTTAAGTGTCTCATATCCTGGCAATCCTCTCTGCCTTGGGTCCTTATATCACTGTCACCATCCTTATATTCCTTTCTAACCAAGATATTCCTGGGCTGGTTTATTGTTTTAATTTGCTCAGCAACGCTATGACAATCTTAGTTACTGATGATCAAACCATTCCTTCTCTAACTGAATCTTCATCTCTTTGTATGGTATACAACGATCATAGCAAATATCTGTCTGGCACACTGGGTCATATGGACGAGGCTGCTTGTGTTTGGAGGCAACTGGCCCTGGCTAACCCAAGGGCTGAGGAGATCAATAGCTCAGTAGGCTTGCCACACATCACAGCGTATCTACAGGGAGGCTCTGTCCTGAATTGGATGTCATGGAAACCTGAGGATGGAGAAGTTGATATTGGAGGCTGGGGGTGGGGCAGTGAGCAACTCTCCTAGAGACTTAAGTCAGGATTCCTTAAGCCCCAGATGACTTCTTTCTCTTTTCTACACTTGATTTTCCATAAATAGTCCTGGAAATCTATTTTTGTTTTTTTTTCTCAAAAGGGGTTCAAACAAACTCCACTTTGAGAACTGTTGCTCTAGGCTACATATTGCAGGAGCTTCTGATTATCCGGTATTTCTTCTAATGGATCCTTTGCCACATTTCACCTTATCTGTATTTCCCGCTCTATCTTGCCTCTCTCTAAGAATGGAGAACAGCTTCCTGAAATTCTGCTTAGGCAGAAATGGGAAGGCAGCAACATTTTTTGAGCAACAATTATAGGCCAGGCACAGTACCAGGTGCTTTGATGTTTCATTTCTTTTCATATTCTTGGCAATCCTGCAGGGTCAGTATTACATGAGGTTCAGAGAGGAAAATTATCTGCCCAAGACAACATCTTCATTAAATGGCAGGGCCAGGATTAGAATTCAGTCAGTTCTAATGCTGGCTTGAAAGCCCAAAATACGACGATACACATAAACCATTACGATGGTGCCTGACGCTTAATAGGTGCTCAAAAAGATACAGTATTGATGCTGTTGTTATTACTATAGTCCATGTGACCCTTGGTTTATATGAGCTATTTTTTCCTTTTTTCACAGAATTATGGATACTTGGTGGGGGGGCACCTGGGTGGCTCAGTCGGTTAAGGGGCCAACTCTTGATTTCAGCTCAGGTCATGATCTCAGGGTCCTGGGATGCAGCCATGTGCTGGGTTCCATGTTCAGAGGGAGTCTGCTTGAGATTCTCTCTCTCCCTCTCCCTCTGCCCCTCCCCCCACTCGCATGTGCTCTCTCTCTCACTCTCTCTCAAATAAATAAATCTTAAAGAAAAAAAAGAATCATGAATACTTGGAGCTCAAAGGTCATTGAGTTTGACCTGCTATCAGGACAGGAATCCCCTCTGCAATGGCCCCACCAGTTGTATGAACTGCTTGTTTCATCCCTTTTCTTGATGGGGAACTCACTAGTTCTTATCAGTTTGTTAGCTCTCCTTTGAGCAAGGGTTAAAAGCAGCTTCCTATGACATCATCACTGTTTCTAGTTGCCTCAGCCCATGACAAGAGTTTGGACCTCTGCAGATTTGTGTCTTCTCTCCAGGCTAAACATGCCCAGTTCCTATGTCCTTTCCTCATAAGACCCAGGCTCAAATCTCCTTGCCCTCATGGTCTCCTTCCTCCTCTATTTAACTTTGATCTGTCTCAGTCAAAAGCTCTTTAAAATCTCTCTACCTCTTACTTCAATGACTTCTCATGAACCTCAAAGCAGATCTCTATCCCCTCATGGACTTCTCAATCAACATCACTGTTTTCCTGCCAGCTCATAACTCATTCCAGTTGACATTTTCAAGCAAATAATGCAACTCCAAGATGTCACTGACCTACATTGTGAACACACATCCTCCCTCTGAAAAGAAACACACACCCACACATGGGCTAGAAGGAATGCTGGAGCCAGACCGCCTTCCCTCCCAAACACAGAACCAGGCCAGTAGTACAATTGGCTCAAGCTGCCTTTGCCAAGGCCAACCTGTGTGGCTCGGCACTTCTCTCATGCATGAGGGAAGAATACAATGCGTCCTTCTATTTTTCCATAAGCTTGACTTTGTGATGACTATGCTTGGTGAAAGAAGTTTATTTATCTGAGAAGAGTCTATTTCTTAATTAAGAGCTATCTCTAAATGGTGACTCTGTGTCCAGGCTCCCACAGAGAAAAAAGAGAAGAAAACCTGACAGGAGGCAGACAGATGTGGGTTTGTGTCTTGGCTTCTCTGTGGAGTTTGGATAACTTAACTGTATGTCTCTGGCCTCAAACTTCACACCTGTAAAATGAGGGTGAGTGAAATACCTTCAAGGATAGGGAATCAAATGCAACCAGGTACCATGCTTGTGGGCTCCCTCTTCTGGTGTAAAGTGTTCCCTGAGAATCCCTGTAGACAGAACACTGGGGGCTCAAAAGACAGAGTCAGAACGTAGAAGGGGCCAAATTTTCAGCTCTCTTCTCACATTACAATTTTCAGTGGATGTGTGTCTTCCTCACTAGTTGGAGAGCATCTTAAGGGCCTAGAAGATGTATTGTTCAGTCCATGGCATACAGTAGCCCTCCATAAGCACTTGCTAAATTCAATGAAGCATTCCTGGAATCCACATTATCCTTTTACCCACCCCCCCATGCCTTTGCTCATGCTATTCTCTCTGCTTAATCTTTCGTGATCTTCTGTCTTCTGGGAGGTCTCCCCTCACTGCTCGAGATGTCCATGACATCTTTTCTGCATGACAACTTCCAAACCTAACCTCCGTCTGTCCTTTGAACAGAATAGTTCCCACTTTGTTCTTCTAATGTATCTTGTAAAGCCAGCCTTTTGTATCATGCTCTGTTTTTAACTTTCTGTTTCTTCTGTTTCCCTCATGAGGTCCTTACTCGAGGATAAGACTCATTTCATCGTTCTATCTCTAGTGCCAGCACAAAGGTCTGGAAGGAATGTTTGAGGTCATCTGGTTCAAATGATTCAACTGTTTTGTCATTCCCTCTGCTATGGCCCTGTTAGGTAGGAATTCATCAGCATGGAAAGCAACCATGCCCCCTCTACAGGACTTTCCTCTGCCACGTCTTTAGGCTTTCTTGCCTTTATGATTTTGTTCCTATCATCTCCACAGCCAGCAATACTGGCTATCCACCTCCTGTGGGAGACCTTCCTTCTTTTGCTCACACCCACAGGATCACTGTCTCTCCTGGACTCTAGCAGCTCCTACTGTCTGTACCACTCCTGTGGTGATGAATTAAATCCAACCTGGTGACAAGCCCGTTTAACCTACAGTTCACAGACATATGTGTGCACCACCTAGTGGCCTAAGCAGATAAGTGTAGGCTATTGTTTAACCTGTAGCTCTTAAGATAGGCCTGCAAAATCTGCCTGTTCTACATGTAAATCAGAATGAAAAAAGAAAAAGAAAAATTCTTGCAGGGTATCTTCAAGAATCACTGTGCAACATGTTTTACCTAAGAAACTGGAATATCCAAATAATTCTCTCAAAGTCCTTCAAAAATAAAAGGAATGGAATGAAAGATAAATTTTTCATTACTAAATAGTCTGCCTAGTATCATTTGGGATTGCCAATGAAAACTGTATGGCATTTTTTTAAAATTAGGGCGCATGATTTGTGTATGTAATGTACAATCTGTTACATATGGAGGGGGGCATGTTGGACATAAAGAACTACCAAAGTGTAATTAGTTACCAACTGAGAGAGATAAGGGTCTTTCATATGGAGAGGATATAGGATCTAATGGCTTGGATGGTAGAACATGCAATGTTAGCTGGAGGAAATGAAGTTGGCTAGCTGGGCAGCAGGTTTGGTAGGTTGACAGGGCCTGCTGGCTAAGAGCTGACCAGCTGACCCACTAGCTGACCATAAGCTACTGTCTCAGGAAGGCAAGGCCTTCACATGTGTGGTCGCAGTAGTGTGTGCCTCTGTGTATGTGTATGTGTGTGCGTGTGTGTGTGATTTGAGGGGTGTTAGGGGAGAATGTTCCTTCTAGGTGAAGGAATTCCAGGCCTCCACAGACAGAAATGTGTCCAATTGTGCCTGTATGGTATTCCATGAACTCCTGGAAGAGTGTGGGTAAGCCAGACCCAGGTCTATTAGGAGTTGATGTATAGACTCTTGTCTGTGTATGTATGTATGAGCCTTGAATCCAGCCTTCCTTGATAAAACTGTTGTCTTACGGACATTCAGAAGAAACCCACTTCTGTGTTTAACTACCATGTGTAAATGCTGAGTCATGACTGGATAAAGACCATGAGTGTTGGGGGTTCCAAGGTCAACAGGAACAATCTCCGAATTTGGTGCCAGCTGGGGATGGCCAGAGTATCTAGAGTGGATGCTGAGGGAACTGTTGGCCAGCATACTTGCTCCAGGAGTTATCCTGATTCCCCCATTCATCCACTGGAAGCTGTCTTGTTAATGCAGTGTCACTCCACCTCTGGTCCCAGATAACTGCCCCAAGGGTGGAAATACTGAAAGGCAGGCGAATTAGAAACCTTACCCAGACCAATGGAACAGAATAGAGAGCCCAGATATGGACCCTCAACTCTATGGTCAAATAATCTTCGACAAAGCAGGAAAAAATATGCAATGGAAAAAAGACAGTCTCTTCAATAAATGGTGCTGGGAAAATTGGACAGCCACATGCAGAAGGATGAAACTCGACCATTCTCTAACACCATACACAAAGATAAACTCAAAATGGATGAAAGACCTCAATCTGAGATAGGAATCCATCAAAATCCTAGAGGAGAACATAGGCAATAACCTCTTTGACATCGGCCACAGCAACTTCTTTCAAGATACATCTCCAAAAGCTAGTGAAACAAAAGCAAAAATGAACTTTTGGGACTTCATCAAGATAAAGAGCTTCTGCACAGCAAAGGAAACAGTCAACAAAACAGAGAGGCAACCCACAGAATGGGAGAAGATATTTGCAAATGACACTACAGATAAAGGGCTGGTATCCAAGATCTATAAAGAACTTCTCAAACTCAACACCCAAAAAACAAATAATCAAGTCAAAAAATGGGCAGAAGACACGAAAAGACACTTCTCCAAAGAAGACGTACAAATGGCTAACAGACACATGAAAAAATGTTCATCATCATTAGCCATCAGGGAAATTCAAATCAAAACTACACTGAGATACCACCCTACACCAGTTAGAATGGCAAAAATGGACAGGGAAAGAAACAACAAATGTTGGAGAAGTTGTGGAGAAAGGGGAACCCTCTTACACTATTGGTCGGAATGCAAGTTGGTACAGCCACTTTGGAAAACAGTGTGGAGGTGCCTCAAAAAATTAAAATTAGAACTACCCTATGACCCAGCAATTGCACTCCTGCGTATTTACCCCAAAGACACAGATATAGTGAAAAGAAGGGCCATATGCACCCCAATGTTCATAGCAGCAATGTCCGCAATAGCCAAACTGTGGAAAGAGCCGAAATGCCCTTCAACAGATGAATGGATAAAGAAGATGTGGTCCATATATAGAATGGAATATTACTCAGCCATCAGAAAGGATGAATACTCAACTTTTACATCAACATGGATGGGACTGGAGGAGATTATGCTAAGTGAAATAAGTCAAGCAGAGATAGTCAATTATATGGTTTCACTTATTTGTGGAACATAAGGAATAGCATGGAAGACATTAGGAGAAGGAAGGGAAAACTGAAGGGGAGTATATCGGAGGGAGAGATGAACCATGAGAGACTATGGATCCGGGAAACCAACCGAGGGTTTTAGAGGGGAGGGGGTGGGGGGATGGGTTAGCCCAGTGATGAGTATTAAGGAGGGCACGTACTGCATGGAGCGCTGGGTGTTATAGGAAAACAATGGATTGTGGATTACCACATCAAAAACTAATGATGTATTGTATGGTGACTAACATAACATAATAAAATAAAATTAAAAAAAAAAAAAGAAACCTTACCCAGGAATTTTGGATCCTTTATGGGTTCAGTTTTTCTCAGTGAAAACTACTGTTGTCTCAAGTTCAAGAACCCATCTTTAAAAATTTTGTAATTATGAAAACACACATGCTTATTTTTTATAATTTTCCAAATTTCCAGAAAACTGAGAAAGTAAAAATTAATGAAATCCCACCACTAGAGAACCACAGCTAGCATTTTGGTGTACTTTCTTGTCATCTTTCTTGCTTGTGTTTAATTTAATGAGATCATATTTATATCTAATAAATGACATACTTTTTAATCTCGTACAACATTATACTTTTTGTCCCAGGCCGAGTCTTTGTTCTGAAGTATGAGAGTGCAAAGCACATGTATTTCTTGTCATAACTGATATGTTTGCTCTTAAAACTGTGGCTTTGTTTCTAGTCCCTTTTTCAGGGAAGGTGCCATTAATCAGCAAGATAATCAATAGAATACCATGTGGTTATTTTGTTACAAGGAGGCAGTTTGAAAAGCCCAGCAACTGCAGCCTTGTGATGTAGACAAAGTCCTCTGAATCTGGGGAGACTTCCAGGCACTATCCAACCAGGAAGATATTCTTTTTTCACATCTGGAGCCCCTCTCACTGCAGTTACAGAAAGCATTTTGTAGAAAGAGTCAAACTCAAAATGAGACAAAGGTGTGAATCTTGATTCTATCATCGCTGAGCCACGTTATCCTAGGCATGCTGCTTAAGCTAGCTGGCAATTAGGTACCTCATCCATAAAAAGAGTGTAGACCGACTTCCAGGCACCTACCAGGAAGGAGAAGCCGAGAAAAAGAGAAAGAATCTGGACATGGGCCTAGGGGTGGGAATACACCAGGCAGAGTGGGGAGCACATGGGCCGAAAGCCAGGATTTTGGAGTGTTGGCTCCAGCTCTGCCCTCCCTCAGGCTGAGACTTTGGGCTTCTCACCATATGGCACCTACTCTTTTACAACAGCCCCTTAACTGGCTTCCCTACTTCAAGTCTTGTCTCTTCCATTAGTGCACAATGCAGCCGCACCTGGAGTGAACTTTCTAGAATGCACAACTTAAAACTCATCAGGGTTCCTGCAGGAAAAAGTGTAACCTTTGAGCTGTTATTGGACAACTTCCATGATCCGGTTCCTGCCTTCTAGCTCCTGTTCTCTCGGGCTCTGAGTTCCAGCCATGGTGAACCACTTCTAGTGTCCCAAATTTGTTGTGCTCTCCCCTTTTCTTGGAACAATGATCCTGCACCCAACCTGCTTTGCCTGGTCAATTCCTACTTGTTACCCAGCTCTTGACGAGCATGCCACCTCTTCTGTAAAGTCTGTCTAGACCTGCCAAGGCTGACTGGATCTTGGGGAGATCTAGGGAAGAATGTTCTTTCTCAGGCCTCCACAGATGGATATGTGTCCAATTGTGCCTGTATGGTATTCATTAACTGCTATGCCCCTGACCTTCCCCATCAGAGCACCATCACACTGCATTTCCCTGGCCTATTTACTCCTCTGTCCTCTCCACTGGCTGTGTGATCTCCCTGTTCCCCTGAGGGCAGGGGCTGTGGCATCATTACTTCTCTCCCCTCAGGCACTAGCCCAGTGTCTGACCAATAGATGATGTTCCATAAAGATCTGCTGCTCACTACCAGAATGACAACTGGACAGGGTCCTACTGAATTGGGCATCAGAAGAGGTCTTTAGTTTTGTTCCCCTCTCTCCCAGTAGACACACACGTTGGTCCCATAATTTTTCTCAGAATCCTCTGTTTCTGCCTTGGAGACCTAGGGATTGGACCACAGAGACTTTGGCTCTCTTCATGTGGATGGGTAATTATGAGGCTATGGTTAAAAATGGACTTTTCATTTTGGTCACGAACTGCATTGCAATTACTTCTCAGAATGAGAAAGGGACGTGGTGTTCTGGGAGCTCAGGGGCTGGTTTGATGTGTGGGGTTCTGCGTGGTAGAAGAGAATAGTCGCTGATTATGTGTTCTGTTTTGCTTTCTGTGTTTCATGCAGAATAGCTATTTGGGGAAAAGTCAGTCTTTCATGGCATAGACTGGAGATGATTTAAACAAGAGCATCAGTATCCCTGTGCATTCTCCTATCACTCCAGAAGCCGGCCATCCTGGGGAAGACCTGAGGATCAACACCCTCCGGAAACAGGGGTCACAGGGCCACAGGCACACATTTGGATTCAGGGCTCAGGCCCTCTTTTCCTGCAACCTCACTTCCCTGTTCAGTTGCTCTCCTCCATAGCCATAGTCATTTTCAAAGCATCTAGGGCTCTCCTGCCCCCTCCCTGCCCTACCCCAGGCAGAGCCTGTTCCCAGACAAGTATTTCACATGCCATTGGCCCTCTCTAAACTCACTGCTTCTGATCTCTCTTATTCCAGTCTAGCATCCTCACTGGCTGCAGTCTTGATCATTCTAAAATTAAATTTCGCCTTTCTTAGAATAATTTAATGATCCACATTGTATTTCTGATAAAGAGTAGATTTCTTAGCATGGCATTCAAGAAGGGTTTGAAAAATCTCCATGGGTTTTATGCGCTATTTGAAAAAGCAGTTTTTATATTTTAATATAAACTTACATTTGGAAAACAAACAAAAAGTTACCTATTATGTTCAGAACCAAACTCCAGATAATAAAAGTGGGCCTAATCATGTGGGTCAGTGTCATATATAGAAGACTGACTCTCACCTGGAGGGGAAGGAGTGGGGAGAGCCAATCCCCTCTGAGGAAAACAAGCAGGGATTATGAAAGTTTGTAAACCACCGTCTCAAGGCCCTGAGCTCATGCCCACACCCCACTGAAGTGCGATCCCTGCCTTCTATTTACCTGACCATACTGCTCACCACCGCCTTCCCTGGCTCACCAGCCCCACCTCCTGCCCTCGACATGGCCCTCTTTCCACTTCTCATACTAAACAACGGCTGGGTGACACGGCTTTCCCAGATAGCACTGTGCACTCACTCTTTGACCCTTCACTTATTTATTTGTTAGTTAATTCAATAAACATGAGTGGAGCATCTACTCTGTGCCAGGCATGTTCCTGAGGATAGGGCAAGAGAGAGACAGTCTCTGTGTTCAGAGATAGCTAATAGCGAAATGGAAAAGACAGACATATTAAGCAAATAATGATACAATATGAATTAATCTCAATTATAGTAAATTCTCTAAAGAAAATTAGGAGGAAAGGTACTATGACCAGGGTTCAAAGTATCCTCAAGCCTCACCTGGCCCACCGGCTGATGTCCAGATACCACCCCTGGGCACCCCCCAACCCCATCACATTCTAGGGGAACCCGAGCAGTGGCTGAGGCTCAGCTTCCCTTCGGGTATCTGCTCCCATCAGGATAATAAAAAATGCATTAGCATTTTACTCAGGGAGAGAGCGAGCCTCACTCAAGGTGGAAACCGAATCCCCCAACTCGGGGTTAAATTCAGCTGGAAGTAGAGTGGGGTGGCAGACAAAAGCTGGGGCTGCACATGGGAGATTGCTTCCATGTATTTCGCTGAGTGGTTTCTGCTCTCAGAGCTTCCTGCTATTGGAAAAGTCAGGCATGCAAGTGGCTTTCATCCCCAGGGCAGCTTAAAGGAGCATTTTAGTTCAGCCTCTGGCAGCCTGCACAAGGCAGGGAGAGCGGAAATGGAGAGGAGCACAACAGGAAACTGCAAAGCCATTTTGGAAGCAGGATTAAGAACAGCGGCGGCGGCCATTTTCTGAGCACTTACTATGTGCCAGTGCTCGGCACCTTCTGAGGCAGCCACTGTTACCCCTTTTTACAGATGAAGAAGATGAGGACCAAGACGTTGGAGTACCTCCCAGCTACTAAGGGGAAGAGTCTAGATTCAAACTGATACTGTTGACCTCTGAAGCCTGTGCTCGGGTTAGCCGTGAGAGCAGTTAGTTGTGAGAAATGAGGAAAATACTTTGGCTGATTTCCCCGGTTTGTAGGCGAAGGAGCAGTAGGGGCTGTGGTGGGTGATGCTGTAGAACTGGAACAGCCTCTGCACACAGGGTTAGTGGTAGAAGCTACCACGGACTGTGTGCGGGACCTTCTGTACTTTCCCTTCGTTGTGTTCACGGTTTGAAATTCTACATTTACCTGTATGTTTTTTGCAAAGATTTTTTATTTTTTCAGTAATCTCTACACCCAATGTGGGGCTCGAACCCACAACCCTGAGATCCAGAGTCGCACGCTCCACCGACTGAGCCAGCCAGGCGCCCCCATTTAGCTGTGTTTATATTTGATTAGTCATTCTGATTACACTCTAGACTCCATGACAGGAAGGGCGGGGTTTAGCATTCCTGGCAGAGCGGACTGTGTCTTAAATATGTGTTCAAAGATCGCATATGGAAGGGTAGATCAGGTTTTTAAGAGGGCGGGATAAACAGCTGAAACCCTCACTCCTGCTGGAGAGAAATGTCACGTCTCATCCTGAAACCCCAAACAGTTAGAGGGGGACTTGTGCTAAAGGACTTCACCAGCAGAGCTCTGGAGGAAAGAGCTGTGCATCAAGAAACAGCAAGAGGAAGGCTGTTCCAGTCATGACCCAGAAGGTTCCCTGCCAGATCGTTTCTTCCCTACCCTCTGCTCCCTCCAGGCTCTATGAGGTCATGTGGGCACCCACAGGAACAGACATGGCCTCTAAAGTGATGGCACAGCTCAAGGCTGGAGAGGATGTATACATAGCTGACAGATGCCCCCCCCCGCCCCCACCTACCGCCCAGGGCACCCATGGACCTCAGAGCACCCAGTATTGATTTAATAGTGTCTCACATTATAATTAGGTGTTTACATACTAGCTTGTTTTTTCTCCCCAACTCCTTCTCTCCTCTCTTCATCTCTTACCCCCTGTCTTCTCCTCCAAGGTCAGGAGCTGCGTATTTTTCATCTCTCTCTATTCTCCCTGTTCTGCCTTCTGATAGGGCCTCGAGAAGTCTGTTGGAGATGTACCATTTTATATCATTACCAGAGCAAGTTACGTGATTAGAAATTCTCTTTCTTCATAGGTTTTGAGCAACTCACAACTTTCTTTTACAGGATCAAACTTCAGAGTTTAAAAGATATGCCTTTGAGGCCCTCAATTTATACTTTAAAGCTGTGCTTACTCTTCATCTTTAAGGTCACTGAGATGCAGCATGAGTGAAGCTATCCCGTTCACAGCCTCTGGGGTGTCAGAGCAAGGAGCTTTGGAAATCACCTAGCCCAACTACTTTATGTCAAAGCAAAGTAGACCGAGTCCACGGAGGGCAAGGGAGCAGCCCGAGGTCACCTGCCACATTGTTCCATCTTGTTTGCTTGCATGCCTCCTTCAGTGGAGTGAAAAGAAGAGATCTATGTCTACAGCCCAGTGCCTAGAAAAGCACAGATGCCTAGAAAAAAATTAAGGAAAACAAGGGAGCGGGGTAGGGGAGTGGAGGCAGGGGAGGATTTTGCTATGAATTTGTTCTGAGTTCCAATGTCATGTTGTTTACTTGCTTGAAGTGGTTTTAACTGAGGAGTTATCAAGAGGACCTCCTTCAAGAGGCGGTAACTGAAATGGCCCTTAAAGTATAAAGGCTATTTTACTCTTCACTTGGAAAGTGGGGCCAACTTTTAAGAAAAAAACAGGACAGGAGTCTGGACTGGGCACGAGGCCCTGCCTACCCTCTGTCTCTGGGAGCTAATGAGTCTGTTTGTGCTTGACATTTAGTACTTACGACTTTCGGGATCTCCTGGAAACATAAACTGTTTATTTTCATATTTGGTCATTTAATATATAACTCATTCCAAAAAGGAATTTGAAGAAGCTTACAATGAAAGAATGCCACAAAATAAAAACCGTGTAACTAAAGACATGGGGAAAAAGAAAAACAAAGACAGGAGAAATTAGCTGGTGCTAGGTATGAGGTCATAACTCACAACTCATATCCTAAGATACTCTGTTCACTTGCTAGGGGTGGGGTATGAATTTGGCTCTCAGCTTTTGAACAACTTTGACATAGTGGAAAACTCAGCTACAAAATACCCAGTGTCCTAAGGGAAAAGCAAAACAAACAAATAAAACCCCAAATAAAACAGTTGAATTACAGAATCTACCTTTCCTGACCCGAGGTGTGAGGGAAATCTTTCCTTAGGGTCCTTAGAAGGGTGTTTTGAGGCCTGGTGGATGATAGGATTTGGCCAGGTCATGCAGTGACGTACCAGCAGAGCTGTATTTGGACTCCTATGGATACTTCTTGAATAAGGCCTATGGAGCACAGACATAGGTGAAATGTGGTGGTTGTGAGAGTCCTGGGGCCAGAATAAGAAGCCACAGGTCTGTGTCATGGATAACAGCAAAGGACAGACGATGGACACAAATCTTAGCTCGTACACTCATACACCACTCATGAGTGGGATAGCTCTTAAACAGATTACAAAACCTGTCTCTCATTTCCATGTCTCTAAAATGGGGATAAGAAGAGTCTTTAAACCAAAATATGATTTCATTCAGAATTTTTATATTACAACAAACATTACTACATTATGGGATGTAATATAAAATCCACATCTTTTTTTTTAAACAAAACACAGGACTCAATAAAATATTAAAGTTTCAGGTTTTTGAGAGTATCAAGGTCACTCTCCCCTACTTACACAGAAGAGTTTGGAGGATCTGACTTCCTTTTTTTTTTTTAAGATTTTATTTATTTATTTGACACAGAGAGAGAGACAGCGAGAGAAGGAATACAAGCAGGGGGAGGGGGAGAGGGAGAAGCAGGCTTCCTGCGGAGCAGGGAGCCCGATGCAGGGGGCTTGATCCCAGGACCCTGGGATCACGACCCGAGCAGAAGGCAGACACTTAACGACTGAGCCACCGGGCCACCCTGGAGGATCTGACTTCTAAAAAGATCTTACCGCACTCAAGAAAGTTCAACAAAGTCCTTTTGTTCCCATTCTCCTTCAGATTTTTTTTTTTAAGATTTTATTTATTTGACAGAGAGAGAGATAGGGAGAGCAGGAACATAAGCAAGGGGAGTGGGAGAGGGAGAAGCAGGCCTCCCACCGAGCAGGGAGCCCGATGTGGGACTCGATCCCAGGACCCTGGGATCATGACCTGAGCCGAAGGCAGACGCCCAACAACCGAGCCACCCCAGCGCCCCTCCTTCAGATTTAGCAAGAGTGCCAAGGAGTTCACCATAGCTCCACACAGAACCGTGCACAGTAGGGACTGAATCAGCTAATTAATCAGAAACACCTGGAAGCCAGAAGCTAGGTGTTCTGGATCTAGCTTTGCCGCTTACTTGCTGTTTGAGCCAACAATTTGCCTGAATCTGTCTCTACCACATACTGGCTAAATGACCATGGGCAGGTGAGTAAAATACTTTGAAATGGGTTTAGCAACCCATCTACTAGTAAAGCAGTTAGCCTAGTGCTGGACACATAACCTCTGGATAAATGGAACATAGTCTGGTAAGACTTTTACTTTTAATTCCAAGAATCCTTGCGTGGAAAGCCTTTCCTCCCCTCTTTCTCTATTTATGGCTTTTCTCTTGTATCATCACCTTCTCCTCTCCCAGGCTGGGTTAGGTGCCTCTTCAAGTCCCCTCAGCACCTTGCACTACCCTTGGCCACAGACGTTATCACTGTGGGTTGCAATTATCTGTGAGTCACCCGGCTGTGAGCTCTTGTGGGCAAGGCTGCTGCGTGATTCAGATCGGTATCTCCAGCTCCTACCACTGTACTTGGCACGGAGCGGGCCTTCAGTCGTGTTTGTTGAATTGCATGAAACTGTGGAGTTCCTGTGAAAAATACCATGACATTCAGAATAAAACTCTGGCACTGAAAGTGAGGCAACATTAATCTGTGTTCCTGCCCAGCCAGAGTAATGCTTCTGCACGATGTCAGAGTCATATGTACTGCAGGAAGTAAAAGTGCCAGGCCATAAAAGTCTATTTTCTGCATTTGACTGACTCTCGTGGAAGCTCCATTCCATGCTGATTGACCACGACTTTCCATAAGAAATTGCCAGCTTGATTGTGGGGAAAGAATCCAGATCTAATTGTTCTTTGTAAGCCTGGGACAGAAGGTATTGTTATTTGAAAAATGGAACTGTCTAAATTAATTTTCCTGAAACAAACATCTTTGCCAAATAAAAGCAATGCATAATAACAACCCATAATTAAAAGCAAAATGATACCTTTTGTTACGTGGGGAAAGCAAATGTGTTCACCACAAAAAAAGACAAAATGTTATTTTCTTGGAACTCCACGGACACATCTTGAAGTCTGATGAGAGGGTGTGCAAGTCTGTGTGTGTGTGCATGTGCATGTGTGTTGTCTTGTGTTGTGTTTAGGAGTACAGTGGGGTGGGGGAGATGTCTCTTTTTCATTTTTTCTTTTGCTTTTGAAAAACAAGCATCGCTCATCTCTGCTTTCTGAACAATGGAGACAGAATATTCTTAAATCCCATTGCACTTTAAAGAGATAGGAATTGGGAAAGTGAGGGGAATTAACATTTATTAAACTGCCCTTATTTTCCCTTGTTAAATTTTCCTAACCTTTTAAAATTTATTTTAACTTTTTTATGTGTGTATGTATATGTGTGTGTATATCTTTCAAAACTAATAAATCCTTTCTAGAAAAAACTTAAAATGTTAAAAACCATAACTGAACATCCATGTAACAGGTGCATTGTTAAAGGTTTATTCTTTTTTCCTCCCAGCACTCTCATAATACTGGTCTTTAACCCTCATTGTAGAGATTAGGAAACTGACACTCAAAAAGGTTAAGTAAATTGCCGAGTCACACTGGTACATGACAGAGCTAAGATTTAAGCTGAGCTTCTGACTATAAAGCCCATGTCCTTAAAAATACTTTTTCCATTGTATATAGTATGATTAATAATATTAGTGATGTCAAAATAAAGAGGAAAACACACACGAAAATCATAATGTCTCAAAAACCATTTCCATATTTTCCATGCTGTTTCCTGTCCTAAGTAGCTGTGCTTGAACTGTAAGGGTAATAATTACATACAGAAAACAAGCACATAGTCATGGCATAAATATGACTTTGCTACTTTCTGTATTCTTTTTTTTTTTTACCGAGGTATAATTGACATACTATATTATGTTAGTTTCAGGTATACAATAGAGATTTGACATTTGTGTACATTGTGAAATGATCACCACAGTAAGTCTAGTTATCATTTGTCACTATAAAAAGTTAATACAATATTATTGACTACATTCCCCATGCTATACATTACACCCCCATGACTTATTTATTTTATAACTGGAATTTTGTAGCTCTTTATCCTTTTCACCCATTTTGTACATCACCCCTCCCAACCCCTCCTGTCTGGCAATCACCCATCTGTTCTCTGTGTTTATGAGTCTGGGTTTTGTTCTATCTTGTTTCTTACATTCCACATACAAATTAAACCACGTGTTATTTGTCCTTCTCTGTCTCACTTACTTCACTTGCATAATACCCTAAAGTCCATCCATGTTCTTGCAATTGGCAAGACGTCATTCTTTATTCTGGCTGAGTAGTATTCCACTGTATTTCAGAAAGAAATAGAACATCTGAACAGACTTATTGCTAGTAATGAAATTTAATCAGTAGTCTACAACCTCTCAACAAATAAAAGTCTTAGGAGATCGTAAGTTTCTAGGAATTTACTCATTTCTTCTAGGTTGTCCAATTTGTTGGTACTTGACTGTTCATAGTAGTCTCTTATCATCCTTTATATTTCTGTGGTATCAGTTGTAACTTCTCCTCTTTAATTTTCTGATTTTATTTATTTGAGCCCTCCTTTTTTTCTTGGTGAGTCTGGCTAATTGTTTGTCAATTTTGTTTACCTTTTCAAAGAACCAGCTCTTAATTTCATTGATCTTTTCTATTGTCTTTTTAGTCTCTATTTCATTTATTTTCATTCTGATCTTTATTATTTCCTTCTTTCTACTAACTTTGGGTGTTGTTTGTTCTTGCTTTTCTCGTCCCTTAGGTGTAAATTTAAATTGTTTGAGATTTCTCGTTTCTTTTTTTTTTTTTAAAGATTTTATTTATTTATTTGAGACAGAGAGAATGAGAGAGAGAGCAGGAGAGGGAGGAGGGTCAGAGGGAGAAGCAGACTCCCCGCCGAGCAGGGAGCGCGATGCGGGACTCGATCCCGGGACTCCAGGATCACGACCTGAGCTGAAGGCAGTCGCTTAACCAACTGAGCCACCCAGGTGCCCCGAGATTTCTCTTGTTTCTTGATGTAGGCCTGTATAGCTATGAATTTCCCTCCTAGACCCACTTTTGCTGCATCCCACAGATTTTGTTATGTTTTATTTCTGTTTTCATTTGTCTCTAGGTACTTTTGATTTCTCCCAGTAGATGTTCAGTAAACTGTTATTTAACCTCAGTGTAGTTTTTCCAGTTTTCTTCTTGTAATTATTTCTAGCTTCATATTGCTATGTTTAAAAAGAAGCTTAATATAATTTCAGGCTTCTTGAACTAACATGTGATCTATCCTAAAGAATGTTTCATGTCCACTTGAGAAGAATGTGTATTCTGCTGATTTTAGATGGAGTATTCTGTATGTATCTAGTAAGTCCATTTGGTGTACTGTGTCATTTAAGGCTAATGTTTCCTTATTGATTTTTTGTCTGGACAATCTATCTACTGATGTAAGTGGTGTGTTAAAATCTCCTACTATTGTTGTACTGCTGTCAATTTCTCCCTTCAGGTCTGTTAATATTTGCTTTATATTTTTTGGTACTCCTATGTTGAATGCATATATGTTTATAAATGCTTTATCTTCTTGCCAGAATGATCCCTTTATCATTATGCAGTGCCCCTCTTTGTCTTTTTTTACAATCTTTGCTTTAAAGTCTCTTTTGTCTGATACGAATGTAGCTACACCAGCTTTCAACATGAGTGTTAGGGGAACCAACCTCCCCATGCAGTTGAAAATCCATGTATAACTTTTGATTATCCAAAAACTTAAGTACTAATAGCCTACCCTTGACAGGAGGCCTTACTGTTAACATAAACAGATGGTTAACACATATTTTGTATGTTATATGTATTATACACTGTATTCTCACAGTAAAGTGAGCTAGAGAAAAGAAGATGTTATTAAGAAATCATACAAAACAGGGGCCCCCATGGGGCGCCTGGGTGGCTCAGTCGTTAAGTGTCTGCCTTCGGCTCAGGTCATGATCCCGGGGTCCTGGGATCGAGCCCCACATCGGGCTCCCTGCTCGGCGGGAGGCCTGCTTCTCCCTCTCCTACTCCCCCTGCTTGTGTTCCCTCTCTCTCAGATAAATAAAATCTTTAAAAAAAAAAAAAAAAACAGGGGCCCCTGGGTGGCTCAGTTGGTTGGGCATCTGCCTTCAGCTCAGATGATCCTGGGACCCTGGGATGGAGTCCCACATCCGGCTCCCTGTCAAGCAGGGTGCCTGCTTCTCTGTCTCCCTCTGCTGCTCCCCCTGCTTGTGCTCTCTCATGTTCTCTCTGTGTCAAATAAATAAATAAAATCTTAAAAAAAAGAAATCATACAAAAGAGAAAATACATTTATAGTATTGCACTGCATTTATATAGAAAAATCCAGTTATAGGTGGACCCCCACGGTCCAAACCCATGTTGTTCAAAGATCAATTGTATATACAGCCCTGGGGGCCCGCAATCATAATCTCTGCTGACCTGCAGACCAGAATATCAGGAGGTGTTCCCTGGGCCACAGTTGCAAAAACTGGGGCTCCAGATGAGTGTATAATCTGCTTTCTGAAAGGTCTCCTTAAGTTGAAGCAAGGCCAATCTGGTGCACAAGGATGGTATCTCCCTGCTTACATTCCCCGGGAGTGCCTCCCTAGCCTCTAGATGTTTGGGAAACCCGAAGCCTATCCCTTGGGCTAAAGCTCCAGGCCAAGTAAATAGGCCTTTTTCACAGGAAGACTGGTTGTTGCATTTTAGTGTGCCTCTCTGTGCAGTGCTCTGGGGGTGGTAGCCTGCCAAGAACTATCTTTTTGATGGTTACATTCTCATGGAGCTCAGAAATGCCAGTCCCCTTGGCCACCAGGGCCAGGCGATCGAGGGACATCCCCTGTGTGGACTGAGTGCACCCACTGGCTTTAGATAGGCGGCTAGAGAGCACTGGGGGCAGGGCATACTTGCTGGCTTCAGAAAGGCAGTGGGAACAGGTCTTGACTGTGTGTGCCCATGGGCTTCAGGAAAGCAGTGGGATAGTGCCTTATCTGCACTCGTGCTAGCTTTAGGCTGGAAACAGGAAAATGCTGCAACCACTTGTGCTTGCCAGCCCTAGCCAGGGAGCAGGTGAGTGTCACAATCACCCATGTTCCCTGACTTTTGCTAGGGAGCAGGAGAATGCCAGGACCATTTGCACCGGCCTGCCCCAGCCAGGGACCAGGGCAGTGCTGCAACCCCCTGCACTCTCTCCAGCTTCAGCAAGGCAGTAGGACAGTGCCATGACTGCTTGCCCCTGCCTGCCTTAGCAAGACAGCAGGAGGGTGCTGCATCCAAGCTCACCCATCTGTGCTAGCAGGATAGGTAGAGTGAGTGCAAAATGTATCTGCTAGCACCTCCATCTCCAGGGAGTTTCAACTATCCCCTGCTCCTTCAGCAGATGCTTTTAGATTAGCAAATGCATCTCCTTCACACATAGTCTAGGTGCTTTTCAAACTGTTGTTTTTTTGCTGGGTCTTGGTGTGAGGGAGATTGCACTTAAGGCCTTTGGAAGGGGAATCTCAGTTTCCTATGGCACTTTGGGTCCCTTGGATGTTGGTTTTCTAAGCCAACTGTTTTGGGGGCTAGTCTCTCTGGTGCAGATCCCAGGGGTTAGGATGCCTGATATAGGGCACCAATCCCTTGTTCCTCAGGGAGAAACACCGGACTCCTGAGATCCCTCCCTATTTCCGCACAGGGGTGGGGTTATTGGGCAGTCTGTATCTCTGCCTTTCCTACCTGTCCAGATGTGATCTTTTTATCCTTTTTTTTGGGAAGAAGCAGTTCATCTATTTCTCAGATCTTTTTCAGAGGGAAATGGACCTTAGGTAGCTGTAGATTTGGTGTGTCCATGGGAGGAGGTGAGTTCAGGACCTTCCTATGCCACCATCTTGCAGAAGTCTCTACTTTCTGTATTCTGCCATTTTTAGGTTACATTAGATCATAAGAAGTTTTCCAACAGTATTACACAGTCATTCTAAACATTATTTTAATAACTTCATAATGTTCTATTTAGTGAAAGTGCATAGTTTACCTAAATATAGGACATTTAGGCTATTATTATTTTGTTATTGTAAATGACATTATGATAAAAATCTTCCTGCATACAATTTTTTCCTTCATTTGGATTAGATTATCTCTCTGGGATGAATACTCAAGAGTGGAATTGCTGGGTCAGAAAGATGTACCTTTTTATTACTCCTGATACATATTGCCAAATTGCTTTCCAGTAGAATCATTCCAATTTACATTCCCATGAATAGGGTGTGAGATAAAGATTTTACTATAGCTTTGCCAGCATGGGGGATTATAACTTTGAAAACATTTTTTGTTAATGTAATAATCATATGGGATCTGACTGTTATTTTAATTGTTTTTTTTTAAAGATGATTCAGTGGGTTTGAATTCTTTTTCATTATCTTGTTCATTCATTGTATTTCCTATAGTGAAAGTTGACTTTTCACATTTTTCTGTCCAGCATTAAAGTTTTAGCTCTGTTTGAATTTTATTTTATTTTTTTTAAAGATTTTATTTATTTATGAGAGAGAGAGAGAGCGAGCAAGTGCACGCATAAGCAGGGGGAGGGGGAGGGGCAGAGAAAGAGGGAGAGGGAGAGGGAGAGGGAGAGGGAGAGGGAGAGGGAGAGGGAGAGGCAGTCTGGGGGCTGAGCAGGGAGCCTGATGTGGGGCTCAATCCCAGGACCCCGAGATCATGACCTGAGCTGAAGGCAGACACTTAACTGACTAAGCTACCCAGGTGCCCCTCTGTTTGCCTTTTAAATTCTCAGGGGATAACCACCTCTCTTGTTCTTGGTTCATTAACTTTGGTAGCACTGGAAATACCCTCCTGGACTTGATTTGGTACCAAATAAACTGCTTTCCCTAAAACAACAAGGCTCTTTTTATTTTTTTATTTTTTAAAGATTTTATTTATTTATTTGACAGAGAGAGACACAGCAAGAGAGGGAACACAAACAGGGGGAGTGGGAGAGGGAGAAGCAAACTTCCTGCTGAGCAGGGAGCCCGATGCGGGGCTCGATCCCAGGATCCTGGGATATGACCCGAGCCGAAGGCAGACGCTTAACGACTGAGCCACCCAGGTGCCCCACAAAGCTCTTTTTAAAGTTTCCAGGCAAAGATGGAGCCCAGTAAAACTTTGAAATATACATCTAGATAGTGTTAGTATAGGCTCACAAGATTTAAGGATGCTCTGAGTCCCTCCCCTACCCTTTAATCCAGTTCTAAGGATCAATGATGGTATTTCTCTTTGAGCATGAGGAGCTCTGCAGCAGATCAAGGAGACTGACTGGGCCATTGTATAAGAAGTGGGAGTTTTTCCCATGATACCTCTAGATTTCTCACTTCCAACATTCTATAGAGGAGAGAATAGTCCAAGGGCCTTTCTTCTTGGGAAGAGGTATTCTCCTCACTCTCAGAGAAAGCCAAGCAGGATCTCCTGTGAGGTCTTAAGGAAGGGAAGCCATGTTGATTTGCCTCATGTTGCCAAATGGAGTTCTCCCAGAACTTAGGCTGAGGTTCCATGCTGGGGTTTATCAGTTTCAAGTATGTTTTTTGATTGTGTTTTGTTTTTTATGTTGTGGAATTTTCTTTTTGTGGGGAGAGGGGGGAGGGCTGTTTTTATTCTTTGCAGATGTTTCCTTCCAAGAACTTGAGGCAAAGATTTATTTTAGGTTAGGATTTAGGTGTTCAGAACCCTGAGCAGTAGTCTACCCTCTGTCTATAAATATCATCGGCCTCTTCATTTTGATGCTTCCAGGGGACAGAAGTCACTCAATAAGCAATAGATGCACCTTGCTTAGCACCTATTGTATACAGAGCTCTGTGTTAAGCCTTGGGCCAGGTGGGCAGGGGGCATAGATAAGCACTTACCTGACCCAGTATTTTGTTTATATTGGCTCATTTAAGCCCTGCAATATTATGAAGTATGTTTCATAATTCTATTTTATAGATGAAGAAACAGGTTCCGAAATGCAAAGCAATCTATCCATGATCACAGTTGTTAGTTGGTCTTCCACCCTGCTTTTAGTTTCACTTCCTTCAACCCATTCTCTACCTTGCAACCAGAGTCAAATTTCAAAAATGCAAATCTGACATGCTGCTCTTCTCTTTTAAATTTCCCATTGACAAAATAATGTCTAAACTATCTAACATGATCACTCTGCCCCTGCCAGCCTCTGTGGCCTCCATACTTGCCACCAATCCCCTCATAGTCCAGAATCCGGCCAGGCTGATCATCTTTAGTCCCCCTACACCACATTTTCCTCTTGCCTCCATCTCCTCTTATATGTTGTTTTCTGTGCCTGCCACATCCTTTCTGTCACAATCTTTCTTTGGTTAGTTACTTCCCACTCCTCTTTCAGATCTCAGTTTACAGGTTAAGCCTTATCTGACCTGCCCTGCCTCCCTCCAATGGTTTAGATGCCATTTTTATGCATTTGTTCTTCCTCTACCATAGCACCTTAGCTACCATTCTGTAATTGTCTATTTTCTCATTCAACTGTGAGCAACTTAAAGGCAAAAACTGTGTCTCATTCGTCATTATAGCCCCAGCATTTAATCACAGTGCATGGCACAGGGTAGCTGTTTGCTGTAGACTGAATGTTTGTGTCCTCTCAAATTCATATATTGAAAATTAATCCCCCATATGTTGGTATTTGGATGTGGGGCCTTTGGGAGGTGATTTGGGCTCTGTCCTCACTAATGGGATTAATCTCCTTATAAAAGAGACCACAGAGAGATCTGTCACCCCTTTTGCCATGTGAGGTGATAACAAGATGGCCATTTATGAACCAGGAAGTGGGCTCTCACCAGACACTGAATCTGCCAGTGCCTTGATCTTGGACTTCCAGCTTCCAGAACTATGAGAGATAAATTTCTGTTGTTGATAAGCTAGCCAGTCTATAGTATTTTTGTTATAGCAGTCCAAACAGACTAACACAATGCCCAATAAACACACTTGAATAAATTAATGAATGAGCAGAATCAGAGGAGACTACAGAGCTGGTAAACAGATGGTGATCTAAGAGGTCAGGGGTTTTTCAATTGTTCTTTTTTGTAGTTACTTTAAGTTACTAGATGTTTTTGTCCAACATTCATTGGATGACTGGTGGAATTAAAAAGGTCTGATCACCAATAAACAAAGAGGAAGACATTATTTGTAGCTGGTCAAGCCTTTGTTTCCCCAGCTGTGGTCCCCAGAGGGCCGTCCTACTCCAGACCACTTACTCTAGCAGCATTCTGCAGGGGACCAAGCACTGCAGTCACACCCTGGCTTGACTCATGGCCCTGCCTCTTCCTAGCTCTAGCATTTCCACAGCTACTACTGAGCAAATGCCTACCATGTGCCAGGTACTGTACTTTGTGCTTTATTTCTCTTAGCTCAAATCTCTAATTCTTGTTAACAAATTTGAAATGTAGGCATCACCCTTCTTATACTGATGAGGAAACCAAAGCTTGAAGAATTTCAGTTACTCTTTCTAGGCAGCATACCTCAAGTTCTAGCCCAGGGATTTGAATCCAAGTTCACAGTTTCCACAGTCTGTATTCTTTTTCATTACATACTTCCCTGCTTCTAAGAGCCTTCTAGCTATGAGCACACAGTAGGCAAATAAGAAAATATAATAAATTATTTGCATTCTTCTCATGAAGTGTTGCAATTTCTCTAAATCAAACCTTTTCTTCCCTGAGCCAGCTCCTGTATGTGGGCAGATGGCAGATGGTGACAATTGTCCACTGCTTCTCTGAATATTGTATTTGTATCCTATTCAAAAACACATTTATAAAGATGTGTCTGTGGATATAGATGGAGCAGAGAATAGAGGACATGCTTTTCTTCATCTGCCTATTATGTCCCTAAATGTGTCAATATTTTTTCTCTGCAAGTAGAGCACTACATTTGATCCCCTCTTGTCTCTGCTTCAATGGCTTTGTAATTACGCAGCAAGCAAGAATTCGGCAGCTGGCCCCCTATGGAGAGAGAGCATTGGCTCGTGTACTTATACCAGTTGAAAGAAGAAAGAGCTCCTTGTGCTGGGATGGATGTATCAGTGGCTTTTTAAACCAGATGTGTGTGTGTGTGTGCATGTGCGTGTGTGTGTGTGTGTGCGTGTGTGTGTTTGGTGTATATGTAGGAAGAGTGAGAGTGAGAGGGGAATTAAAGCAAGGGCAAGAAGAGAACTTGAGAGAGATTGAGAGATAAAACAAAAAACCCCCAAAAAACAACAAAGGAAAAGAAAGTGAGAGTAAATACCCAGCTTTCTGAAGCTCACCTGAGTGAGTGCCGGAAGGCCCTTAGAGATTGTCTCACTCAAGCTCAGCAAACTGCAGGCCGCTGGCCAAATTTGGCCTGATGCCTATTTCTGTACAACCCACAGCTAAAAATGGTTTGTATGTTTTTAAATGACTGAAAACATATAAAAGGAAAATTATTTTGTGATGTGAAAGTTATGTGAAATTCAAATTTCATTGTCCATAAAGTTTTATTGGAACGCAAACATGCTCTCATTTATTTACACACTGTTTCTGACTGCTTTTGTGCTACAAAGGCAGAGCTGAGTAGCTGTGACAGAGATTGGTTGGCCTGCAAAGCCTAAAATATTTACTCTATTGTCCTTTATAGAAAAAGTTTGCCATTTTTCTCAACTAGTCCAAACTCTAGACTCAATAACCACCTTGAAGGCAGAGGTTATAGTCATGTGATTCAAATCTGTATCCCTGGTGCCCAGCACAGGGCCTAACACCAAGACTGGCTACATAGTTTGTGGGGCTGAATACAAAATGAAAATACAAAGCCCCTTATTCAAAAAGCAGGATTAAAATCTCATTAAAGGTACTAAGATGACCCATTGGCTGCTAAGATCGCCCTGTCCTCCCCCATCCCACCTCTCTACCTGCTAGCTGGGGGCAGGGAGACTGAGGAGAACATTTCCCATTCCCATGGACCACCTGCCCCAATCAATTACAGATAACAACCCAGAAGGGTATTGTAAATCTCATGCTAGGATAGGCTAGGTATAGGGGTGGGCAAGAGGCTTGCCCCTGCTGAACCATCTACTGAACATACCGTGGCACTGCCATCCTGGGAAGGGAAGGGTTGGGTGGTGCCCAGAGCTCTAGAAGGTGTATGGAGAGGGTGGCCAAGAACCAGGCGAGGGGAGTTATGAAGTGGTAGGAAGCAGGACTATGCATGAGGCCAGGCTCCACGCCTCTGGTGCATGCTTTATTGTCCCATCAGATTTTGCTTATAAAATACAAACTCAAAGATAAAATTACTGAGAGTTTTATGATGGCAACCACAAAGCATGAAATACCAAGTGCTTCTGAGTATGAGGCCCTGTGTTACTATACTAGTCACACACCCAGAAGCTGGTCCTGCTGTGTACACACTAAGGACTGAAGGACTGTTGCTTTATGAATGGCTTTGGATGAGACAGTGTACCATGGTAGAAAAGTACCTCGATGCCCAGCTCTACCACTTCCTAACTCAGAACCATTGTTCCCCCACTGTGTATCTCTTTAAGGGTTCGAGTGTGATACTAACGAATAACAATGCTCCAAAGCTTGTTGTTAGCCTCACACTTCTCTGGGAGCATCCTCAGGAATCTTAGTCAGCCAGAGTCTTCCTGAAACCACAATATAAGCTTCATTCTTATTTCCCCATTCCAAAATATTCAGAGAGGTTTCAGGATGGTGAGAGAAATTAGCCTATGCACCATTGGCTCCCATCAAAGCCAGTAGATAAATGTGAGATGTCACAAGAATGCTGTGGGATCCCAGAGATGAAAGCAGTTAAGTACAAGTGAGGTCCTGGAGAGTTTCTTGAGGAGCAGGCCTTAGACTGTTTCTTATAGGGTGGGGGAGATTTCTCTAGGTGGAAAAAAGTGAAAGGGGGCTTAGGGGTCCAGGCAGAGGCTCCTACGTAAGCCAAGGCTCAGAGATGGGAAAGCATGTGTGCACCTAGGAAGTGGTGAATACTCCAGTATGCTGGAACATAGAGTACGAAGAGGGATGTGTGGAGATGGTTCTGAAAGGCTTGAGGGCATACTACAGAGTCTGCTCTGTCCTACCTAGCAGTTTGCATTTCATTCTTGAGGCCACTGAAAACCATGAAAGAGTTCGACAACTTGCTAATGTGTGCCTTGGCTATGAATGTACCTGTTTATAAAGTGTGAGAATGGCTCAGTGCTGCCTATTGCCACCAGAGAGGCAAGCACAGGACAGGGGAGAGGGAACTAATGTCTACAGACATTAGACATTCATGGACTGAATCTATATTGAGCTTTATATCATATATTATAACCACTCCCTTTTATAGATGGAAACTGAGGCTCAAAGAGCTTAGGGTTCTCTCTGAAGATCACATAGCTAGCAAGGAGGCAGAGTCAGCATCAGGCCATGGGTCTACACCTAACACCATGGTCCAAACCCTTACTGATGCCCTGCTCTGCTTTTCAAGAATTCCAAGCAAGCATCCCAGAGCCACCCATTTGCTATGGGATGAACCACAGGCCTTGTCTAGACAGCTCTTCCTGAACTTTCAGGTGGAAGTGACCATTCCTTTCACTTTGCACCAACTGGTCCTGATTATCTGTGTTGAAATTCCCAGTATCTAAGACTGTGGGCCCCTCAAGGGCTTCTCTCTTCTCTGTATTGTCTGTGTCTAGCACAGGGCCTGGCACAAAGTGGGTGATCAGTCCTGGTTTGCAGAATGCGTGAGCAAATTAAAGAGCAGACTAGTCCATTAATTAAAGACCTTCTCATTCATCCTGGAGTCCATGACCCTCCTCACTGGAAGCCAAGCCAAAAGCAACCCTTTCAGGAACAGGCATGCTGAGGTTGAGGGCTGTGTGAGTGATGCACAGTTCTTGCATCAGAACAAATTTACAGCAAATAGTGCCCATAAACAGCACAAGCTACTCAGTTAGGCTAATTTATGTTCACACCAGGGCCGTCCTGGCCCCCAAAGCCCAGAGCTCTTTACAATTCCAAAATGATTAAAAGCATCACAGAAACCCATATTTTCCATTTTTATTAAAAGCACTAAAGTGGGCAGTGCTTTCTGCATGTCAATGGGGAGCCACTTCCAGACCCAGGGAGAAAAGTCTCTCCTCAGATGGCAAAGGCAGACTCCTCCACATCCTGCTCTGTGCATCCTTCTGCCTCTAAACTCCACTGTCTTCTCCCTCACAGAAGGCTGCCTCACTTGTCCCATACTATGGCCTGCCCGCCTAAGCCCCCCTTTGCTCAGACTCTTTTCAGTCAGAGGCACATCCCTGCTTAAGATCTTTACACGCTTCAACTGTCCCAACTCCTCATCCTGGCACGTGAGACCTTTCATGGAGCGGCGCAAACTGCCTCTCCAGTCACAAGTCGTCTTCCTGACAGAGGATGTCATATTCTCAAAATACCCAGGATTTCTTTTTTCACTCAAAAAGCTTTTATTCATGGTGTTCCCTGGGTCAAGGATGACTTTCCTTCCTTTCTCCACCTGGAAAATACCTATTCTTATCGCTGTAGATCTAACTCAGTTTTCATTTTTTTCTCTGAAGTATTGCTGAACTTCCCGACGCCAAGTGAGTTATTCCTCTTCCTTATGCATGAGTCCATTCAAGTGCATGTTGTACTGGATTGTGTATGTTTGTGTATCTGTCTCTCCCCTGTGAGCTTCAAGCACAGAGCCAGGCACAGAGTAGGCGGCTGGTGAATATCTGATAAACGAATCAATGAACTGACTTCCAACAACGTGTCCCAAAAGAGACAACACTGAGGCGCTGTAATGAAACTTACTCATCTAAACCAATGACCTTGCTTACTATTTTACTGCAAGAGCAACTGAAGAACACAAGAGCCCACACCGTAGCCACTCATGTACTTGCACAGATGCTCACGTGCTCTTTCTTTCCTCGAGTTACCATGGAGGAACTTTCCCCACCCCTGTGTAAGGCTATCCCCTCTACTGTTCACTTCCCCTACTAGCTTCCCCTCCCTTCTCAGCTACTCAAGGACATTGCTCCAGCAATTTTTGCCTATCTTTTCTGCACCAAATTTTTCTAGCTTACTACATCATTTTCACTGGTATAAAAACATGTTATTAATGCAACGTTAAAAAACAACAACAACAACAATAGAAAAGGAGCCCTTGGGTGGCTCAGTCGGTTAAGTGTCCGATTCTTGATTTTAGCTCAGGTCATGATCTCGTGGGTTGTGGGATTGAGCCCCGTGTGGGCCTCCATGCTCAGTGGGGAGTCTGCTTGGGATTCTCTCTCTTTCTCTCTTCCTCTCTTCCTCTCCCCCCCCCAAATAAATAAATAAATCTTAAAAAACAAAAACAGAAAAGCTCTTGGCTCCGCTTCCCCTTTCCATTACTCTCATTTTTCTCCTTTCTTTCAAACAGCTGTCTATATCACTCCCTGACTCCTCATCACTCCTTCCCTTTTGAACTCACTCCATTAAGGCCACCCTGCCAAGCCACCGAAAGCACTCTTGTCAAGGTCTCCATGACCTCTGCCTTAAGTCCAGTGGTTGGTTCTTAGTCTTCGGGAAACCCTACAGACCAGCAGCAGCTAGGCCCCTCCTCTCCAAGCTGCTTGTTTCCACCTGACCTCTCAGCGCACTCTCCTACTTTTCTTCCAATTGCACAGGCCACTCCTTTCCACAGCTCCTTTGTAGGTTCCTCTTCTTTTCCCAGACTTTTCAACCTTGGATTGAGCCAAGTCTTAGGAACTCTTTTTTCTCAATCTACACTCACTTCTTAAGTGATCTCCCTCAATTTAACAGATTCCAAAATTTATATCTCCAGTTCTGAATTTTCCTTTAAGCTCCAGACTCGTAGCCAACTGTATCTTCAACATCTCCATGTGTATGTTTAGCAGGCATCTCAAATTTAACGTTCTTCCAAACTCCTAATTCCTTTCTCCAAATCTGTTCTGCCCATAGTTTCTCCCTTATCACTTAGGGAAATGCCATAACTCCATTTTCCTCAATGTTCAAGTGAAGAATCTTGGAGACATCTTTGACAATATATTTTCTTCCATGCTACATATTCAGTCCTTTCATCAGATCATGTTGGCTTTGTCTTCAGGATATCCAAATGCTGACCACTTCTTAGCACCTCTAGCTGGTTCCTGCCACCATCATTGTTCACCTGGATTACAGCACTAGCCTCCCAACTGGTATTCTGGCTTCAACTCTTGCCACACACTGCCCCCCCTTATGACTATTTTCAAAATATCATTTAGCATCATTATGGTAAAATAATATAAGTCAACTCAAAAGCTTTAGATGATTGCCATCCTACAACAGTAAAAGCCAAAATCCTTATTATGTCTTTAAAGACCCTACATTATCTGATGCTCCATTACCCCAATGACCTCATCTCCTACTGCTTTTCCTCTCAGTCATTCCTCGTTAGTCACTGGCTTCCCTGCGGCTCCTGGAACAGACCAGCCTTGGTCCATTCTAATGCACCAGATATCTACATATTGCTCCCTTACTCCCTTCATAGTGATGTCTTCTCTGACTATCCTATTTAAAATTGCAATCTGCTCCTTTCCCTGTACCCCCTGTCCACAGCTTCTCCATCCCCTTTATTTCTCTTAGTTGCTTTATTTTCTGCCACAGCATTTTAGGGTGACTGTTATCCTGGTTTATACTTCTTTGGTAATTATTAATCATTTTTTGCTTTTACCCTCAGAGGTATCCTGGTTTGGACAATAAACTAAATAATCACTTTACCTTCCATCACTTAATATACTAAATATTTTACGTATTTATTTTGCTTATGTATTCTCTCTCCTTTTAGAACATAAGCTCTATGAAGACAGTCAGTGAGTTTTGTATGTTTTGTTTCTTACTTAATCTCCAGTACCTGGAACATGGTAGGTGCTCGATAAATATTTGTGGAAGGAGTGAATTTACATTTTGTAAATAACAGAGGCAGTTCGCACTGTTGTTTGATCTCCTTTCTTTGTAAAAGACTAGGTCTTGGCCTTAGCCTCAGGGCCATACTCATAACAGGTCAGGGAACCTATTTTATTTCCCAACCCTGTTAACCCTCCAATTTTCAACAACAACAACAAAAAATCACAGTGAATCAAGGATCCCAAAGAAGAAGGTCAATTTGTAAAGTTCATGCCATCAGGAATCTTAGAAATGTGATCCATCAACCTCAGCCTCACAGTAAGGAGGTAGTGCTTGGGACAGGCCCACAACACAAAGAAAGACATTCTTCACATGTAAACACTTTTCACACCATTATGGAAGCCCTGCCCCTGCCAAGGCATAATGACCGTGTTCAGTGTAATGGGGAGGAAAACACACATTAGCCAGACGGCAGGTTTCGGACGCACGCCTGGGACATTATCTCTAATCATATATAGTCAATTTCATATCCGCTTTTTTGTGGGCTTCACAACTTATAATTATTGTCAGCAGGGAAAAAGAAAAAAAAAAGGTAGGGAAATATTTGAAGGGAGGGGTATAGATAGGAGAGAAAATTCTTGATAGCAATAAACCGTGAGGCCAGAGCTTATTAGACAATATTAGAAACTATATTGGGATTAAAGCTAAGAAAAATGAACTGTATATAAGCTGGGAGACTGTGCAAGCCGGGAGATCTTATAAGGCTTTCAGATCATCTCATTACATTGTATGTCTATGACACTGAGAGGAAGTTAGTGGGACATTATGAAATGTGTCAAAGTTAGGGTCCAGATATTTCATAAATCCATATAGGATTTGGAAGGGCCTCTGAGGTTAATGAACTGAACTTCATTTTATAAAAGTGTGTGTGTGGTGGGGGGGAAGGCCCTGCAGGGCAAGGACTCATATCCAGGCCTCCTGATTCAGAGCACAGCTGATTCTTCCACGGAAGACAATGTAACAGAGAGCTCTTTCTCGTGTCATTTACCTTAGATCTTGGGGTGGGAGGAATTTCCTCCAAGCTTGGCACTGGGACCAGGAGGGAGGATGGCAGAGTTCCAAGAATATCATGAAGCTGAGATGGGAAACCCTTCTGGATCCAGTAAGCCTGACATGGTGGGCTTGCCTCAAGACCATGGCCCAGTTGTGTGTGTGTGTGTGTGTGTACACGCCTCCTGACAGAACTGAGTTTTAACACTGGATCCCAGGGCTACAGGGAGAATCAAGCCCCACAGGAAGGCAGGCTTCACTGCTGTTCTCCCTCCCACCATGTCCTGCAATCTTCTTTTCCCCTGTCTCACTCCGATTTACCCATCCTTTAAGGCTTCCATCAAGTCTCCCCTCCCCACACCCAGAACACAATTGGTGGAAATGTGGTGTCTCAGCTTTCAACCTTTACTGTCACACCAACCTGTGTCACCTCCCAGAAATCTCTTTACTACTTGTGAAACCTTTATCTCTCTGAGTTTTGGCTTTTCTGGTGATTTTTGAAGGAGGGGAAAGCAGAAGCTGCTTGGAGTCAGTGGTATTCTTGTGTTTTTTTGTGTGTTTGTGAAAGTCAGGGTCTGCTGAAGAGACTGTGGACTATGGACATCCTTAAGAGGGAAAGGAGGAGAGGGGAGGTTGGCTTTGGGGTTAAGGGAGGAGGATTATTTCTTAAACAGGGAGGAGGATGAAGGCCAGTGTATTTGTCACCTGCACTCCACTCTACAGCAGCATCTCAGGGTGTGCTCAGGTTGGTGAGTTGTGGACTTATGGCCTGGTAGACTCATCAAAGATCATTATGCCCCAAGCAGTGCATGGAAACAACACTACAGGGCCATGAGGGCTAGGGAAATGGTTGTGTCACTGTGAACTGGTCTGGATCAATGACCAATAGTCAGAGAGGCTCGCCCGAGTGCTTCTGATACTTTGGCGCTGCATGAGATCCTGGGATCTTAGCAAAATATAGGGGTGGGAAACCCCAGTAACAACAGAGGTTCAATTTACTACCAGTTCAGAAGGATGTGGGCTACAGGCTCAATTTAAATGCTTTTAGTATAGAAAGAAATATATTTCTTGTATTCCTAAGTTTGGAAACCAAGATTCATACCTATCATAATGATACAGTGCTTACCATAGAGTAATGTTCCATAAATGGTAGATATTATCATTATTATTACATCACTTACTAAATGTATTTGAAAAATAAAAATCATAGGGTAGGTCAGGTCAAGGCTGATCAAAAATACAAGCCCCATGTCAGAAGGACACTAAACTCCAGGAACCGAAGCAGAAGAACCAAGAGCACAAGAACCCGGTCTCTGAAAATTCTCATCTAGAAACTTTCACTGAGCACATATTTTGGACCAGCACTGAGCTAGATGCTAGAGCTGCAACAATGAATCAAATATGGTCTCTTGTACTGAGAAGCCCCCAGTGTGGTAAGGGGTATAGACACACAAAGAGCTCATTTCAGTTCTGTGGGCTTGCAGCTGTCTTAAGGACATTTGGCCATAGGCCAGCTTCCTGTTTTAGTGCTACTGCTTTTCTTCTTTTTCTGCCAGGGTAGGGTCATTCAGGTAAGATTAGACTTCAGGCTCATTACGGTGACTGAAGAAAGCAGCCCAGTGGCCAGGCAGGGGATTTGGCGACTGGAAGAAGAAGGTATTTCCTAGCACAGGCACTGCAGGGGAACTTTTTTCCACTCCCAGCTTTTAGCTAGGGCAGTCAGGCTCCTAATCCTGAACTTTTCTCATTATAGCATGTTGTCCCCAGGAATGACCCTAGGAATTAACAGCTTATACTCTCATAAGCAGAAGAGGAGAAATAAAAATTAGGAAGTAGATGGTACTGGTTTCCTAGGGCTTCCAACCATACAGATTTATTCTCTCATAGTTCTAGAGAAATCAGAAATCAGAAATCAAGGGTCTGAGAGGGCCATGCTCCCTCCAGATGCTTTAGGGAAGAATCCTCCCTTGCCTCTTCTAGCTTCTGCTGGGTGTCAGCAGTCTCTGAAGCCCCTTGGTTTGTGGCCTTACCCCAATTTTGCTTCCTTTGTCACATGGTATTTTTCCTGGGTGTCTCTGTGTCCCTGTGTCTTCACATGGCCTTCTTATAAGGATACCATTCATTGAATTTATGGCTCACTTTAATCCAGTATGATCTCATCTTAAGTATAATTGCAAAGACCCTATTTCCAAATAAGGTCACATTCACAGGTACTGGGAGTTAAGACTTCCACAGATATTTTTTTCTGGGGGGGATACAATTCAACCCAAACATACCCCTTCAAAATATGCACATAGACAGAAAGATCGATAGATTCGATTATTGGACACTACTGGACACCCATGACGGCATTCTTGTGAAAAAGGAAGCCTCCACTAGATGCCTACCTGCCTGACAGCTGGGGCCGCTCGGCTGGCTTTAGACCTGACTATTCCAGTGGGCAGCCTGGACCATGACAGAGGCGCTGGAGGTAGAGGACAGAATCCATCAACCTAAAATGCACCCAATCCAACAACACCTCACTTTCTAATGAGGAAACCTAGGACCAAGGAGAGGAAGAAAACCTGCCTACAGTTTCATCATGCACTGGCCATGAGAGCCTCAAATGTTAGCCAAACATTAGCCAAAATCAGGAGACTGGTCTGAGAAAGAAATACTTCAGGAGCTTTAAAAAATTTTAGTTGACTTCAAAATGTGCAAACCCTTTGACCTAGCAATTCTGCTTTTAGGAAATTAGCCTAATGAAACGGCTAAGATTTAGCCACAAGAAAACATCAGAGCATTATGAATAATGACAATATAAACAGTCTCCATAAGCTGAACATTTACTTTATGTCAGACATTGTACCAGGTGCCTTGTATACATTCTCATTGAATCTTCAAAACAGCTTCAAAATGAAAAAACTGACTGAAGAGATTAAGTTTCCTAAGAATACATAGCTAATGTCTTGAAATGCATGGGTTGGAATCCACATCTATTTGATTCCAAAGTCCAGGCTCTTATGTTATCTTTCCGCATAAAGTCATCAAGTCAACTCCAGGGCCCCTGAATGGAAGTACCAATGACTGGAGATCTGTTAAAAATCTTAAGATGCACCATATGGTAAAATATAGTAGGTCATGATATGTGGTATTATAGATTACTATCTAGTGATACAGTGTATATTAAAAGAAAGGTAGGTTACAAGACATTACTTACTGAGTGATTATATGAGTACATATAGTGGTAACAGTGGATAGATAAATACATATAAAAACATTAACCCTCATTACCTCTGGGTGGTGGGATTATAGGCAAGTTTTACTTTTGATTTTCTATATTTACAATTTTTCTACAATGAACAAGGAATTAATTTAATAATAGAAAAAATAAAGTGTGTCTTGTTTGCAAAACAAAGAGATTTCCACTAGGCAGGGAGAGAGTATTTGCTAAAAGGATTTTCTAAGACCACATCTCCAGCTCGAGTGTGTGCTTCAGCACATTACCTTTATCTTGCCAGACACAGTTCTTTTACCTACATGGCACATAGAAAACTGCAACTTCTCACTGGTAAAAAGGGTTCATGTCTTTGGACCTAGCAGAAGCACCTGGGCAGTAAAGGCTGCCAAGCACCTGAGTAGCAGAGGGTTTCCAGGGCACACTGCTTCTGCCCTGTGGCTAGATGAATCTAATAATATACCACCATTTCTTTTTCCTCTTCTTTCTCTCAGAGATGCAGCAGGTAAAGCTTCTGATTGAATTCCATCTTGATTTCATTAAATATTCATAAAGGCCAATTAGAAGAGGAGAGAAAGAGGCCGTGAGGCAGCCCCTTCTATCATCCTGTCAGAGGCCGGCTGGCTGACCATCAGGCATGGACCAGCCAGTGGTCAATATGGCTGTGACCTTTCTGCCCTCTCCTCTGGGGTCACTTTTCACCATCCCAGCAAGGGACTCAGGACTGGCAGGGGAGGAGAGGCAGGGGCCAGGGAAGAGAAACAGCTCAGAATTCTGACAGCAAGGTGCTTAGTGTGTAGAATGCAAAATGCAAATGCTGGTGAACATCCTCAATCACCACTGGAATGGAAATCTTTCCCTAATGAGCGATGACGATGGGAGAGAGCTGATTGCACTGAAGAAAAACTGCTTAAAATTCATAATCAATCAAGCAAGTTGATTTTAACCTTTTGTAACTAAGCCATCCCATTCCAGCTTCTTCTATTGGCCAACTAGAGCTCATCTCTCCCCATCTTCTTCCCCCAACCCAGCTGGGACAGGAGGTGCCCGGGGAGGCCCAAAGAGAGACAAGCCTATCAGGAAGATGGCATGCAAGAAACCAAGAGAACTCATCCATCCTGGCCCTTTAATTTTACAGTTGGGGAGATGAGGGTCAGAGGGGACCAGGGACCTGATGATGTCACATGGTCAGTGTCAGTACAACCAGTTTTCTTATCGGCAAGCAGCTGAGGAATACTATAACAGAACATGCACTGGAAGTCCAGAGTTCTGTGTTTGGGACCCAGCTTTGCTATTGTGAGCTGTGTGATATTGGAACAAAGTACTGACACTATTTTTAGACTGCAGGTTCCATATTCAGCAATGGCAATAATCATGTCTTCCTACTTACTTCACAGGGTTCTTGTGAGATGCAGATAATTGAAAGGATATAAAAATGCTTTGAAAATGGTAACATACCCTGTTATAGCACTCCTTACCATCTTCCAGACCTCCCAGTTTTTCTCCTCCAAACCACATTATACTCAGGTGTTGGCAAGATCTTTTTAAAACCTGAATCTGACTTTGCTATAGCCTTGTTTAATCCTGTCCTTTAAACTGTAAGCACTAAGCCTGGCATTCAGGAACCTTCATAATTTGGGGTACTTGCCTTATTTTCTCTTAGCTTTAGTTTCCTGATTCACAAAATGAGAAAACTAATACCTACTCTGAATTAAAGGCTATTGTGATAATTAGAATTCACAACTGTAAAGTGACCAGCATGGTTCCTGGCATATAATAGCTGCTCTATATAGCTTAATTATTATCTTATTAAGTTTCACAACAATGCTGTATGATAGGTAGAGAAGGAGTAATTCTTACCCTGATTTTACAGATGTGACATGAGAAGCCCAGTGATGTGAAGACAATGGGTTATGGCCACACAGCTAAAATTCAGAGCTGAGATTTTACCCTTGGGCTTTTGGTTCCTGGGGGCCCCCCCGGATGGGAAAGGAAGAGCAAGTGTGGCGCTACCTCAGGCTGCCACCAAGGGATGCTTCTTTTCTGAGATGCCTCTGCCAAGCCCAAAAGGTACAGAATACAGTTTTATTTTCTAACATGATCACAAGGCCTTAGGTTGGAGGGCTAGCCAACTTCTCTTGCCTCATTTCAAACTAGTGGAAAATGCAATGAAGCAGGAAGTGCTTCAGTTATGCTAAACAGCCGCTTGAATAAAAGGAGAAGTTAAAATTCCCAAACAATAATTTAATAGTTTTCTTCTTTTTTTTCTTTCTTTTATTGTTCAGCTTCTCCTCCAGGCCACATTTCAAAGCAGTAAAGAGAAATTTAGTGGAAATGTTTGTGCATGAACTGTTGCAAATGAGTGTATCATTCAAAGATGGTTTCATCAAGACACCATACTGGATCCACCCTGGGTGGCTGGCTGAGCCCTGAGCAGGGTCAGGCAACCCAGTCTCCCTTGGCTTAACCTCATCTTTTCTGGTCTCCTTGCCCATCAATTCAGGCCTGCCTTAAGTCCCAGATCCACTTTGATATGAAGCAAAAGGGTGAGCATGCCAAAAATTCTACCTTATTCATTCATTTAATAAATATTTATTAAGCGCCTACTATGTGCCAAGTTTTTTCCTAGGTAGAGTACAAAGACCAGCCAACAGTCACAGATTTTGTCTTCATCACACTTACAGTCTACAGACATTTCTAAAAATTACATATTCACATATGTAAGTGTCACGAAAGAAAAATATTGGGAGTTATGAAATATTTAACAGGAGGATCTGATGTAGCTGGGGGCATGGGTGGGCTCTGGTAAGACTTCCGTGGGGAAGAGACATTTGGAGTTAAGCAGGCAGAGAGGTGTGAGTGGAGTGGGGCTGGCGCGTCTATCAGAGGGGATAGCACATGTGCATGCCCAAAGTGGCAAGGAACAAGGGTATATTCATGGAGCTAGAGGAGATGACAGTGCCTGGGCTGAAGAATTGGGAACCAAGAAATAGGAGACTGCAGAGGAGGGACAAGTCTAGATCCCACAGAGCCTTCTAGGCCAGGGCATATAATCTGGGAGCAAGTTAGCCTAAGCATGAGGAAAGCTACTGAAGAGTGTAAAAGGAAATGGGTATACTTAGATTTGTATTGCAAAAAATACACCCCCCCCAAACAAAACAAAAACAAAAACAAAACAACAAAGCACTGAAGTCCAGCAGGCTTTGTTATAAAAAAATCACATACTAATTCTGAAATTCACATGGGAATGCAAAGGACCTAAAACAGCCAAAATACCTGAAAAAGTACAAAGTTGAAGTACGAACACTACCTGATTTCAAGACTTATTATAAACCTTTGGTAATCAAGACAGTACGGTTTTTGGCATAATCAGATCCATGAAACAGAATAGAGTCTAGAAATAAACCCACACATACACAGACAACTAATTTTCAACAAAGATGTGAAAGTAATTCAGTGGAGAAAGAACAGTCTTCTCAATAAATGGAGCTAGGACAATTGGTTGTCCATGTGGAGAAAAAAAAAGCATTTTGATCCATACCTCATATCACATATGAAAATTAACTCAAAATAGCTCATAGACCTAAATGTAAAACCTGCAACTTCAAAACTTCTAGAAGAAAACACAGGAGGAAATCTTTGTAAACTTGGATTAGGCAAAGACTTATTAGATATAATACCAAAAGCATGATCCATAAAAGAGTAAATTGATAAAATAGACCTGATCAAAATTTTAAAACTTCTGTTCATTGAAAGAACTGTTAAGACAATTAAAAGACAAACCATGTTCTCAGAGAAAAAATTTTAAAAATATATATCTGATAAACGGCTTGAATCCAGCTTTGTATATAAAGAACTCTCAAAATTCAGTAACAAGAAAATAAGCAGCCTGATAAAAAAGTGGGTAAAAGATCCAGACAGTTCACCAAAGGAGATAAACAGATGGCAAAAAAGCACTTGAAGAAATGCTCAGCTTCATTAATCATTAGAGAAATGCAGATTAAAACTACTACACACCTATTAGAATGACCAAAATTAAAAAGACTTCCCTTACCAAATACTGGGGAGGAACAGAGGAGTCGGAATCTCATACATTGCTGGCGGGAATGTAAAATGGTACAGACACTTTGGAAAAAAGTTTGGCAGTGTCTTAAGAAACTGTTCTAGAAGAGTCATGAAAACATAAGCCCTTACAAAGAATTGTACGTGAATATTCAAAGTAGTTTTGTTTGTAATAGCTAAAACCTGGAAATGATTCAGATGTGCACCAACAAAGATGAACGGATAAACAGATTGTGGTATATCCATACAATGGAATTATACTCAGCAATAAGAAGGAATGAACCACTGATACACCCAACAAAGTGGTGGAAGCTCAAAATAATTACATAGAGTAAAAGAAGTCTAACAAAAAAAGCACACATACTCAATGATTCCATTTATATAAAATTCTAGAAAAATCCTGTGTGATTCTGTTTATAAAACTCTAGAAAATGCTAACTATAGTGACAGAAAGAAGATCAGTGGCTATCTGGGGATGAGTGGGAGTGGGGAGGAGTGAGAAGAGATTAGGATATGAGGGAACTTTTGGGGGTAGTAAATTGCTCATTATCTTGATTGTGGTGATGGATTCAAGGATGCATACATATGCCAAAATTTATCCAAGTGTACACTTTGTTTTTTTTTTATTTAAAAAGTTGTTTTTACTTTAAATCCCCTTCATCTATTTCACCCATCCCACCACCTACCTCCCCTCTGGAAACCATCTGTTTGTTCTCTGTAGTTAAGCGTCTGTTTTTTTGATGTGTCTCTCGGTTTCAAATTGTACACTTTAGATATGTGCAGTTTTTGTGTGTCAATTACACTTCCATTAAGACAATTTGAAATATAAAAAGCAAACAAAAAAATGCTAGTTGGAATGAGCAAAATGGATAGGGGCTATATGGTGGTGGAAGAGAAGAAGGCACAAGTGGACTTAGGGTGAACAACTAGTTAGGAGGCTGTTATAAAAATCCAGGAGAAATGGTGAGAGTTTATTTTTATTTTTTAAATTAATTTATTTAATTTAGATTTTATTTATTTATTTGTCAGAGAGAGAGAGAACAAGTAGGGAGAGTGGCAGGCAGAGGGAGAAGCAGGCTCCCCGTGGAACAGGAGCCCAACGTGGGACTGGATCCCAGGACCCCAGGATCATGACCTGAGCTGAAGGCAGACTCTTAACTGACTGAGCCAGCCAGGTGTCTCAGAAATGGTGAGAGTCTAACAGAGAATGAAAGCAGTGGAGATGGTGAGAAGTAGAAGGATCTAAAGGATTCAGGAGTTAAAACAGAAAGGGCTGGAGATGGGTTGGATGGAGGGAAGTGAGAGAGGGAGGGCTAAGGGACAGCACACTGCATGGCATTCAGTGAGATGTATTCAGGATTCAGGGAATCATCTCATCTTCCCTCCCACCTCTATCTCCTGCTCCTCTCCCCATTATCACCTCCCTCTTTGGTGCATCAGCCTTTTCTTTAATCTCCCCATATCCAGACTTGCCTTCTCCAAATGATCCTTCACATCAGAGACCAGAGTAATCTTCCTAAAAGGCGTACTGACTATTTCACTCTTCTGCTAAGTACCTTTCTACAACTCCCCACTGCCCTCAGGATGAAGTCCAAGATCCTCAGCCTGGCACATGTGAGGCCTTCCCTGATTTGGCCCCTACCATCTTCTGCAGCCATCTTGCGCTCCTGCCAACACCTGTCAGGGCCTGGCTCCAGACATAATGAATTGCTTATAGCTTTTTGAATGCTTCCCTTCTCCTTGTCTGTGCATAACCTGACCCCTCTGATCTGAACTTAACCCCTGGCTGGTTTTGGTTACTCCTAGATGTTCTTTTAGCATTTCATGCTTCCTTATATCAGAGCATGTATTTCCATGGATGGTATTTATCGGCAGCTCTAATTTGGTCCCTATTCTGAGGCCCTTTCTCTTACACCCTCTGTAGAGGTCTCCTTTCATCTTCCTTCTAAGTCTGGGGATCTATTTGCTCCTCCTGGACCACCTTCTAGGAGTCTGAGTATTGCTCAGCTTCTAGTGTAGTACCAGGCATATAGTAGGTGTCTCAGCTTTGGGCCTCGGGCTTTGCTACCTAGAACAATGTTGCTGGTGCTAATCAGCTGTTTTCTTGCTGACATGGTCTGATGTCACAGTCCCTGGGCTCTCTTCATCCAGTGAAATCTCCCTATTTCATCTCACAAGTTAATGGCTCAGCTTAATGGGAGATTCTCATAGGCTTTGAACATCAGGTGGTTTCCCCAGGGCTGGGTCTGTTGCTTAGCATTTGTCCCACCTCTAGAGGCATGTCCTGGACACTCCTTGGCCTTTCATGCCTCACCTAGTGCCACAATTCCTTCCTTCCTCCCATGCTGTCTTGGGTACCTATGGTGTTAGACCTGTGCTGGGCAATGGGGAGAGAAGAGAGATGACTGAAAGAAAATACGCAGCACCGATAAAAGAGTCTCAATTATCACTGAGCTAATTAATTTAACTTCTCTACAAAGAAGATGACTATGGTTGTGCTGGAACACACATGGCTAAGGGTGGTAGTCATTGTTCAGAGTGTGGTGTTTGTCTTTACAGCTTCATGAATAGGACGGATCATGACATGAGTAGCACGTCAAATGTTTGACAGTTTATGTGAGGAAGCTTCTGAGATGCATGACCTTTATCTTCAGGAGGCAGTTTAGTGTAAAGGTGGAAAATAGAGTTTTGGAGCTGTCTGCCTGTTCAACCAATTCCTGCTAGTGTAAACTTGGGAAAATTATTCACCTTTCTATGCCTCTGCTTGCTCATATGCAAAATGGGGATATACTAAACACCTACCTGTTTTTTCATCTGTAAAATGGGGATATAATAAAACCTACCTCATAAAGTAATTGTGAAGATTAATCAACCTGATAAACGTACAACTCTTAAAACAGTGCTTGGCATAAGGTAAGGGCTCGATAAACATTAGTAGTTATTATCCACAAAAACCTAGGACCATTTCTGATTTTCCATAGAAGAAATGTATAATTACTAAAATAGAAAAACTTCATTGTAAGAATCATTACCAAACCTAACATTCATGTGTTGTTCCTTCCATTGTATTCATGCTTCTCCTTAGCGTCACCAGACAGAGAACTGTACCCAACCTGCAGCTGCAAGGGGTATGAGTCTGTCCAATAATAAATATGATCATATTCCCTGGAGAATTTTCTATTTCAAAATTATAATTACAATCCAATGGCTTAATTGAATTAGACCCTCATTCTGCCCAAAGGGCTGACTGAGAAGAGAATAGGCAATCATGAGCTGAGGTAACTAACAAGGGATCTTTAGGAGGTAGAATCATAAATTGTGGGTTACTCATTTGCTGCAAAGCCCTGTCTTTTTCAGGGGTCCTCAACCTTCAGCATCTTTCATCCTACCAACTACTCTATCAAAGAAACTCACTCACAGCAGAGAAAAGCAAAAATCACACTGTATCCAAGAAGTCCATCTCTACACTTGCAGGCCTTCTATTTTTACATTTACCACTTATGGTAAAAATTTAGAAATGTAAATGCTGCAACAATGTTTGGTAACAAATTCACTGCAATGTCTTTAGAACATAGCCAACCAAAGTAATGTAAAAATCATTGAGAGTAAGTAATAATTTGACTGCAACTAAAAAACACAGATATAATAAAGAATTAAGGAGATGTGGAATCAGCGTATCTCATATAGATGATTTCTGGAACTGAGGAAATAATAACAGCTATCACTTATTGAGAACTTCCTGTTCTTAGCATTTTACATGGATTTTTATCCTCTCAATAACCTTCTGAAGTAAGTATTACTATTATCCCCTTTTTACAGATGGGAAAACCAAGGCACAGAATGATTCAGTAATTAAGTAATTTGCCCAAGCACTGACTCCAGTGCCTGTGTGCAAATTTCAGGCCCACCTAAATGTCCCTTAGAGGATGAACATAACTCATGCTGAGTCCATTATTCTAAATATTACCCCAAAACCAGACATGGCAATACCATAACAGCAACGATAAGGTTGCTGATAAGGCCCTTCAGTTTTCACTTTACGACAATACCTAGTAGTATTTATTCATTCATTCAAAACATACTTTTTGACCATTTACTCTGTGTCAGACACTGTTATAGGCATCAGGAATAAAATAGCAAACAAAACTGTCAAAACTCCTGCCCTCATGGAGCATGCTTTTAATGGAGGAAAACAGATGGTAAGTGAAACAAGTAGAATATATAGTACATTGAAGTAGTGATAAGTGCCTGGCAAAAAATCAAACAGGGAAGGAAAATATAGGTATTTGGAGATGAACTTGAAGTTTTGGATAGGCTAGCCAGGGAAGGTCTCACTGAGAAGGTGATAGTACATTTAAAAACCGAAAGGAGGGGAGGGAAACATGAGAATATTAGGCGTATCAATATCAAGTAATAAAGTTTACCTTCCTGTTCACCCATAAAAACAAGTAAAACATATAATTTTACTTAGAATATCAGAGTCTGGAGAGAGCTAAGTCAGGTACTGATCATGACTGTATGCCAGGCATCACGCTAGGCATTGTGAAGAATGCAGAGATAAAAGACAGAGCCCCTGCCCTTGTCAAGCTGGGGTTGTCAGAGAGAAAAGCATGCGAAAGCTGGCTTTATTATAAGAAAGGGGACAATACGTTTTTAAAGAGAGGAACAAAACAGTTCTACAGAGAGGATGATTAAATCAAGGGAAAGTGGTTGGGGTGAGAGAGGTGGGCCTTGGAGCTGAGAAGGGCCCATACATGGTTTGGAGAAACAAATGGAACAGCATATACAGAGGTACAGATCTGGAAGCAGAGGGAGGTTAGCTATGACATTGCCAGCAGATTGGCAGGGGGTGGAGGCTGGGGGCCGGGAGGAGGCAGTGGGCTAGAGCAGATTAGTGAGGAAGGTAAGGGGAGGTAAAAATTTATCCAATTTGGTTATTTCTTGTCTTGAAAACAAAGAAATCAAATGATTTGGATTAATTGGCTTATGTGATTAGGTGGCTTAATACAATACAAAATCATTTTAAATCCATAGAGGAATGATGTGAGCTATAAATAAGTAAATAAGTACATTCTGCACCAGATTATTGAAGAAGACAAGTCTCCTGTGGCCACAAAAACTGCTTCACTGTCTCTGCACATCTGAGCTGAGTCTACATCAATAGTGAAGATCAGTCAGGTCTTTGGAGCTGTGGGACATGGTCTGGAGGTGAGATGACCTGAACCGCGTGACATCTGGAATGTCACTTAACCTTTTTTGCACTTGCTTCCCTAGCTGGACAGTGTGGATGATCCCTACACTGTCTGCCTTTCAGGACCATATATGGATCCAGTGCAGACTTGGATGTGGAAAGTACCTACTGCCTTTACCATCAATACTCACTGTTAGCATCCACATGAAACTTTGCCTTTCCTTATTGGAAAAAGCAAAACAAAACCAACAAAACAAGAGAGTTAGAGATTGAAGGGAACTTCTCCACCTCCTGCAATTAGCTATATGACTTTGGGGAAAATCTTAGAATCTCTGTTTTCTCGTTTATAAAATGGGGTCTAAAATATCACACTAAGATGTGATAAGGTTTGAATAAAATAATGCAGCTGGTATGCTATGGAGCTTAATAAATGTGTATTTGTTTACCTTTTGAGGGTCTTTAGTAAAGCTCCAAAGGACCATCTATTTCCCCCAAAAGCAGGGAAGTGGATACAATCTATAAGACTATGTTTCATTCTGGAGCAAGTAAGGGAGAAAAAAACGGCCTGCTGGTAAGACACTCTGAAGGTTTATACACACCAGCTAGAGGGAGGCTATCATTGACACAATTCTTCATTCTCCAGCCTGGAGGTCTTCATCCTGAAGTGACCCTCATGCGCAACATTTTGGAACCTCTGACCCTTCTTCAAGTCAACTCAAATAACCTGTATTGGGTATCTCCAGTGTAGTAATCACAGTACAGATGCTAAGATATAGACAAAGTTAAAATCCAGGGAAGCTCAGGATATTGTCACAGTGGGATAAATGCAGGGTTCTGGGGACCCAGAGCAGAGCCTCATAATCTAGCCTGAGGAATCCTGGAAGAGATCTCACAAGAGTTGAAACCAGTGCCAAACCTTTGAAATATAAGTTTGACAGGTCAAGAAGAGGAGGAAAAAGGGAATTGCTTAAGCAGAAGTATGGAGTGTCAAAATAGCAGTGTATGTGCGTGTGTGTGCGTGTGTGTGTGTGTGTGTAATGCATATCTTGAGAAGGGAAGGTTAGAGAAAGTTGACTTTTAAAAATTTTCTGTGAAACTTCCAAACTGCTTCCCCCCACTTCCCTCCGCAATTTTTACAGGTCCTTCTTCTTCTTTTTTTTTTTTTTTTGGCATTTCAGGTGATATTTATTATTTCCACATAGATTTATGTATCTCTTGACTATTTTAAAATGAACATGGATAATTAGGAGAAAAAGCATTTTAATTTTAAACATCGAGATTTTACATAAATCTGTATTTCTAGCTACAGTTGAAGTTTGAAAGAGCCAGCATTGCTGGGTTCACATTTTCACATGGCAACAATGGC
>NC_138372.1:35372399-35425020 GCF_054177405.1 Leptonychotes weddellii
TGGCATTTCAGGTGATATTTATTATTTCCACATAGATTTATGTATCTCTTGACTATTTTAAAATGAACATGGATAATTAGGAGAAAAAGCATTTTAATTTTAAACATCGAGATTTTACATAAATCTGTATTTCTAGCTACAGTTGAAGTTTGAAAGAGCCAGCATTGCTGGGTTCACATTTTCACATGGCAACAATGGCTGGGGCTGGGTCTCTACTCCTTTAAACATGGTGGATACTTTCTAACTTCCACAACCTGTTGTTCTTTACAACTGACCTTATTTGCTCCTTGTTGCCTGTTGGCATTTGAGGGGCTGTTCTTTAGAGAAAAGTCGTACAGACTTGGGGTTAGCAGCCATGTTGGGATATGTGCAATCTACAAAAGCCATGTAAGGGAAGGTAAGTCACGCAAGCTCAGGATCTAGAGCAGTGCCATCTATTACAGGCCCTTCTTCTAAGAGCCACTCCTCTTACGACTGTTCTTTTGGGGAAGGCAGTAACTTGGTCCTGACCTTGTAAAAGAACAGCTTTCAGCCAAATTGTGATTCACTCCTCCAGGCCCCAGCTGACAGCTTCTGCTCAGGCCAATCCCCAACCCCTGCACAGTGGCTCAGCTGACTCTCACAGCACCACCCCAGTTCATGGGCTAGCAAACCCTTTAAGATCAGACATCCAAAGTAGTGAGCAAAGTTGCCACTAACAGGGGGGAGGGAGAGTCAACCAATACAGTGTTTCCTTTTTCTCTTCTTCATGCTCTCTGATGCCAAGTTTCTAATTTTATAGGGAAGTGGTGAATCTCCCTGAAAATAAAATAAATTCCCTATAAGGGAGCTTACTGCTTTACTGCAATGGCATTTTTAAGTACATAAATGTCTCATGTATTCCAAATTGTCCAGAGGTTTACAGGAGTAAGAATATTTTAGTATACTGAGCATTAGCAATGTGCCAAGCAATGAGCTAAAGCCTCTGTTTCTGTTATCTTATTTACTTCTCACTCCACCCTATGAATTTAAAATAAGTTTTCCATTATACAGAAGGAGACTGAAGATCAGAGAGGTTAAAGAATTTTCCCATTGCACGCTAGAGAAGAGAAGAGCTACGAATTAAACTGGGTCTCTTACCACAAATCTACCCTCCCTCAGAGCCTTAGTCTTCCCACATAGCTGTAGGAAATTCAGCAACTTCCAAGGCTTTCTTATTCATTTTAGTTTTTGAATGCAATCTTCATAAATCATATCATATCCTTTCTTATGTTCCTATATAGGCAAAGTACAACGTAAATTAACCTTGCTCTAATTTTTTTTTTTTTGCAAAACGATTTTTTGCGTCTATTTTGAAATCACTATGTCTTGCTTGTATGATCATTGGCTTTTTCATGCAGTCATACTGCTAACGGTGTCTGCCTCTTGCAAATCCCCCCAGTTTCTTTACATTTGCTGCTTCTAAACTATTTTAGACTACAAAACAAAATAGCTCTGCTTACTTGAGCATGCCTGAAACAAGGTAAAAAGGGTTGAATGATAACTGGAATGTTTGGACAGTGTGGAGATCATGGCAAATTTAATGCATATGCCTGTAAGGGTGGTTATAAAGTAATTAATAGGACATATCTTGGTGATCACAGTTCTGTCTGTTTTTATCTCAGGACCGAGTAAGGAATCTATTCTTCCTATTGAAAGAATCAAAAGTAAACTTTGCTCCCATTTCCACCTCTACAGCCATGGCAGACAGAGCTGTTGGCTGCAGCAGCAGGCCTCATAAATACACACAGGGAGAAACCATTTCCCCTGAAATTATTCATAAGCAGTGGGCATTCTGCAGAGCATACTGGAGAAATGCAAAACCTCCTCAGGAATACCACTGTTAAAGACTACAATTAAGTAAAAATCTAAGCAGGGACTTATATTTTTCCTCAGATACTAAGACAGCTATTACTAGGAAGCGATAGTTAAATGCAAACTTGCAAGGGATAAAAGCAGTCAGCTCATGAAAGAGAAGGAGATGGCAAGACATATGCAGTGCAGGAATAAGAGAAATACAGAACATATGGAATACATACCATTCTTTAGCTACATGTGGCCCCACGTTTCCATAAATTTCTCATTGTGAAGGAATTGAAAGCACATACTAGAACTCTACAGAATGCCTTGGGATATGTTTATGTTCAGGCTCCCTATATGATCCCCTGTATATATTTCTCATTCCATGCGGTGTATTCATTAAGTCCTCTTACTTTTCTATAAATCCTGATTTTGAGACTCTCTTCCATTGTTGTGACAATGATCCGAACTTGATAAACCCTATTTGACCACTGCTATCAAATTTTTAGTTCCTAGAATGGGCCAAAGGAAATTAATAGATCCAATTAGAAAGGATTTCCTTCATCTTACTTTTGTCTCAATGTATGACACATCAAACAGGAACCTGTGACATCTGCCAAAAAGCCTTCAGTTTTCTGGATTCTTCATAGATGAGGCAACCCTAGCTTTATAAAGCTGATGGTAGGTACTCAGTAAATACTAACTGCTCTCATTTGAGGTGAAATACAACAAAACCACAATGTTCAAGAACTCAGTGAAATTCACTGAACATTATTATTTATCTCTCTCAAATGATCTTACTAAAATAATTAAAGCTCATTTTCAGCTGAACCTCAAAGGAAAGAAAGTTATTGTTTTTCAGAGTAGGGCTCTGCAGTTCTCACTGAAGATCTGTTGTATGGTAGATTCTGAGAGACATTTTCAGAGGCTCCCTTGCTCCTAAAAAGAAAAAAATGTCTTTCCACACTGCCCAGATGCAGAAAAATATGCAGACCCCCAAGAACTTAAGAAAAACATTAATTAAGACAGACTGTCAAAATAGTCAGCTCACAACCAAATTTAAGAATTTCACAAACAAGTCATGGGGTGACAGAAGCAAAAGAAAGAATGACAGTTCTGACAGGATTTTTTTCCTTCAGTAAACTGCCCATGGGTGTCCTGGCTGCTGGCTTCAGTGTTGAGGCACTCCTGAGGGAATGGCATTCAGGAGAGAAGAGGAGGTGGCCATAATTGCTGCATGTCATTAAAGAATGCACTGTCCATATGGCAGTTCTTTCTGTTGTGGGTTATTTATATCCCTTCCAATCTTCACTCCCAAAGCTAATCTATACCACATCAGTAAAACATTCCTAGGCCTTTGAATTTCCTTCATTCATTTCCAGGAGGCAGGGCTGCTAATGGAGCAGAAGGCTGAGTCAGCACAGACATGCTTGTAGTTTTGTTGGTTAATATTAAACAGGATCCTTGGATGTTTCTGGAACAGAACTGTGATTTTTTTGTTTGGTTTTTGTGAGGCCCTTTAAAAAAAGAGCATGGCCTGTTTCTGACCCTATCAAGATCATACATCCTGCTTTTGAACTTAAAATTCTACTCTCCCATTGTTTCATTTGATAACTTTTTGTTTTGTTTCATTTTTTTTCTAGCTTTATTGAGATATAATGGACACACACATTGTATAAGTTTAAGGCAGACAAGTGTTGATTTGATACATTTTCATATTACAAAATGATTACTGCCATAGTCTTAGCTACCACCTCCATCCTATCACATGGTAACCATTTCTTTTTTGTTGTGAGATCATTTTAATTCTACTCTCTCAGCAACATTCAAGTATATGATACAGTATTATGAGCTATCATCATCACCATGCTGTACATTAGCTCTCTAAACTTGTTAACCTTATCTGATTACTGTTAATGAGATCCTACTTTGTGCCAGGCCCAGTGTTAGGCACTGAGACTAAGAGGAATGGGACACAGTTCCTGCCCATGAAGAGTTCTAGCTCCTCCACTAGCTGGCTGGGTGAACTTGCTTAACATATTTAACCTCTCGGTTTCCTTGTCTATAAATTGGAAATAAAAAGAACCAATTCATAGGTTAATGAAAGGAATAAACAAGATATTACATGTAAGGTATTTACCACAGTGCCTCACACATCATAAGCACCATATATAGTAGTTACTATCATCTGAATTATTATAGTTAAGATTTTATTAAGGGCTCACTCCAATGCTGTCTCCTTTAAAATATCTTCACCAATTTTGCCAGTTGAAAGTAATTTCTCTTTTTCCTTTTCTTAGTACTTTGCATCCTGAATTACTACTTATTCTATTCACCTTTGTTAAAGATAATTGCACCTATATCTTTCATTTCTGCTAAACTGTGAGCTGCTTGAGGGCAGAGACCATTTCTTATTTACTTCCATTCATTTATTATTCATTATTCATCACTCACTCATTCATTTGACAAGCATACATTAACCATCTGTTATATACCAAGAACTATGCTAGCCACTGAAAATATAGCAAAGAACAAGAAAACCATAGTCTAGTCCTTGTTATCAAGTTAGGTGGTAGAGATAAATAGGCAGGTGATCACTGACCAGCCTATAAAAGGAGTGGACATAGGGATCTATTAGAATAAACAGGAGGGACAAAAACTCAGACCAAAGGAGTCAGAGAAAGTGCTGTGGAGGAAGTAGCATATCAACTTAATTCTGAAGGGCAGATGGAAGTTAGCTTTAGGACAGGGTGAAAGGGGCAAGGAAAAGTATCCTGACAAGTCAAAGACCCAGAGGTGAGAGAAAGCAAGGTGTATGCAGGGAACTAAAAAAGTTTTGTATACCCACAGGAAGAACTACAAAGAGAAGAGAGGAGTAAGATGAGTTAGAGAGACAGGCAAACACTAGATCATACAAGACCTTGTAGGCCAAGTTAAAATGTCTTTAAGAATATGGGAAGTCACCAGGTGGGTTTAAGTAGAAGAATGATATCACGGTCATCTAGACTAGAGGAGTACGGGGAAGAGGACATTTTTGGAAGATCAGAATCAACAGGACTCAGTGACTAAGTCCTGTTGCTGTTGAGGGTGGGGGAGTGCAAGGAGTCACAGATGACTCAAGGGTTTCTGGCTCTGGCAACTGGACTTAAATGACCATGGAATTTTCTGAGCTGGCCCAAACAAAAGGAAGAGTTGGTTTTGAATCTGAAGAAAGATAATGAGTTCTGTTTTAAAACACAATTGATGTGCCTGTGGGATATCACAGTGGAGATATTAAGAGGGAAGTTGGATAGAAAGGGTTGGAGTTCCAGAGAAAGACAAGGAGGAAGCACGTATTGGGGATTCTGCTCCAGAGAGACAATTAAAGCCATGAGGGGGATGAGATCATGCAGGAAGGCTGTGGAGAATGAAAAGAGAAGGCAGTTTAGGACAGAACCCTGACAAATTCTAACATCTGAACAATAGAGTGGCTAGAAAGGAGACTGGAAAGGTACAGTCAGGGACACAGAAGGGCACCCAGCAGAAGGCTATGTCACACAAACCCATGGAAAATAGTGTTTCCAAAGAAGGGAATGGTCAGCAGGGTCATAATAAAAACCAGAACAGCACTTAATGACTTTGGCCTGAGCAGTTTCAGTAGAGTTGAGGGGAGCAGAAGCAAGTGTAATAAATACTTTTAAGGAACTTTGGCTATGAAGGGGAAAGGAGAGGGAACTGGAGAGGGAGAGGGAAATAGGGAGAGCGAGAGAGAGAACCTAAAAGGGGCATGAAGTTGAAGAAGTTATTTTTTATTTTTTAAAGATTTTATTTATTTGACAGAGAGAGACACAGCAAGAGAGGGAACACAAGCAGAGGGAGTGGGAGAGGGAGAAACAGGCTTCCCGCTGAGCAAGGAGCCCGACGTGGGGCTCGATCCCAGAACCCTGGGATCATGACCTGAGCCTAAGGCAGATGCTTAACGACTGAGTCACCCAGGCGCCCTGAAGTTATTTTTGTTTTAAGATGGAAGAGATTTCACCATGTTTAGGTGCTGATGTGAAAGTAGTAGTTCTTGCTCACAGAACATGCGTGTAATTAATGATATGTTTATAAAGCGTTCTGTTGTTCATTCTTTCATTAGTCTTGTGAGGTGGTGGGGCAGGGGGAGGGACCACTTTTTAAATGAATGTTGCTTAATAGATGAGGAGAGTCAAGAACTAATGACAGAAAGTCTGCCAAAAGCCACACGGTAGGTTAGTGTGGAGCCAGCCTGGAGCCCAGGTCATGTGTCTAGGTGGAAATGTGACCAACAGTCACCTGTGATACCAAATGCCCTAGATTCTCTGAGATAGTCCATCATTTCTCCAGCATGGCTTTTCTTCTTCATCCAAATCTCTTTTATTGAACCTATCATACTGCAGAGTAATGATTTCTTTCCTTGTCTATATTCCCCATGAGCCTGGGAGCAACTTGACGACGGGGGTAGGTCTGACCTTTGTATCCCCAGTGCCCAACAGAATTTGGCACATAAGGAAGAGAAAGAGGTCAGGCTTCCTCAGAAAATGTCAGGTACTAAGCCAGGAACTTTCATATATCTCCGTGCTTCTCAGTCCAGGCTGCACATTACAATCACCTGGTGAGCTTTAAAAACTATTGGAACTCTGACCCCACGCCAAACCAATTAAGTCAGACTCTAGAGGAAGCCATGTTTTCAAATCTTTCCAGGTGATACTAAGGCACAGCCAGGGTGGAGAACCACTATTTTTATTATTTAATTTAATCTCATTTATAGCCTTTGGGGTCAATAACATTATTTCCAATCAAGGAATAAAGAAACAGGCTCATAGAGGGTAATGACACATATAAACCATGTGGTATGGCCAAATTTCAAATGCTGGTGGGATGTTTTTCTAACAAGTGCTTTGTTAGTGTCTGTTGAACTAAACTGGATTTCAAACTGTTGTAATGCTCATCTCAGCATATTTATCTGGGTCCATAGTGCTGTGTCTCTTCATTCAGAAAAATAAGTCACCATTCCTTGGAAATTATATCATAAAAATATAGTTTAGGAATTCTAGGGATCAAAGTGGTAAAAGTTTAGCATCTTACGTCCCCACATGAGCAAAAATTTGGTATCAAAAAATGGCAATTGATCCAATGACTAGAGCAAATATTCACCCCTGAGTTTCTGGAATGTTTTCAATTTAACATACCCTGGCCTGTCATCTTATTTATGATAGCAAAGTCCTAGAAATTTCAATGTTTTATAAGTAGTAAGTGAATGCATTAAGTCAGTGAGTGTTACAATAAAATACACTGAAGTCAGAAAAGATGAATACAAGTTAAAGACACTTGTTCAGATGTGGCATGTTATGCATTAGTTCATGGCTATGTACTCTTTTAAAAAATCTAGAAAAAAATTAGGCACGTAAAAACTCAACAAACAAACCTTTTAGAACTAATCAACAAATTCAGTAAAGTTGGAGGATGCAAAATTAACATACAAAAATCAATTGTTTCTATACATAAACAATTAACTATCCAAAGATAAAATTAATAAAATAACTCCATTCACAACAGCAACGAAAAGAATAAAATACTTAGGAATAAACTTAACCAAAGAGATGAAAGGCCTACAGACTGAAAATTATAAAACACTGATGAAGAGACTCAAAGAAGAGAGATAAATGAAAAGATAACCTGTGTACATGAATTGGAAAAATTAATATTAAATTTTCCATACTATCTAAAGTTATCTACAGATTCAATGCAATCTGCATCCAAATTCCAGTGGCATAAAGATGTGGCATGGAATTTGGAATATTACTCAACCATAAAAAATGAGATATTGCCATTTACAATAACGGGGATGAACCTAGAGGGTATAATGCTAAGTGAAATAAGTCAGACTGAGGAAGAGAAATACCATACGATTTCACTCACCTGTGGAATTTAAGAAACAAAACAAATCAAAAAGAGACAAAAAATAGACTCTTAAATACAGAGAACAAACTGGTAGTTGCCAGAGGGGAGGTGGCTGGGCAGATGGGTGAAATCAATAAAGAGGATTAAGAGGTACAAACTTCAAGTTACAAAATAAATAAGTCATGGAGATGAAAAATACAGCCTAGGGAATATAGTCAATAAGATTGTAATAATGTTGTTTGGTGAGAGATGGTGACTACACATCATGGTGAGCACTGAGTAATGTATAGAATTGTTGAATCATTATGTTGTACACCTGGAACTAATATAACACTGTATGTTAATTATACTTCTATAAAAACATTCCAATGCCATTCTTCACAGAAATAGAAAAAAAAAATCCTAAAATTCATATGGAGCTACAAATGACCTTGATTAGTCAAAGAAATCTTGAGCAAGAACAAAGCTGAAGGCCTCACATTTCCTGATTTCAAAATATATACTAAGCTACAGTAATCAAAACACCGTGGTACCAGCATAGACCAATGGAACATAATACAGAGCCCCAAAACAAATGCATATATCTAGGGTCAACTGATCTTTGACAAAGGTGTCAACAACACACAATGGGGAAAGAATACTCTTCAATAAATGATTTAGGAAATCTGGATGTGCACATGTAGAAGAATGAAACTGGACCCTTATCTCATACCACATACAAAAATCAAACTCAAAATGGATTAGAGAATTAAACATAGGACCTGAAAGCATGGCAACAAAACATATAACAGACCAGTAGGATTGCATCAAACTAAAAAGCTTCTGCTCAGCAAACAACCAAGAGAGTAAAAACGCAACCTATGGAATGGGGAAAAAAAATATTTGCAAATCATATATCTGATAAGGGGTTAATATCCAAAATATATAAGGAACTCATACAACTCAATAGCAAAGAAACAAATAACTTGATTTAAAAATGGGCAAAGGGCCTGAATAGACATTTCTCAAAAGAAGAAATACAAATGGCTAACAGGCATATGAAAAGGTGCTCAATATCACTCATCATCAGGGAAATGCAAATCAAAACTACAATGAAATATTACCTCACATCTGTTAGATTGGCTGTATTTAGAAAGACAAAAAAATAACAAGTACTGTGAGGATACAGAAAAAAAGAGAACACTTGTGCACTGTTGGTGGGAATATAAACTGGCACAGTCACTATGGTTTTTTTTTTAAGAAATTAAAAATAGTGATCCAGCAGTCTCATTTATGGGTAAAAATTATGGAAACAGCCCAAATGTCCATTGACTAATGAATGGACAAAGAGGATGTGGTATACATATACAATGGAATATTACTTGGCCATAAGAAAGAATGAAATTTTGCCATTTGCAACGACATGCATGGAGCCAGAGTATTATGCTAAGTGAAACTAAGTCAGAGAAGAGAAATACCATATGATTTCACTCATATGTGGAATTTAAGAAACAAAATAAATGATCATAGGGAACAAAAGAGAGAGAGAAGGAAAAAAAAAACACTCTTAACTATAAAGAACAAATTGATGGTTATCGGAGGGGAGGTTGAGGAGATGGGTTAAACAGATGATGGTTATCAAGGAGGGCACTTGTGATGAGCACTGGGTGTTGTATGTAAGTGTTGAATCACCAAATTGTACACCTCAAACTAATATTAGACTGTATGTTAACTGGAATTTAACTAAAAGCTTTAAAAAAATCCAAAGGAAATGAAATAAGTATTTCAAAAAGATATCTGCACTCCCATGTTCACTGCAGCATTATTCACAATAGCCACGCTATGGAAACAATCTAAATGTCCATCAAAAGATGAATGCATAAAGAAAATGTGGTGTATATCTATAAGGGAGTATTATTAAGCCTCGAAAAAGAACAAAACCCTGCCATTTGTAACAACATAGATGAAATTGGAGGACATTATGCTAAATGAAATAAGCCAGACACAGAAAGATAAAATACTGAATCAAAGTCATAAAAGCAGAGAGTAGAATGGTGGTTGCCAGAAGCTGGGAGATAGGGGAAATGGGAAGATGTTGATCAAAAGTTACAAAATTTCAGTTATAAGATGAATAAGTTTTGAGAATCTAATGTTTAGCATAGTGACTACAGTTAATAACACTGTTATTTACTTGAAATTTGCTAAAAGATAATTCTTAAGTGTTCTCATCACAGAGAAACAAAGAGGAAGACAAAGAAAATAGCAACTATGTGAGATAATTGATATGTTAATTAGCTTGATTGTGGTGATTATTTCACAGTGTATACACATATTAAGATATCCCAGTTGTATAACTTAAATATATACAATTTTTATTTGTCAATCATACCTCATAAAACTGGGGAAAATCTAGGCATTACATTAAGATTTCCAAATATTATCTCATTTAATTTCCATGACCATCCTCTGAGATATGTTTTATATTACATAAGTATGTTTTACAAATGAAAGAATTCAGTCTTAGCTAGGTTAAGTGACTGTCTCAAGGTCGCAAAGACCTAGGTCTGTCTGACTCCAAATCCCATTCACTACTCCACACTGCCTCTTCCCCGTGAAACAAAAGCATGTGGTGCTTTTCTCTTCTCAAAGACTGTGCTCTGCATAAACACAGAAGCTTACATGGTGGTGGCAGCAATTATTTCATTATAGAGTTTTAAATGATTTTCCTTTTCATAAGGAGAACATTAGTATTCCAACCATCAAGAAAATGTGTGATTTCTCTCTCTCTTTTTTTCTTTCTGTCTCAGTGCCAGAGATAAACAGTGTTCTGAGGGTCATTTTCTCTGATTATCAGCTTTGGGGCATCAGAGAACATTGTTGATGACCATCAAAGTTGTCAGATATCCCTTAATAACCCAAAAATATTACTCAGAGATTTGACAATAACCTTCTGATAAAAAGGAAAAAAAATCATTTGTTTAATATGAGTAATAGGGTTTCTTAAAAGCCAAGAGAAACCCTGTGGTGGAGTTAATATCATGAGCCTCCTTGTCCTTAAGAACCCCTTTACCTGTGCTTTCCTCTACACCCTGTTTTTGGCTTCTATCCTAATATTTCTCTCACTGTCTTGCCATTGTCTGTTTCCTTGACTGTTTCCCACTAAAGTTGAAGCTTTCCTGGCAGGGACTCTTTCATCTCAGTGTTCCTAAACTTGGCACAGGGCCCCACTACAAGCCTCTGTTTAGGAAATATGTGGAGAATGAATGAATGAATGGATGTAATCTTATTCTTCTTACACAAATGTGTAACTACTGTCAGCTTAACTTTTTAAATCTCTATGGGACCTTTCATGTAAACTGCCAAATCAGCAAAAATTCCTTATTAGACTGTTTTGGGATTATTGGTTTGGGAAATGTGATGCCCAAATCCCGGTGTATTCTCTGATCTTCATTAAACAAGTATCCTAATTGATCATGAGGCTAACTTTTTAATGAACTCTTTCTATAAATTCTGCATTGGTCCTAAAATCCCCATTTCCCCATGCAGATTCTGGACCCCTCTCACTCAAGATGGATTCTACTAGGTCATTCTAGATCAGTCTGACAGGAATATTCCTCTCTGGGCCATATGAACAAATTGGGAAGAAAGGTGGATTGTCTGAGAACAAGAACTGGGCATGAACTGGTCTGAGAACATGACCTGGTATAGCTAGGATGATGTCCCACAGGTTCCTCAAAATCCACATGTCTTCAACTGGGGTCATGGGTTTTTCACCAAAACCTGCTTCTCCCCCAGTGAGTCATCTCCAGCTCAGGGTATAGCATCACCATCCCCCCCGGTTACCAAGGCTAGAAACCTGGGTGTTATTCTGAATTCCTCCCACTCTTCAGCTCTCTCACTGACATTCTATCAATTCCAGGTCACAAACAGACCTTAACATGTCCACCTCCCTATTCCTACAGCTACTACCCCAGTTAAAGTCCATTTAGTTTCTTATGTGGATTACTGTAATGACTCCTATCTGGTCTCTCTGCCTCCAGTAGTCTTCACACTGAAGTTAGGGGTGCCTTTCTAAGATGCAACGACTGACCATATTATTTCCCTGCCAAAATCCCTTCAGGGACATATTATTCTCAGGAGTTGCCTTGAATTGCTGTCCCTGTGGCTTCTGCTCTCATCACTCCCCTACTTTGCTCCAGCCATCTTGAACTGCTTTGACGTTATCCAATATGCTTATATTCTCTTGCTTCTGGGATCTTGGACTGGCTTGGAACTTTCCAAATCTTCATCTGACAAATTCCTATTTACCCTTCAGGTCTTAGCCTAATTGTTGTTTTCTTTGGGAGGTCTTCTTTGGGTCCTTTCTGACTAAGATAATTGACCCAGCTGGATGTTAAGTTCCCAGAGAGCAGTGCTATGTCTTCTTCCGGGCCTGGCATGATGCTGTATATGTATTGTATTTGTGGAATGAATAAAAAAAAGAGAAGAAGGAAATTAATATTTAGTAAGTACTGATTATGTGCCGGGAATTGTCTAGGCCCTATCTCATTAAAGTTATATAGTTTTCACGACAACACCATAAGGTATCACAGTCTCCAGTTTACAGAGAGAGGAATGGAGAGTCAGAGAAGTTGAATAACTTATTTAAGTCCACACAATTGGTAGAGGCAGAGTAAAGAATGACTCCAGAATCTGTATCTTTCTATTGTTCCACATGCCTCATATGGAAGCTGTAGTACGTGAGATGATAAAAAAACCGTTGTTAAACGAATGAAGAAATGAAAATATGGGGGTCATAGCTGCAAATAATATAAATCATTTCAGAAAGAAAATGCACACCAAAATAAAAATGAAGACTATCTTTGGGTGATGGGTCTAGGGGTGATTTATTATTATTACTGTTATTATTAATATTATTATCCTCTCTTCCTGAATTTTCTAAGTTTTATTTAACGAATATGCACTCATTATCAATTATTATGTGTTATAGGAAAATAAACAAAATTAAACAAAATGTAACAAAAATATTTATATAATCCATTTCATGACCTGAGCCGAAGGCAGTCGCTTAACCAACTGAGCCACCCAGGCGCCCGAATATAATCCATTTCAATAATGAGCTAGGTAATCATAGAAAACAGGTAGATATCCCCTTATATCTTCTTTTATGTTTTTCCACAGGATTTACTGTTTTCTATCATTCCATTTAATTTACTTATTATGTTTATTGTCTGTCTCCTCCAGTAAACAATAAGCTTCAGAAGAACATATACTTTGCTCACTGATGTATCCTAAGTGTTAAGAATAATGCCTGGCACAGAGTAGGTGCCAATAAATATATACTGAATTAAATATCCATGTCATCTTTAAACTCTTTAAATAATGACTTGATTTCCAGTGATTTTTTTACTTACTTTTGCAAATACCCTTCCTGGTTGTCTAATTTGAGTTTCCTTAGGTTAAATAAAAGTATTCTGCTCAAATTGAAAGACAAATTTTATCAAAATGGGCATTCTTAGTCGATGGAAATGGCTTCTAAAGGCAGCTGCTGATTCCATGGCCGTAGTAACACATCAAAGCTTGCTCATATCTGTTAACGGTTTGATCCCCACAAGAACACAGTGATAGAGGCCAGCCAGGAAGTATTATTTTTCCCACTTGATAGATGAGAAACCTAAGACATCGAGTGGTCAAACTGAATGGCCTAAGACCCCTCAGTTAAACTGGTGTGACAAAGCAGTGATGAACACAGATCTGACCAAGAAACATAGGCTCAGGATAGAGGCAGGACTACCGTCACTGGGAGGAAATGGGATTTGAAGCAGATAAATCCAGGAGGTGTGTGCTCTATCACAGGGCAGCACCCAGTTATAGGAACCAGGCAAGGAAACAAGGACGGGGGGCAGTGGGGTGCAGCCAGAGGAGTGGGAAGAAGGGCAAAACTGAGCTATGGTTCCAAACACTTTTGAGTTTCTCCCTCAATTGTGCAGGATTGAGTCCAGGCCCGCCGGACCTCCCAGCCTGTCATGTCCTCCCATCTCAATGGTTCAGTCCGGTCCTCATCATTTCCTGCCTAGGTCACTGCCACAGCATCCCCACGGGTCTCACTCCCCGGGTCTTGCCACCGGCAGTCCAAAGTCTACACTACAGTCAGGCTGATTCTTCCCCACAGAAAGCTCTACCATGTTATTTTTCTGTTTTACTTTATTATTTATTCATTATCTGGAGGATGAATAAAAAAACTTCTTAGCATGGCATTCAAGACCTTAATTTGGATCCCTCCAGCTATATATCCATAGGGCACCTTATGTCCAAGGACACTGCCCATTCTCCCCATGTCCCCTACCCCATAAATCTGTCACACTCTAAACATGCTATGGCTTTTTGTACCACTATGCTTTGGCACTTGCTGTCGACCTTTTCTGTTCCTAGTGAGGTCCAAGTCATCCTTCCAAGCCATCTCAAATGCCACCCCCTTTGGGAAGTTTTTGGTCCTCTCACCTCCACAGGGACAGTTAATTGCTTTTTTTTTTTTTTTTTGCTTCTGTAGCACTCCTCACACTTCTCTGGCACAGCAAAGAGTTGCCCTATTTATCTCTCCCATGCCCAGCCTGTGCTGACCTCAAGGGTAGGGCCTGTCTCAGTCACTGTGGTGTCACTAACATGTGGCATACTGTTTGGCACTTGTCAGTGCTCAAAACCACTAAGCAAGTGGTTCTTATAGTGCGATCCCTGAGCCAGCAGAATCAGCATCACTTGGGAACTTGTTAGAAATGCAAATTCTTAGACTACACCCCTGATCTACCTAATTGGAAACACTGAGAGTAGGATCCATCCTCCAGGTGATTCTGATGCATACAAAAGTCTGAAAACTGCTGCGCTAAATGAGTAAAGGGATCAAAGAGGAAGAATCAGGAAAGGCGTCTCAGAGGAGGAGGCATTTGGACCGGGGCCTGATAGAGATGAGTTAGGTATGAAGAAATAAATGAGAAGGGCTTTCCTGAGAGAGAAAATTGCGAGAACAAAGTCAAGGAGACAGAGAAGTATAGTGTGTCGCCAGGCAATGCTGTTAGGGCCGGCTGCTGGAGACCAGAAAGAGGGAAGGGAAGTAAAGAGGCATCAGTTTGTTAATCCGTGGCCTCTCCCACTGGCCCAGAAGCTCCTCCCATAGCACGGCTGTGTTTGACTCAGCTCTGTGTCTCATAGCTGACCCACGGCCAGGGCTCAGTGAATGTTTGATGACTGACGGAAACATATCAGAGAACTAGGTTTTCTGTGAGACCAGCCATATCATGCAGCTGTTTCTGAAAAGGAACGTGCAGAGAAAATGACTCTGCTGCAGTCAGAGCATAAACTCTCCCATCTGGCTCCATCTAGTGTCCTAATGGGCAGATCTCTAGTCCAGAACATCTCTAGCCACAGAGGAAACAGCCTCTGATCTCTCTGCTGCAGGGAGAGGAAGGGTTGGGAGGGAGGCAAGGCAGCCATGGGGCTGGCATCAAATTAAAAACAACTTTAGGTCTGAGCTTTCTTGATATTTTTTATTTGGTTATTCCATTTGAATCTCCTATAGCTTTGGGATGTGTGTGTGTGTGTGTGCACGCGCGCGTACGTGTGTGTGTGTGTGTGTGTGTAGAGACAAGTTCTTTGCATATGCCAAATCCCAAAAGTTGTGTGCCCAGAATCCTTGATTCCCTATCGGGGCATGTGTGACAGATTTTGGCCATGTTCAGTAACTTCCACCAGGGGGTATCCCAGACTCTAACAAAGTAGCATGCAAACCTAGCCCTTGGAAGGGGGTCATTTTTCTTTAAAAGTGATCAATAAATTATTGTCAATGCCTTTGATAAGGACTGAATGAATGCTATTCCAAGGAAATAATCAGAGACACAAACATATAAGAGTGTTCATTACACTGTAATAGTAAAACAGTGAACATTCCTCAAAAGTTGAATAAGAGGAAATGATTAAGTTATTCACATGCATACTAAGGAATATAATGCAATTCTTAAAATCATGCTTTTGATGAATATTTAATAATATGGGAAATGGTCATGATATAAGTTTTGAGTGGAAAAGGAAAATACGGTGTGATAGTCATTTTATTACAAATGAATAAAAATACAAAGAAAAAAGCTGGTGAGAAATATAGTGATATGTCAACTTGTGGAAGTAGCAACAATTTAATTTAAATTCTTCTACTTTTATTTTATTTTTATTATTTTTTTAAGATTTTATTTATTTATTTGACAGAGAGAGACACATTGAGAGAGGGAACACAAGCGGGGGAGTGGGAGAGGGAGAAGCAGGCTTCCTGCGGAGCAGGGAGCCCCATGCGGGGCTTGATCCCAGGACCCTGGGATCATGACCCGAGCCGAAGGCAGACGCTTAATGACTGAGCCACCCAGGTGCCCCATCTTCTACTTTTGTATACCTTCTACAATGAGTATATTTATAGTTTAAATAGAGTATTATATTAAGAATTATGCAGTAACAAAAAGAAGGAAAATGTTCGAAAGTGAAAAGTGGGATATTAATTAAATTGGGAACACATAATCAAATAAAAAGCATGTAGTGGTAGTGCAGATCTTCCTCAATTTGCAGTGGGGTCTGGATAAACCCACTGTAAGTTGGAAATATTGTAAGTTGAAAATGCATTTAATACACCTAACCCACCAAACATCATCGCTTAGCCTAACCTACGTTAAACATGCTCAGAACAATTACATTAGCCTACAGTTGGGCAAAATCATCTACCACAGAGCCTATTTTATAATAAAGTGCTGAATACTTCATTTCATTTATTGAATACTGTACCGAAAGTGAAAAACAGAATGGGCTTCTGGGTACAGAATAGTTGAAAGTCCATTGGTTGTTTACCCTTGTGATGGCGTGGCCGCCTGAGAGCTGTGGCTTGCTGCCTAGCATCACAAAAGAGTCTGATACCACTTATCACTAACCCAGGAAAAGATCAAAATTCACAATTCAAATACAGTCTCTACTGAATGCTATTGCCTTCACAGCATCGGAAAGTGAAAAACTCGTAAGTGGAACCATCATAAATTAGGGACCATCTGTGGTTTGGGAAAACGTAGTTTGCCAATATTACCTAGTGTAACACAGGCCCAATTATTATTACTAAGAGGTCACATGTTTGGTATTTTCCCAAACTATTTCCTGTTTTTAAAAAAATTAAATACAATCAGGGGCCCAACACTGACTTAGACATTGTGCCTGTCCTCTCACAGATTTATCTCTGTGAATCATCAGAACAGCTTTATGATATATGTGCTATTAGCTTTGTTTTGCAAATAAGAAAATTGGGGCTTAGGGAGGGGAAATGACTTCTCCAAGGTCATACAGCTAGTATTCAATTAGCAATGCCTGGTATAAATTGAAATGTGTCCACTTGCAAACCCAACCACTTCCCACAGCATTGTTCAGTTTTCTGAGGGGTTTTCTCTGGGGGAGAATTAAAAGGATGTAGGAGGAGATGCAATGTCTGAAGCTCTCAGACAATTCAACCAAAAAAAAAAAGTGAAAAAAAAAAAAAAAGCTCTCAGAAGGCACCACCATAGCCCAGTTCCTGCTCTGCACTCCAGTGACCTTGAAGTTGAAAGGGACAAAGGAGCAGACTCCCCTGATGCTCTGTGATGAGTCAAGAGGAAAGGCAGCTCTCAGGCCAACAGCTGGCCTTTCTCCAGCAGCCGGGCCCCGAGAGATAAACAGATCAATGCAGACACTCGCCTCCACCTAATGAGCTAATGGCGCAGCCGGGGTACTGCCTTATTGGATTGCTGGTCATGCTGCCAGGGCCCAGAGTTAAGCAAACCTACTGCAGGGGTGGGGGACCTCTTTCCCCATGCCCCAGTAAAGTCCGGCTCCTTCATACGAAAGCTAGGAATCGCTTATTCCTTCATTTGTTTGTTCATTCATTTGTTTGTATGTGGTTTTTTTCCTCACTCTCTTAGGATAATGTTGAGATTTGATGAGATGATGTCAGTGACCTTCCTGCTCTGTAGACAGAGTGCCACAGATGAAGGAAACCCTGTCCTCCCAAGAGGCAGCCTGGTATGTTGCTGAGAATCCTCACCCGGGCATTAGTTACAGCTGCATTCTCATACCCCCAGTGGCTTGCTCTGTGACTTGGGCTGCATCCCTGCCCATCTTTGGGTGTCAATTTCCTATGTGAACCGTCCAAGAATGGGAGTGACTGGAGTAAAAGGTGTTTCTGTGCCAAGTAGCATTCAGAAGCAGAGATAGTTCACCCGACACTGACAATTATATTAAGCTACTGGCTTGATCCTGCTCCTGCCTCTGCAAACCTAGACAACTTGTTAATGATGATGATAATGACAATGCTAATAATTCATTACAAATGTATGTTTATCGAACATCTCCTCACTAAGAGACAACCACTGTCCCTCATCACAAACCTCAAACTCTTGCTGTCTTTTCTCCTGCAGTCTCTCCTTCTCTGAGTTTCTTTCTTGACTCTTCTCTGTGCCCTCAGCTGGGTTTCCTCGGATCTGCTGCTGTTGGATGAGACAGGTGCCCCCTTCAGAGGCTTCAGACCTTCAGACCTTCAGTGCCAGACCATCTCACTAAATCAGGGCTCAGGTAGTCCCTGCTCCTGCCTGGGTCTAGTCCCAGCTTATAGAGATTCTTGGGTTTAAGTATGCCAAGCAGCCATTTCCTCTTCGTATCTGGCACAGGCCCTCTTAGTGACAGGGGCAGGAATCCTGCCCAGATCCCTTCCCTGAATACTCAGATTCCTGAAGGCAGACCCACTTCTTGCTGCACAGGCACAGGAAGATCAAGGGGCTGTGAAGTCTCTAAACGAGAAGGATGCCCAATAGGCCACTGTTCTCAACCAAAGACTAGAGAATATAAACTGTAGTCACAGAGGCATTCTTTGAGCTTGTTAAAAAATAGAACCTTTATCTATGTCTTTCTCTAGGAGTCTTCAAAAGGATTTTGGTCTAAAATTATCTTTAGGGTTGAACTCTCTCAGTGGTTTACAATGTTTTAAATGTGTGGAACTCCCCATACCAAAGAAATTACATTTCAAAAGTCATAGTATAGGGGCGCCTGGGTGGCTCAGCTGGTTAAGCGTATGATTTGGCTTGGGTCATGATTCCAGGGTCCTGGGATCGAGTCCCACATCAGACTCCCTGTTCGATGGGGAACCTGCTTCTCCCTCTCCCCCTGCCCCCCACCCCCACTCATGATTTCTCTCCTTATCACTCTCTCTCTCAAATAAATAAATAATCTTTAAAAAAAAAGTTATAGTATAAACTAGGTACAGTGGGAGAGATGTTGTTAAGATTCCATGGAGCTCAGTTTGAAAGCCACTAATACAGTCCAACTCTAACATTTACCTTCCTGGTGCTGAAGTTTTGACCAAACTTCTGTCTCCTGACTTACAATTCAGTGCTCTTTCCTCTGTACATATTGTCAGATTCATGTACCCATCAATCTATTCCCCACACAAACAATGTTTATTTAGATCTTACTATGTTGGATCTACTAAGGGTATTATAGCAAGCCATCATTCAAGTCCACAGATTGCTTACAGACCTCTGATGTGCTGGCCAAAGACAGAAAGGCAGAACCCTACAAATGAGCTAGATTAGGGCTTCTTAACTTAGCTCTACTGATGTCTTGGACCAGAAAATTCTTTATTGTGAGGGACTGTTTTATGCATTTCGGGATGTTAAGCAACATCCATGGCCTCTACCCACTAGATGCCAATAACAGCCCCTCCCAAGTCTTGACAATCAAAAATGTCTCCAGACATTGCCAAATGTCCTTGGGAGTGGGGCAAAATCACCTTCAGTGGAGAACCACTGGATTTAGTTAACACAGAGAGCAACACAAGAGATCTTATCAGGTTGTATAGAATTAAAGGCCAAAAAATGATGAAGACAAGTGTTGTAAGAATTCTGAGAAGAAGGCGCTCCCCTACACCTGTGTGCTCGGTATGTATAATTCCTGCAGCCAGCAAGAGACACTTCTGCTTCCTAGAAGGAGGATGGGGTGTTGGGAAAAGCCTTTGTCAGGGGGGTTCTATGAGCACAATGGGAAGAAAGAAAGGGGGGATTCTTGTCTGAAGGCAGGCTGGCCCTAGTAAATAAATGCCATTGTCTTCCCACAGTATGCCTGCCTAAAAATTTCCTGACCTGGCAACTGCATGGAAAGACTCCCGAACCAAGACAAAGCCACCTGCCTCCATCCCTCTTTGAGCTGCTAATTCACACTTTGACACTGGCCAAATGCCTCTCCCTTTTGGACCTCGGTTTCTTCACCTGTAACAAGGATAGAGAGCGAGGGCTGTAGTCTTACCAGTGATCCATTAGTTCCCTTCTAGCTCCAGGATTCTATTTTCTAATTTTTGCCACAATCCTAGAAAGAATAAAACCAAGTCAAGCCAATGACTGCTTCATCAAAGGTGTGCTCAGCCACATCTGAAAACCCACTTCCTCGGATAGGCAGATTCTAAAGGGAAATATGTAGGAAGTTTATGCTCCTATCCATATCTTGGAATAATAATGATGACAATAGTGATTAGCCTTCCCATGTGGTTTTGTAGTTTACAAAGCACCTTCCTGTATGCTATTCACATATGCAAGCTTCAAAACAACCCTGTGAGGTGGGAATAATTACTGCCACTTCATGGACCAGGAAATCAATGTTCAGAAAGGTTGAGCGCCTCTGCCTAAGGTCACACCCAGACCTTCTTGACTTCAGGCTTCTTGCTGTTTAAAGTGCACCCAGATGCCTCTGCTTCACTGAGCATATCGGAAACCACCCCTTCAAATTTCCCAGAGATAGGACGGAAAGGGCAAGTAACTAAGACACTGAGGCTGAACCAGGAGGGATGAGACAGCATGCTGAGGCTGCTATGCCAACTCTGACAGTGGCAACAGAGCTGGCTGAACAAGCTCCAGTCCATGTGCTTTGAAAGGGTTGAGAAAAGAAAAAAAAAATTCCCACTGTTTGCCTGCCAAGGCCCTGCTCTGGGACATGGGTATGGAGCTCTGCTTAAGGCTTAATTCTATTGATTACACATTCCATTTTCCAAAGTGCCATTTGCTTGAAGGAGCAGGTGGTGTTTTCGGCATCCATTTAGCTGATGTATTAGCCATGTGGCTCAGTGCATCAGCAGGCCCGAGTCATCAATTTACGGTGAGATGACAGAGGGAATCACTCACTGTGGAATCGTTATGGGGAGTGGGGGAGGGGTGATGAAACAGAGAGAAAAGGACAAAAACACTGGAATCATGGTCTTGACTGTGGTCTGGGGAAGCGGGGGCTAGAGGGCCTAACACAGGGTCTTTGGTTGAAAATAGTGGAAGTACTCAGGATGAGTCTGTGGCAGGGCTTGTGCTGGGCACCTGGGACATAAAAGGGAGTCACAAGAATTCCTATCTTGAAGGACTCGGTTTTGTGGGGAAGACAGACATAAACTATTAATGACAATAACATCAGATACATGCTACAACAGAGGGATGTGGTAGGTAACAGAAAAGTGTTTTTAAATTCCACAGCTCTTGTTCAAATACCAGCTTTGTTATTTACTAGCTATGTGGTTGTAGGCAAAGTTAGACTGGAAGCTCCCGGAGACCAGGTACTTTATGTCTTATGCAGTTTTGGATGCCCAGTGCCCCAGCCCAGAATTTAGCATCGCCATCATAATCACCAAAGAATATTAACAGTATGATTACAATCACAATAAAAGTAGTAAGAATAACATTTATTGAGCTCTTGCTATGTACCAGATACTAAGTATTATGTAAGCCTATGAATTAGGTACAATTACTATCTTTATTTTATAGAAGAGTAGATGGAGCCTCAAGGAGGTTACACAGCTTTCCCATAGTCACACAGCTTGTGGTGGTGGAGCCAGGATTCAAATGCAGATATGTCTGGCCCCACAGCCACACAGGCATTCAGCACTACAAAGTTCAGGTATCCCAATTGTTGTACTCAAGGTATTTAACCTTGCAGAGATTCAATTTCCTGGTAAGTCAAGTGGATCTATTACGCCGTTTCTTCTTCATACATTGTTGTAAGCATCAAAAAAAGACGATATATGTAGAGCTCATGAAATGATACCTATTACTATCCTTCTTCTTAAGATTATTATATTCAGGGAAGAAATTTGAGGGCTGGAGTCCCACATAGTTTAAGGGAGGCTTCTCCAGTGCCTGTGAGGACATCTGCTTTTCTCTGATGAAACCAAGGTGCTTCCTCTGGCCCCTATCCTTGCCAGTGTTCCAGTATGATTCATTTGAATTAGAACATTAGCACTTTATTTATTAAGACTTTTGCCACTTGACACACAATGTGAGGTGGATTATGGCAAAGGCAAACTCTGAGTAAAGCCAATAGTGGCTTTAGAGATTGCATTCCAATAAAAAGACTCATCAACCTTTGAGTTTCAGGAAGAAATGTGTAGGGGGTGGAAGTGAGAGGAGGATGGTAACCATTTGCCCTGGAAAAGAAACCCCCACCACCTCATCTCTGTCTGGTCTGACTAGAGAACCTCCTCCTGCCCACCCTGAAAAGGCAGTGACAGAAGAAAGCACACTTGCTGGTGGTCACTCATTCATTCACTTACTCATCTATTCATCACACAGTTTTAGAGGTCTTGCTTTATTCCAGGCATCATACTGAGCACTGGCCTTAGGGAAATGAATAAAATGTCATTGCTGCTCATGATTTGGAAGGGTGATGCTAATATAGCTACAAAATAATGTGATCATTCATTGTCATGTTATTTAAAGTAATGGCAATTTAGAAGTATCTAAACTATAAACACTAGATTTTTAATAAAGTATGTTAATAAAGTAAACATTCAAAGGAATGTTACTTAATCATTTAAAGTATTTATAAATAATTTCAAACAATGTGGTAATGTTCACAGTACAATGCTAAATGATATAAAATTGTAGATTTGGGATGTTCTCAACTGTATATACATTTATGCAAAAAAATTAAGAAGAAAATGTTTAACATATTAACAGTAGTTGTCTTTGGGGATGGTATTAAGGGTGATATTTTCCTCTAAATGATATTTTTTTGTATTTATAAAATTTTCTACCATGAACATACAGCAGAAGTTAAAGAGAGAAATTTCTATTCAAAAAGTGTAAAACAATAATTATTATATTAGAAGTATGTATAGGATACTCCTGGCACAGAAAGGGTGACTTTACAACTTTTCCATTTTACAGATGAATAAATTGGGGCTCCGAGAAATTAAATAACTTTCCCAAGGCCTTGTAACTCACAGATAGCACAATTCAAACCCTCTGTCTGATTATAAATCTGGGACTTTTCCACTGAGCCACAGGAACTTTCTAAGAGCTAGCTGGGTGCTTGCCTGAAATGTGGGGGGTTGACCTGCCTAGAAGGTGTCAAAAGGTCTGGTAGAGCTACTATTCTGATCATTTCAGAAGAATCCAGAAGTTAAAAGGAGAGGCTGAGAATGAGTCTGTGATGAATCTCTAGCTGTGGATCTGGAGGAAGTGTGCGGCACTGTAAAAATAACCTTGACTGTTTACATTTCAACTCTTCAAGATTTATGGTATTTGAATTAGAAGAATAATATAGGTCTGGGCACGTACTTACTGTTTTCATTTAGATTTAGATCCTACAGCCCCAGCATTGAGCTGATTTTAATGGTTGAATATTTTAATATCACTGTATTGTGTGCTCAGCATCCATGATTAAATATACATCTTCTGGTCCAGTTTACTTTTAACTTCATTATGGTCTGTTACAACTGGCATTTAATGAATTCTGCATTTGGCCACAATGCCCAGCTCCAATTTTTTGCAATAGTACATTGGTGTGTATACATCTGTGGGCAAAAACCCAAGTATACCAGGAAAAATTCTCTTTAAACACAAGTATTTCCTATCTTAAGAGGGACCTATTTTCCTAGTTATCAGTGAACGTAAGAGCATGAGACAACTAAGATATCAGTGAAGTCAGCCTTCCAATTATACTCATAGATCTGGCTCAAAGGAACCCTTTTCTGGGCCCAATCTTTACCGATGCAAACATTGTGGGCCCGTCTCCCTGCAAGAAAATATCCAAAGATGTACCATAGGAATGACCTCTGGTATTCTGTCAACTTTTCATCATACAAAAATTATAGTTTTATGAGTATCTTTCTATTTTGTCAAAATGGAAAGTGTTATTTGTCAAGGTAGGAGGATAGGCATATATTTTAACAATTTGTTACCTAGATTTATGTCATAAATATTTATAGAGTTATGCTTTGCAGGTCCCCATTTGTTCTCTCCTCTGAGCCTTGCAAATCTTCAAAGTGGGCTGGCAACTTCCCTCAGCTCTTGATATACTGACAAGGTCTTATGTGGACAAACGACTTACCCAAGGAACCATGTCTGGCTCATCCCTTTATTGCTAGTTTGCATCACAATCCTTAGCACTTAGAATATACTCAGAGTATGATGAATTAAAGCAAACTAACTTGGAGGGTTTTTTTTTTTTTCGTTTTGTATTTTAAACTGGGGATTTTATAAGAGCAATAAAAAGGATGAATTCAGGAGACATAAAGCCAGCAGTGTTTACTAAACAATTACCATATATATTACAATTAATATACATATCCAACTGCAGTGTGACTCTGCAGCCTGAGGGGGATGGAGTATGCTGATTGACTAATGAGTGAGGAGGTCATGTGGCTCACCTCTGACTCCAGGGGTGTGTGTCCTTCTCAAACCACATATTTGAGTGATTCTCCCAAGTAAGATCAGGGTGTTATTATAAGAAGAGGAAACTGATGCTGTACAATGTAATGTTTAAAACCCTTTGAAGTTGTTAACTTTATATGAATATACATATATACATGTATGTATACATGATTATATATTATATAGTATTAAATACATGTGTATATATACCATTATATATTATATAATATATAAAGAAATATGTGTGTGTATGTGTGTATACATACCATTATGCCATTAAGGCATAATCTACTGGGCACCTGTAACTGCACAGTTGTTTTCTGAAGTCTGCAGGGTCTTCACTGTCTCCACTCACCCCCATGACCCCCATCTTTCCCCTCCTCCATTCAAGGAGGCATTCTCAATCCTGGATAATGATAGTGGAAAGGAGCTCTGTCATTGGATAATGATCTCCTGTGGTTAGATGAATGAGGGAGGCAGACTTGGGCACCTTCAGAAACTGAACAGCAAGGGGCTGCCAAAATGTTGATTTTCAAAGAGGAAGGAAGGCTTTAATCCTGTCACAATGTTCCCTCAAAGCTGAAAGACTGCTTTCAGAGGAGACCACATTAGGAAGAGCAAAGCCCTTGGGAAGACAAGACTAAGATATAAGGTGGTTGACCACTTTGCATGACCAGGAATGATTTCAAATCCTTACCTGGTAGCCCTGTTTTAGGTAGTTGAGTTGCTTTACTACCTAGAGATGGTAAGGTGGAAGATGAGTCCTCTTGAAGTCAGTTTGGGTTCTGGAAGCCCACAGTCAGCTGACATGTGTTCTGCCCTGAATGAAAAGAGCCTGGAATGGCACTCAGGAGAGAGGCAGTTGGCCCCGCTTGGCCTGTAACATGCAGCACCACTGTAAGCAAGGCCTCCTGCACCTTGGTCCTCTTCTCTGTCAAAAGATGCTGTTGATTGGAGGCTTCTTGAAGCCTAGAGGCCTCTGACCTGACAACTTCACATCCATATCAACGTAACTAACTTCTTTTCACTTCATAAGGAGTTCAAAAACAATGCATCTAGTATGCAGAGGTCAGAGAGTGCTCAGCATCCACTTGTACTTCTCGAGGAATTGTAATATCTGAAACTTGGAAGAACAATCAAGGGTCATCTAGTTCACTATCTCCAGGAACCCTGGATGCTCTGCTGAAACATCTGTGGTAGGGGGAGCTCAGTGTCTCCCCAGGCATCCCAATCAGTTATTGGTGAACACTGATTGCCTAAAAGTCATTTATTTGTTTGTTGTTTGTTTGTTTGTTTGTTCATTTGTTCATTAATTCAGCATCCAGGAAGTCAAGGACGGTAGAAAGCACTGAAGCCCCAGCTGTGAGTCAGACATGATCTCTGCTCTACAAAAGCTCACTGTTAAATTAAGCACTGTGCTGGAAGGGGCAGGGAAGATGCAGTAGGGCAACGAGGCATGTAGACAATGATGACAGTAAGTGCTTTGGCAGAAGTAATAGGTTAAAATCCACCCACTAGCAAGAAGAAAGGGTCAGACTGCATTTTGAAAGACACTTGTGAAACTGGGCCTATACGTAGGGCCCAGGCCAGCATTATTACTGATTAGGGCACATGAGGAAGCACTAGTGAGCAGTACGTGCAGTAGTGGTAGAAACAGGGTGGCAGAAGAATGGTAATGTTAACAGCAGCAGCTGCAGCAAGGGTACTGGGGTCAGTAGCAGGAGTGGTAGCACTCCAGTGTCAACAGTAGTAGTGGTAGTTGTGTTAATATTAGCAAAGATGGAGACAGGAGTGATGGGCAATGGCTGAGAGACCGCTGGCGGTTCCAGAGCCTTTGGCTCATCATCTGCTTTGTTCCTTTGTTCATTCTTGCTTATATCATCATGCACCTCCCCACCAACGAACGGTCAGAAATCCATCTTAAAATGGAGGCAGGTCAATGGCTTACATGAAGAAGCCTCCAGGAACAGGGAAGCCAGGAGACAGGTTTCCCTTCCCAGACAAAATATGGGTGTGTGCAGTGAGGGGGAAGTCCCAGGAAAGAATATGGATGACAGGCACATTGAAGGGGTGGGGGTTAAGGGCCTGTGAGTGAGAAGGTGAGAAGGAGGGTATTTTGGCTGAACAGATAGAAGGGAAAGGGACCAACTGGCTCTTGACAAATGTGTCAAGTACTGTGATGGGCACTTTCCTAAAACTCACATAGGAGCTGGGGAATCAAACCCAAGTAAGTGAATCTCATGTCTCAGAGCTACAAAGATCAATGCTAAGATGTAAGCCCAAATCTGCCTTCCCAAAGTCCATGGTCTTTTCATGAAACCCACCCTCTCTTTTCAGATACACTTGTGCCTGCCCTTTAACCGTTAAGAGTGCCTAATGGAGATTTCTTATGTGACTCAGGATGTGACTCCACGGTCAAGGGCCAGAATGCTAGATAGCTAGATATTGTGATAATATCTAAAAGTATGCATTCTATTTATTTAGAAAGTTTTTAAAATGCACATTTCAAGGTTTGATCATGATTTGAAAGCCATGAAATCCAACTGGACTGTGCTTTAGGAATTGAACCAAGAATGCTATCCCCCATTTCTTCTCTTGGCATTATTGCCTGCAAGAAGCCCCCGATGGCTGGAAAGACCAGTCAGCAGAGGGTGAGAAGGAAGAGTCAGTCCCAGCACTGGAGCTCAGGATTAGAACTGCAACGTTCTAACAGCAAGTATGAAAGCTTAATCAACATTCAGATTAGTGCATTCCCATTTACAGGGGTTTGAACTCAATTAAAAATTTCAACTGGAATCTTGGCACAGGTGCCTTGAGACAGAATCTGACTGTTCTGGGCTCTCACCCCAATTTTAATATGTATTCCTGGAAGGAGATGGTTGGGTCAGATGGACCTGGGACTCAATTTAGACCCTTGGCACAAAAATTTAATAAAGTTCTGTTTGGAATTCCATGGCAATTTTGCTATGTTACAGAATCAGCTGTTTCCATAGGTCTCTTTTTCCCTTAGGCTTACTATTTTCCTTGAGTTTGATTTTTCTTTTTTAAAAGAGAGTGGTGAAGTAGGGGAGCACTGGACTTGGAATCCAGTGGTCTTGGCACAAATTCTGGCTCTACTTACTAGTTGGATGCTCTTGGCCAAGTCACTTAACCTCTCTGAGCCTCAGTTTCCTCATCTATAAAACTGGATTAACAGTTGATAGCTCTTCCTCAAATGGTAGCTATGAAAATTTAAGCGATATAACAGATAAGAGAGAAAACGCACCAAGCATGTTTGGTACGTGAAATTGCTGAACTAAATGGTTCATTTTCCTGAAAAGTCCTTTCCCTTCTGATAGGTTCTGATAGGTTCTACTGTATGACATTTCAGTTTTTACTCTCAGACCAGGGTCTAGCCCCAGTTGTTGCTTTAACTGCAACAGCTCTGTTCTGAGTTCTAGAATTTTGAGATTACTTCTGCTACCTGTCTTATATTCACCAACAGCCATCTCCAGACCTGGATCCTTCCCCTGCCCTCTCCTGGTTGGTGTGTCTCTCAGTCTGCATTGCTCAGCATAGCTCCAATCCATTCTCGACACAGCAGAGATATTCTTTTAAAGTACATACCTGATCCTTACTTCCTTATTCAGCGGTTTCTCAATGCTCAGAGATAAAACATTACAACGTTTCCCATGGCCTAGGAGGTCCTGCTTTCCTGCATAGTCTGGCCCCATGGACCTCTTAAGCTTCATCTTTCTCTCAGTATCTTTGCTTCAGCCACACTTTTGCATCCTTTCAGTTCAAAAACGTACCACATTTCCTCCTGCTCTCTAGCCTTTGCTACTGCCCCATTCTCTTTTCTGGAGCAATTTTCTCTACCCACCTCCCTCCTGTCCCCTTTGTTTAATCAATTAATCCTTCCCATCTCAGTTCAAAAGTCACTTCCTCAGTGGTGTCACCCTTGAATTTGGGAAATTGATATATCAGGTCTACCAATTATGTTCTCTGATAAGACTTTGCATTTATAATACCTCTTATGGTTTTCAACTATATATTCAAAAAATTCCTGACTTAAAGGTAAATTCCATGAAGGCAGAGATCAGGTCATATGTACTCATTATCGTATTGTATATAGAACTGTCGACATTAAAAAGTGGCACTATAACACCACTGCTCCTTCACAGGTTGCCTAGAACCACTTGTCTTGACCCACTTCTGAATCCTAATTTCCTGGAGATTCTCCAGGCTTCTAACCTCATGACTCATTTCCTTCTTGATATCAATCAGACTTGATAATCAGCACCATGCTGTTATCTTGGACTCTTCTCTGATTTTATTATCATTGATCACCTAAAGAAAAGAACCTAGCACATGTGGCCTTGGTCTCCTGGGACTATGCAGAGGCCTCCTGGGCAGTGCGACCAAATGTGTGCCAACTCATGGGGCAGGACTGTCTCCTGTCTAACTTAAATATATTAAGCTATAATTGGAGGTGCAGAACCACCAAGGCCCCATGACACAAGGCCCGGATGCCTGGCTGGTCTCTCTGGAGTGCCCCTTTAGCTAAATCAACCTCTTTAGTCTCCCTCTACTTAGCTTGATACACTTGGGCCCAACTATGATCACACACAGGAAGTAGCTTTGTAAACTTGAAAAGAATAGACATGTGTAAGGGATTAAGGGCTTAGTGCAGGCTCCCTCTCAATTCACACACCAGGCTTCTGCTTGGCATACTCTGCCATCTGGAGACTTCCTACTTCTTTCCAGTACAGTTCCAACCCTCTCCTCTCTGTACTCCCTCTACTGCACTGGCATAGATAAAACAGGATTTTTTTTTTAATGTCCAATCTGTTGCCATTAAGCTAATAAGGTCCCCCAACTCCAAGGTTTAGTTGACTCCCAATGTGATTTGCCCACAACCCTAGCAATCTGGATAGCCAAAATCATTTTAGCAAATTAAATCTTGGTATGAGCTAAATAATTCATTCTTACAGTTATTTTATGATGAAGAATAATAGCACTAAGAGTTGGTCTATAACTGTGGGCGGGCAGTCATCTCTGAACCTCACATTCCTCATCTGTCAGATAAGGAGTTAGATGGGTAAATGCCTGCATGGTAGTCATGCTCATTAAAATGGATCACACATGTGAAAGGGCTTGTATATGTATATGTTGTAAATATTTTGTCATTACCACTTCTACATCTAAGTCCTTCACTCTACAAAACAGAAACCAAAAGCTGTGGAAGTTAACACATTCATTCATTCAATAATTGTTTATTAAATGTTACTATGGGCCAGGCACTGTGCCAGAGGTTAAGTGACTTACCCAAGGTTGCACAGCAATTTTGTGGCAGATCTAGGATATTAATAATAACAATAGCTATTATTTGCTGAGGGCTCACTTGCTTCAGTATTTTATATACATAGTCTAATTAAATCTAAATTAAATCTAAAAAAATAGTAGATACTATTAGCCATAGTTTTTTATGGCTGAGGAAATTGTCATCACAATGAATATTACTCGAATCTTTCTCTAAATTTTTGCATGGGGACCAGAAGATGCTATTGTGATATAGAGAGACCAATCTGTGATGACCTAGAAATGACCTTGGATACCAGTTTGCCCGAAAACTTAACCAAAAACTCCAACACAAAGGCATTTAAAGTGTCATTTTTAAAGATTTACAAAATCAATAGGCAGCAACATGGCAGGTTTGGGAACCAGACAGATTCCCTCAACCATAAAAATGGGAATAATTATTTCTCCTTCACAGGGCTATTGTACAGTGAAAACCAGATGCTAAATGTACAGAAACACTCTTCCCCCAAGTATCTTCTCACTCCCTCACTTCATTCAGGTCTCTGTTTAAATGTCACCTACTCAGAGAGTTTTCTCTGTCCCCCCTACCTGAAATGACCCTTACTCTACTCTGTCTCTTACCCTGTTGCATTTTTCTTCACAGCATCTGATATTACATCACATGTTTGTTCATTTGTTCTCTGTTGGCTGACTGACTAAATGAGTGAATGTCCTCATGAGCTTCCCATTCTGGGGTGTCTCTCTCTGCATGTGAAATCAGGCCATCCTTCCCAGGAAGGAGTGAGTCCCAAGGAAGCCTAGGTTTCCATTCTGACACCCCAAAGGGACTCAGGTTTTGTTGCAACTGCTCAGGGGGTCTCTCTGTCCCCTCCAGGGCAGACTGCAGCAGGAATCCTGCAAGTACAAAACCAGTCTGCCTGCTTCCCTCCTTCCTGATTCCTTCTTGGTTACCTGGGGCATAGATGAGAGATAGGTTGCAGGATGGTATATGCGTCTTCTGCAAAAGAAAACCTTTGCAAGTTCAATTAAACCCTGGTAATTTCACGGACCACAGGACTGCAGAAGAAAAAGATGTTCCTGAAGCTCTTCTTACACTTAAAAAAATGTATTCCTTCAGTCTAAGTTTGATTTTCCATGTAAAAGAGTCATATTAAATTAATGGAAAGGAAATGTCCAGAAAAGGAAAGGTGCTGTTACTCCTTGAATTTGTAAGAATGGGGATGATATTTCTGAACATTTCTTCAGCTGTCAAAAGACCACAGATCTTCTTTTAGTGTCATGAGGACAAAAAATTTTTCTTCTTGCATACATGTTGGAAATGAGACCGGGGAGAAAAGCATTGTTTCCTGAAATTACACTGTTGCCAGGGAAACCATGTATAGGAGTTAGCCTAAGTGCAAGTTAAAAAATGATGCATCTCATAAATTGGTTTAAGAGTATTTTGAAGAGTCTCGGCCAAGCATGGCACAGAGTGACCCTTGGAGAACTGTGAGGATTTCTTAGCTGTGGTAGGAAATGATACTTAAAGGTTACCTTTCTTCTGTTTTCTGCCGTGAACCTCTTTAATGAGCATTTTTCTGGAAATAAAAGTCTTCAGGGTAATTTTTACCCCCCGCCCCACTCCCCCACCAAAAACCAAACAAACAAAAAGAAACAGAGGTATTTAATTGCAGTCTAGAGAAACCCATAAACATACACACACACACACAACTTTAAAAAACAATATTTAGTAATCTAACATATCAAGAAAGGGCTTACTTTTTCTCTCTTTTCTGTGTTAAACAAAGGATATATATGATTTGCTGTAAAGAAAGGGCTGAATTAGCATTCAAGAATTTCTAGTGTGTTACCACCTAAGTCTCAGTTGTCCTTTCCATTAGACAGAGTTAACCATAGCCTCTACCTTCCATGGTTGTTCTGAAAATTATATATATATAATATATATATATGTATATATATAATATATATAAAATTATGTAATTAGATAATTATATATATATTTCTAATTTGTAAATATGTTTATATGTGTATATGTATATATATGTATGTGTGTGTACATATGCACATATATGGCATTTATCACACATATATAGCATTTATCATATGGTAGATGTTCAATAAATACTTAGAAAATAGAATACCTTAGAGGTCATTTAGCTGAACCTCCTATTTAGTGTAGAGAATTCCATCTAAAATAGAAATGCCATCCAACTTCTGCTTAACCTTATCCGGGGACAGGGAGCTCACTCCTTACAAGATAGCCTATAGCATTAATAGACAGATGACCTCTTCCTTTTATTAAGCTGGAATCTGCTTACTGTAGCTTTTATCCATCAGACTTTGTTGCTTTTGGGAACACACAGAACAAATCTCCTGTCTCTTCCCCAAAGCATCACCCACATCTCCTTGAGTCTGTAGAACCCCATTCCTACAACTAGCCCTATGTGCTAATAAGAGGCAGCTCTGTGTGACCACAGGCAAGTTACTTCACATCTCTGAGCTTCAGTTTCTAGTACCATTAAATGGGCATATAGTTCTTTCCCTGTTTCCCTCTCCACTTCTGCTAAAGATGAAAATGAAATGTCAGATGGAAAACTGCTTTGGAAACTGTAAAGTACTACACATATTAACTATTATTGCCATTTTTTTTCCAGTCATCTTCACTTAAGCCTGCCTCCAAGAGAGCTGTTGGCCCTGCTTTAGGGGGGCCCAGAGGGAGGGAGGGGGTGGACTTCTCTTGGTTTAAGCTCTGCCTTCTACGGTCCCAGGCCTGTAGGCGGATTTGCAGCTCCTTGGTCCCCCTTGCTGCTCTCTCAGCATGAGCCCTTGCCTCTCTCCCCAGGTTCCCTCGTTGATGTTGCTCACCCATTTAGTTAAATGCTGTTTTGACGAGGTAGCCTATTTTGGTAAATGCCCCTGGGGAGCTGCAGAAAGGCTTAATTCTCTTTCTTTTCCCTAATGTTTATCTAATGGTAAAGGATTGAGAATAGGTTCGATGTCCCTGGAGACCCTAGGCTGAATGATTCAATAATGTATGTGTCTAGGGGCTGGCTAAGAGATGAAGCTTTCAGTATAGAGCAGAGGGTGGGTTGAGGACACCCAGCCACCACACCAGGTGGGCTATCACTCATTAGGAGGGATCCCAGGGACTTAATAAGGGACAGCATTAATGAATCCGAGCATGTGGTGATCAGGACAGCAAGGTAGGATGGCCATATGTCCCAGTATGCACACATGCTATCTCCAATGCAATTACTAATGGCACTACTTTTCACTCTCCAAAGTCAAATTTGACAGATAAATTATATGTTCACCTCAGACATAGTTGAGTGAAATAGGAATGATCCTCCTCCAGTGTTCCCTAAGTAAAGGGAATCACTGCCCACCTGGTTCCTTGAGCAGAAACCTCCGAGTCCTCTGAGACACTTATAGTCACTCTTATTCCCACAACTAGACTCCAAAGAATCCTTTAGATTGTTCCTTTCATTTCCATTCCAATGGCCACTGCTTTTGTTCTGAATCTCATCTCTCTCCAGGACCCCTAAAACTTTAACTTTGTCTGTTCAGTCCCTGGCTCCAAGGACTTTTTGAGATCTCAACTGTCTTGTCCCAGTTCCTCTTCTGATTGCTTTGGTGTGCTTATCTAAATCACTGAGCCTTGCACCTTACCTCTAGAAACCAATCTTCCATTTCATATTTTCAGTTGTTCATTTATTCATTCAACAAAGATGTTGAATATACTAAGTTCTAATAATTCAAATGGGTCAACATTATTGAATTATTTAATTAATTTTGGTTACATCCTGCTGAGCAGTTATAAAGCCATGAAATTATCCCAATATCCATTTTACTTTGGATCCAAATCTGTCTTCCACTCATATCTTAGAGTATTGTTTCCAAATCATAAATTTCACTGTCATTGCCCTGCCTAAGACACTCCGGTGGTGCTCTGCACCACTCCATTAGTGGTGGATATGTGTCAGTATGGAGGAAGCCCCCATCAGAATAACATCACCCTGCTTCCCCCCACCCCCCACCTCTTCCCTTCCTGGAGTCTCTGTAGGGGAGCAGCGGTAATTTATCCAGTGGTGACGGTGGAAGAATTGAGCAGCTGAGGCTTCCTGAGTTTGTGCTCCCTGTCTTTCTGTAATTCGCCTGCCTACAGACCTCATCTATTCACAGTTCTGCCCCTTGGTGCTCTGCCCTACTGCTGCCTGTGACCAGGGAGGGGGACAGATTTCTAGGCTTCGGTATTTTGTCATCACGCACTTCAGCCATGTTCTTCAAAGTAGCTTTCATAAGTGGTAATCTGCCTGACTTCAGAGTCTCTGAAGGAGATAGGGGGCAGAGGAATAATTCACGGAGTTCCTCAAACCCCAACACCCAGGATTAAAGTCAAGTTCTCTGGTCTTGTAAAAAGTAGAGGAAGTCTGCCTCCTCTTTTGATACAGTGAGAACGTTTGCCTTTCTGCGGTTGTTCATCCTTCCTGTCCTCAGTCTGCTCTTTTGGCAAGTCACCCACTGTGATGTTTGTCCGCAGGCCTGGCTGAGCTTCCCTGAGATATGCTCTGAGCCCAAAAGAGCCATGAAAAGCCAGCTGGAGGCAGGTTTGTGGTAGGAGTGCTGTCTGAGTGGCAGGCTCAAGGGGCCCTTACAGGTTCCTCAGGCCCACACAGCTTGAGAGAGCTGCACTCTGGTGTGTGATTCTAACATTGAAGCCACTCTGAGTCCTCAAGGAGAGTTCGAGTACTCGCTGGTATTGAAGTAGCCACTCGCAACCTGGTTGTGACACTTTCTGGGTTACAAGGGTTAGAATGGGCTGAGTCTTTTATCTGCAAACAATAGTGAAAAGGCAGCTTACACTTTGTTTGCAAAGAACGTCTTCCTTTATTTGTCTTCTACTCTCAGGAAACCCTGCTAAGTGCACCAAATCACTCCTTTCTACAGATGAGGAAACTCAGTCTCAGGGTAAGTGACTTTCCCAAGTTTCTTCAGCAAGTTCATGGGAAAAGCGTGGGAAATCCACTCACAGAAATAGTCAGAATCATAAGGGTAGTTGGCAATCTCCCTAATGATGACCAGGAAACCTACTATCTTTGGCATCTGGGTAGGGCTTTGTACTTTTGAAAACACAAAATATCACAATTGGAAGAGGTCTTAGCAAGCATATGGCCGAACCTCCTGCCTTGACAGATGTAGTAAAGCAAAGCCCAGAGTAAGAATGTGGTTTTCCTGATGCTTTGAAGTGAGTCTAGCAGAGCTACGACCTGAATCTAAACCTCCACTTCTCAGGCTGGGCTCTTCGTTAGAGTTGTCTGCAGAAAGGAAGGCACGAGCCCATTGTGCAGATGAGAATATTAACCTCAGAGAGGTAAAGCATCTTTTGCAAGGTGCCGTGACTAGAGACCAGAACTGAGATTAGCCTTGGAGTTGGATAAGCTAATGCTGAGCTGAGTAAGTGAGAATTATTTTTAACTATTATTACTGTATGATTATTTCTATCGATCCCAGCTTCACTTCATGGCTTGGTAGGTATCATAAATTCAGGCCTTTAGTGATTTGGTTTAATTATTCCTCAGTGAGATTCATACATTTTTTCCCCTTGGTTACTAGTGCTTTTGTCGTGCGGTATGCCTTTAAAAAATAAGGTATTTACAGACCCCAGCTTCTTATTATGGGTTTCAAGTCTATGCTATCTCTCCATGACATTCACTAACAGCTACCCCAGAGCCCAACATCTGTTAAGTTGCCTGCAAACATTTGACATTTCAAAGTGCTTTTTTTCTCTTGTAATCAATAAATCACTTTTGATGAATTTAATGGAAATTAAATAAATGAATAAAATTGGGCTTTACCTTATTATTAACTAATTATGAAGTTTACGTTTTCAACAATCAAATTGTGCTTGTCAGACTAAAACTGCAGGCAATTGCTGAAAAAATTTAACCACATGACTCCAGGGCTAAAACCCAGGTCTCCAGGCCATCACTGCTATGATCATCTATAGCCCCCACTGCTTTGGGTTCTTAGTCTCTTAGGGACATTTCTCAACCCTGCAGCTTTCCAGAGCACTGGTGTGGGAGCCAAACACCCCTGGGGTTTAACTGTAGTCCTGCCACTTATTAGCACGGTGCCTTTGGGCAAGTAACCTAACTTCTCTGAGTCTCAAGTTCCTCATCCCTAAAATTGGGACTATAATATCTACCTCCTAGAGTTATTGAAAGAATTAGAAATAATGCACTTAAAGTTGCGTGGCTCATGGTAGGTGGTCAGCAAGTATTGGTTCCCCTTTCTATTCATAAATGATTCATCAATATATATATGTTATTGACCAACATGATAAGATCTTATGCAAACCAAAGCACTAAGCCTTACTACCTATTTGGTAAATCCCTCAATCATCCAGTCCACAAGTGCTAGACCCGGTGTTATACTGGAAACTGATTATCCAGTGGTGAAAAAACAAATGTGGTCTCTGCCATCATGGAGTCATAGCCTAGTGAGAGAGACAGATACTAATTAAGTAAATAAGCAGATAAAATAAGTAATTATAAAATGTAATAAGTGCTGTAAAGGGGGAAAAACTGGGTTCTATTAGAGAACTGGATGACCTATTTTAGGATGGGTAGTTGGGGGAGGCTTCTCTGAGGAGGTGACATTTAAGCTGAGAGTGAGTGAAAGGAGTCAGCAAGGAGAGGGGGTGGGGGAGTTCTCCAGGGGGGCGCCCAGCAGCTCCGAAGGCCTGAGGGGAGAGTGAGATGGGGGTGCCATTCAAAGCCAGCCTCTGGCTATCCCCACAGACTTCTAGCGTTCCAAACTAAATCGGGCATTTGTCTATGTGCACAACCCCGCCTGTACTCTTCTTACCTCTGAAGCCCTTCTCCCACTTCTCCATCTGGAATGCCACACTCCAAATGTCACATTTCAGACTCCTTAATTTCCACAAAGCAGATCCAATTCCTTTCTCTTCCAGTGTTCCCTCAAATCTTTATAAAGCTTTTATTTAGCTTTATAATAACGTGTGTCAATAAGTACATACTGGCTGTTATTGAACACTTGTCCTATGCCACAGTCTGATTATTTTACCTGAATTGTTGCATTTAACTGTTAGGGAATCCCTCTGCAGTCGTACTATTTTATCATCCCCATTTTACAGAAAAAGAAGCTGTAGGTGTTGCCACTTGCCCTGCCTGTCAGAGGCTGAGTCTGGATCTAAAATCCAGGCCTTTTGCCTCTAGAACCTGAACTCTTAAGCCCCTCTGCTATGCCGGAGTGACATCTCTATGTCTTTCCTTTACCAGACCCTGAGATTACCGAGGGTGGGGTTTTGTGTGATTCATCAATATCCTCAGCACATAGGACAAGCTCTGGCACAAAAGAGTTAACTATTTGCTAAAAGAATGTCTTGGCAATTACAGATCCTGACTGATAAAGACGAAATCACATAACACATAAACAGGTCTGTCCCTTCAGCCTTCAGGCGCAGCCTGTCCTGTGGCCTCTGCTGATCTGATTTGTGTGGCGATTGACAGCCTGGGTCCCTCTCCTTCGGTCCTGTTAATGGCATTAGCATCTAGTCAATAATGCTCAGCATTTCATTTTACCACTTTAATTAACAAATTCAATTTGTTCAAACCGCTGTGAAAACAAATTAAAAGCCCAAGAATGGGGCTTCCAGGATGTGGAGGGGGGAAGGCAGGGGCTCCACACAGATTAGACTAGTTGTTGATTTGATCTTTGGAGCTTACTGGGAGCTGAACACTGCCTGCCCTTCAACCATCTTCCTGTCTCGGACCCAAAAGAATGCCTCAATGATGGAGCCAAGATCAGGTGAAGTGGCTTCTGTACCTTCTAGGCTTACTCCTTCCCTCTTTACATAGATAAGAAGGGGCTCCACTCTGCCCTGAAAGTCAGCTCTTATTCTTCAAAGGGACACTCTGCTTTGGATTTGAATTCAATAACAACAGTATTAATAGTCCTCTTGACCAGCGATAATTTAAATACCAGGGGACATTTGACAATATCTGCAGAAATTTCTAGTTGCTACAACCAGTGGGGAGGTGCTACAGGCAACCAGGGAAAGGCCATGATACTCCTAAACCTCCAACGCGCAGGGCGGCTTCCCTCACCAAATACTATCTGGCACAAAATGTCAATAGTCAATGTCAACCTGTCCTAGTCCCTCTACAGTTTTCTAAGCATACTACTTGATAATTACGATGTCTCTGTGAGGTAAGCAGGATGGGGACTGCTGACCCCCATTTAAGAATTGAGAAAACCGACAAGAGATATGCTCTCAGTGCATAGGTAGGGGTAGTGAACAGCCCAGAGCAAGGGCCTTTCTTTGCTGAGTCAAAGAATGGAAATCACCTTCGGGCTCCCTGCTCGGCAGGGAGTCTGCTTCGTCCTCTGACCCTATCCCCTCTCATGTGTTCTTTCTCTCTCATTCTCTCTCTCTCAAATAAATAAATAAAATCTTTAAAAAAAAAAAAGAATGGAAATCACCTTTTGGAACCTCCAAGTACTTGAGGGCAATAAGAGTTGTTTACCCTTATGAAGCACCTCTTAGAGGACAGGCACTGGACTGGGTACCTAGCCATCTGATAGGCTGCTAGGCTGACTGGGACCTGACCAAAAGAAGGTGCTTGTGATGACTGGAGCTGGGAAGCTTGCTCCTGTCCTCCACCCTTAACAGTTAGAGCAGCTGATGGCTGTGTAACAGCTACACACTTTTGAATGGAAGGCAGCCACTCAAAAGGTCACCTGGCTCTTAATCATTGGTTATTCCATGTCTGGAATTCAACTGTCCTTTCCATCTTAGAAAGCAAGAAGGGTTAAGTGTAGTTAGTGCTATGTAGATCTTTTGAGGTAGACAAAAATCAAAAACAAAATGTAAAATTTGAAACTTTTTCAGAAATTCTGACAAATACACAGACATATTTGATAAACTGGAACTGGTAGTTTATGGGGTATGGGGAGAAGAGAGGCACAGAAAGAGGAAAAAGGAGGGGGGTGCTGATGAAGTTACTGCAGAGGATCAATAGAAGGCTTCAGAGAAAACTTGTCCCAAGAGAAGGAAGAGTCCACCAGGATGAAGCAGTCACGGACCCTGAACATCAAAGGGCATTGGGGGCTCCTAACACAGCCAGTATTAGATACTCCAACAGCCTGAGTACATGACCTCTGTGTGACACAAATGAGGCGGATCACTAAATTCAGTAACACTTCAGAGACCAAAATATTTGCTGTGGGATACTCCTGAAATGAACATAACAAAGAAGGCACTTCAAGGGAGCCTTATTCTGTGGCGAGTTAATTTCTGGCATTGGGATGCAGGATTGGCATTTCACTAGTTATAAATGTCCAGCTCTAAAGATAAAGGTAATCATGAGCACAGTATTCAAAGGAATACAGTTCCAGCCTAGAAGCAAGCAGCTTCCGGTTAGACAGAGGTCTTGGACTATGAAGCCCCAGCTCAGCTCCTCTGGTGGCAAGGATAACCAGCAGCAGTGTACAAATACTTGTAAGACTCCTTGAAGACTCCACAAACTATCTGAGGGAAAGGAACGTTGTAAAAGACTGGATTTCCTGCTAGAACGCGTAGGGGCACTGGGCTGCAGAAATGTATTGCATAAATGTTCCTATGACCTCAGTTGTCTTAATAGGATGCTGAAGCTCATGGCATTAAATTTGTTCATATTATCGCATTTCATCCTCATAACATTGTGAAGGGTTGTTTTATCCTGTCCAAAGTCACTTGCTCAAAGTCATACACCTAGTAGATGGCAGAGTGGGGATTTCAAGTGGGATCTGCCTAATTCCAAATAGCAAGCTGTATCCATCCTACAATGTCGAGGCTCCTTAGGAGGGGAAGTGGGAGTCACCAGAAGGGTCCATCTCTCTGGGTTTGACTTCAGCCCACTCTCCAATGCCTTTTTCTCCTGTGCCTATGGATCTCTGCTTGGGAACTCTGAAGACAAGCGGATCACTGTTCTACAAAACTGAGAAGGCATGTTTCTAAACTTCGCAATCACAGACATAGTCACATAGAGAAACCTGACATCTGCCATTATAAACTTCAGGGGTGATCAATCCCTTGCACTTTGCCCAGGGAAAAGCAGGTCTTTGTATTAGGGAAAGAGATATTGAGGAGATGCCTCAGCAAAAGATGTAGGCCTATTGAGAGGCTCATTGCAGAAGAACTCCCATTCCTTCAGTGGTCTTCTGAGAACCAGATATTGTAGTTGTGGTGGGAGGCTCTGGTGAGGTGGAAGAACATGGCTTTAGAGCCAGATTGGTCTGGATTTGAGTTCTGGATCCATAGCTCACTTAGCTGAGTGAACCAGGGCACATGACTTAATCTCTCAAATCCTCGAGGTTCCTCATCAATTAAGTGGAATAGCAATAAAATTATTAAAGGACTGTTGTGAGGATTAAATGAGGTGATTTGGACAAAGAACCTAGAAGAATGTTTGGCATATAAGTAGATGTTCAACAAATGTCAGCTACATTCTCTATATTCCTAAATTTCCCTCTTATACTGGAAGCTGTGTGGCAATTCAACATTGTATCCTCACAATTTAGAAAAAAGCCCGAGACTCAATAAATGAAAGCATGATGGGTGGATAGAGAGTAGAAGAGTGGCAATAAAAAATTAGGGTTTATATTTGACTCAGACTTGAATTCCAGCTCCGTTCTCTTCTAACTGCTGTGTAATCTTGAGCAACTTACTTAACCTCTTTCAGCCTCAGTTTACATATGGGCAAAATGGGGAGGATGTTAACTAACTGTCCAAGCTCTCATAAGGATGGGAGATTACATATATAAAGCATTTTTGTATACCTGGCATACCTGGCAATTAGATGGTGTTGGCTATGAATATTCCTATTAGAGATCTGGACTTTATCTGGATGTTAAAATCTTTTTATTTTAAACCAATTATCTAAGTGTCACCTCTTCCTCTTTATTTTTGTTATTTCTTCTGCTTATGGAGAAAACATAGCATAGAATTTTATGAGCCCTGCCTTTACTCTTATACAGTCAACAAACCCATATAAATTGTCTACTGTGTACATAAAACTGTGTTAGATGTTGGGGAATCAATGGCAAACAAGACTGATGAGGTCCCTGCTCCACAGATCTCACATCCTAATGTGTGTGTGTGGGGGGGGAGGCAAATAATAAACAAAAGAATACAAAGACTGATAAATTAAAGAATGGCTTGCTTTATGAAAGTTGCAAGTGGATTCAACTATCTATGCTTTTGGTTCCCCAGAATGAAGTTCACAAGATGATGTCACTGTATGTTAACTATACTGAATTAAAATATAAATGAATGAATAAATACATACATACATACATACATACATACATACATACATACATACCGGTACCATATACACACAAACACATACAAAGATAAAGAATAATACATAAATTAATTTTAAAAAGTAGAGTAAAGGTTTTCCTTGCATTTCTCCATCACTGACTCACTCATATACCACTTGAAGACTTACTATAGCTAGGTGCAAGCAGGGCAAAGTCTAAGTAAAATTGCGAAGTCTTCAGAGTTTACTTCAGCCTCATAGGCAGTCAGAGGAAGAATTCTTACAAATGATATAATTGATCCCCCACGATTTTGCAGATGTGGAAGCAGGCTCAGAGAGGAGGTGAAGGCACTAATGTCAAATCACTCAGGTAGCAACTGATAGAGCCAGTTTTAGAACCTCAGGTAAATCCACACCCCAGGCTTCATTCTGTTCTCTCATGCTGCCCCTTCTGCAGCCTGCCTTTTTAGCAATATCCTTCACCCTCTGCCCCCAGGGGATCTCATACTCTCCTGTTCTCCCCACTTCGGGTTTGTCAAACATGTTCCTGGGGAAGGTTCAGAAACTGTTTCATACCAAGATAAACAACTCTATAGGTTCCATATGAGGTGTGAGGGGGAGTAGGACAAGGGACTAAACCCTCACATTACAATAAATCATTACCTAATCCACTGTCTTCCCACTAAAGTCTAACTCTGTGCATCACTGAGGAGCAGAAAACATCTCTGAGTTAGGAGGGATGTAAAATCTGATTCCATCCATGAGGCTGGTCCAGAAAACACTTGTTTTTATAAATAAGAGAAACAGCCAGAGAAGAGCTTGCTGTATGGCTTCAAACGGCTGGCGCCGTCACTCCTTCTATGGTATGAGGTGGCCATAGATGTCCAGGACTAAACTAGGCAAATCGAGTGCACAGCCCTTCCATCTTAGCCGGAGGTGACCTGAATGGTGGCAATCACGGAGGCTGTGCGATTACTGCATCAGGAGGAACCCCTTTAATCCATCCTCTTCTGCCTGGAGACAGGAGAGGCACAGCATTCTAGCCGTGGTGCTGCTGCACTGTCCAGGCTCCAACTGGAAAGCCTTCTGCAGCTTGCTGGAGAGGTGGAACTCGACAAAAAAAAAAAAGTAGGCCCGAGCCAGGGGGTTTAGTAAGAATAACCAGGGACCCAGGATCCCACTTATGTGCACATCTAGTTCTCCTCATAATAACCTTAGAATACAGGGTTTGTTGTCTCCATTTTATAGATTAAAAAAACTGAGGCCCAGAGAGGCTTTATGACAGACACTGTTGGGAAGTAACGGAGCCAGGATCTGAACCCAACCCTACCCCACATTGAGATCCTGGGCCCATATTGCCTCCCAGTATGCATTCCAGTTCCAGTGATTTTGTGCACTCCCATTTCCTAGTGCACTTGCCCAAACACCTGTGGTGGGCATGCAAACTCCTTCATTAGACCTTAAACATGCTACAGAATTGCTATGGGCCTTAGATTCACATCACGCAATGGAGAATGTTACTTACTTCATAGATTGTAAGCATTAAGTGAGAGTTAGATATTGTCTGAGAGAGCTTAGCCCTGTTCTGGTACCTGGTAAATACCCAGCTAATGGGCAAAAACCCAACAACTTTGTTTTTCCAAATCTGGCTCAACTCTATATTGCCAAGTGTTCGCAACATGTATCACACAGGCCCTTCCTGTCAAGAGACAATGCTAAGAGTTAAACAGAGCAATATTAAGAGCAAGGGCTCTGGAGCTAGTCTGCCTGGTTCAAATCCTTTCTCTACCTGTAATTATCTGTGTGATATTGGGAAGTCACTTTCTCTCTGTGTGCCTCAGTTTCCTCATCTGGAAAATGTAGATTGTGAGAATTCAATTAAGTTAATACACGTAAAGTCTTTAGAACAGTGCCTGGTTTACAGTGAGTGGTCAATATATGTTAGCTAATTATTATCATCACACTGAATATATGAAAAGATATCCTTCTTCTGAACCTCTCTGTTTGTGCTCTTCTAACCATCAGGAACATCATTCCTTGCCCTACTGAAACTGAGCCCTCCATGTTCAGCTCAAGATCCACCCTTCCCATTACCCTTTCTCATTCTCCCATGTCTCAGAAGTCATTTTACTCAGACATTAAAATTGTCTGACTGTTTTAGGCATGTGTACTCACTTGTCCCACAGGCACTGACCGCACTGTGAAGTGGACACTTTGTGCTCCTGAACTCTGAATCCCTAGCCTAAGGGAGAGCGTCTGACCCCTAGGAGGCATTCAGTAAACATGTGCTGTATGAATAATGTATAAGTAGATAAGTATATCTTTTTTTGATTGTCCATGCACACCAATTATAGGAGATGTTTACATTACTTAGTGATAGCATGATCAACGAGCCAGGATGTGGAAGAAAGAGCAATGGACTAGGATGATGATGACTGGTGTTGAATTTGGCTTTGCCGCTTATCAGGTACAAGACCTTGAGAGATTTGTTTTGACTCTCTGTGTCTCTGTTTCTTCATTAGTGAAATGAGGAGACTGAACAAGATAAAGTCCGAGAGCCCTTTCACCACTAAGCTTTGTATCAGTAATCTAAAAGTTGTTCATACTGTGTTGGGTTCCTTCCACAAGCACTTGGTGCCAGATTCGGTACCAGGCATTGAGGACAGAGAGATAAATGACACCCCCACTGTCCATAAAGACTCACAGTTGAGTGGAGACTACAGATTTACAAATTGATGGTTATAGAGGAAGAGGAGGAGCAGAGGAAAGCAGAGGACTTCACCACCCCAGGGCATGGGTAAGGGGGAGGGCGACAGGGAGGAAGTGACTGCTAAGTCAGTCTCTTTGGGAAAATATGCCAAGTAAGAACACAAAGGAGGAGGGGACAGGCCAATGATGGGTCCCATGTGCCACCTGAAGCATGTGGAACGGCTTCTTTATTTCCTAGTCTGAGACTCAGCTCTCCCGAGGAACACAGCTTCCCTCTGGCCTTCTTTTCAATCCCTCTGTCACGCCATGTTCCTTTCCCTCTCCCCGGAGCATGTTTATCCCTTCTCTGTCAGCATCTTCTTTGCCAACTTCTCTCCTCCTTGCCCCCATCCTGTTAGCTCTTCCTCCTTCTTCAGAGCTCAGCTCAAAAGTCACTTCCTCAGAAGAGCCTCTCCTGATGCTCTAGAGTAGGTCAGGTCTCCCCACTGTATGTTTTCTTAGCACTTAAATAACTGTGTGCTTAATGGCTTACTGTTGGTCTGTCTGCTAGAATGACGGCTCCACAAGGGGCAGAGACTCCTTCTTAACTTGTGCTTTATCTCTAGCACTGTGCTCACACAGTAGGGTCTCAATGGTATATCGACCCTAATTATAGTAGGGTCTCAATAAATATTTGCAGCATGAATGAAAGGAGAGATAAAGATGAGGTAGAGAACAGGGGAGGGCAGCACTCACCCTTCTCTTTAATCCCAAATTTGGGCAATTCTTCTTCTTTCATTATATTAAAATCCACAATGCCTCTGGGGCTAATGCTTTTGAGCTGTTCCATTCTCTTCCATTCTTCTGCTCTAAACTCAACTGAACACTTAGGGCTTTAAGTGCTCAAAACAGGTTTGTAAAAAGAAAGAATAAATGAATACTGGCCCAGGCTTCTCACTGCACTAACCCACCATAGCCCTTTCCACTCTTCAAAGTGCAGCACATTCCAAACTGCCTTCTGGGATATTCACTCTAATCAGACAGCCCCGTCCTTCAACGGAACTGATTTCAGATGAGGCAGGATAGGAAAACAATCTGATTGTTTCAGGGTACTAAAAACATACTGAGGTTTAAAATACAAGATGGGCGCCTGGGTGGCTCAGTTGGTTAAGCGACTGCCTTCGGCTCAGGTCATGATCCTGGAGTCCCGGGATCGAGTCCCGCATCGGGCTCTCTGCTCGGCAGGGAGTCTGCTTCTCCCTCTGACCCTCCCCCCTCTCATGTGCTCTCTCTCATTCTCTCTCTCTCAAATAAATAAATAAAATCTTTAAAAAAAATAAATAAAATAAAATAAAATACAAGATATCTTTCTTAGCATCATTCCACAAAAGCAAGATGATTTTTCACAAAGGCTGGAAAACAGGTCCTTAGAGAATATTTGGATCATCTCTTTTGACTTACAAATGTAGAAAAGAGAAGACTAGAGAGGGCAAAAGACTTCTTTAAGGCACAGAGTGAAGCAATGTCAAAGATGGGACTAGAACTCCCTGCACTGACCTAGTGCCTGGGCTCTCTGCATGTTTGCCTTGTGCTTTGTCAGCAGTTTGTAAATCGAGCCCTCCTGCCCTCCCTTTGCTCTTGCTTCCTTGGCCTTCTCTGCCAGCCTGCCTTCATTTCTTTCCCCGAGTCCCGAGTCCCCATGACAGCCTCCCTGCCGCGGCTGCCCTTGTTGAGCTCAGCCACTCTGCAGACAGCTTTGCCATCTTTCACGGATTTGTCCACTTGCCATCTGCTTTCATGTTCCCTCCGAAAACCCCAGTGTTTCTGCTGTCCCCTGAACTCTGTCACACTCTCCTCCCTGTGAATGGGCCCAATAAACACCTGCTGTCATTTAGACTTCATCCATCTCCAGATCACCATTTTCTGAAGTTTACCTCATCTATTTCTCCCTCTCTTGCCTTTTTTGATGCACCAATTTTGGAGAAGTCAACATGTCAGAAAGAGCAAAGGTAAAGCAGTGATGACTATTCTGAGGAGTCATAACGACAGTCTTCACTTCTTTATTCATGTGGCCTTTAGTGCAACGACTGTTCCTTGAAGCTTAGTATGTAGGCAAGGAGGGATAGCTAAAGAAAGGGGAGGCACTGTTGCAGTCCTGGTCATTGACATGCATGATGAATGCATAAAAGACTAAAAGAAAATTAAAGGGATGTCTATTTGAGCTGACTAAAAGGGAGTCTGGAATAAACACGGTGACATATATTGAGTGCTCTCTCTGTGTTACAGGATGCTAAAGTGGGCGTTTCATTGGAGGCACCAGGAAACGAGAAAGGCTTATTTGGAATACCCGCAGAAATATCAGAGTTTATACAGAATTTCCAAGTATGTATCTGAAAACTGATTGTGAGACTCTGCAAACATCTCACTCACTCAAGGATACAAAGGAAAAGAGGACTGAAAATTAAAGAGAGGGTTTCGTGAGGGGGATTTCTGATGCCTCAAATCCCACATGCCATGCCCCCAGAGGAGGTCCTCTGTCCTTCATGCCTGCACAGGGAGAGAGAGGCACAGTGTGCTGGATTCTCACTCCTTCCTCAGAAATCTGGTGAGCAAAAGACACTGGCAAGTGAAGTAGCTGCCCTGAGATTGGCTATGATCCTAGTACTTGCCAGGGCACAGGACTCTGAGCAGATGTGGAGCACACAGTTGAAAGAATCCGTTTGATGCCATTTCAACTTCTGTGCCATCTATCTATCTATCTATCTATCTATCTATCTATCTATCTATCTATCTATCTATCTATCTATGCATTAGGCCACCAGAAAAACAGGAAATCAGGGGGGTAGTGACAGTGGGAGGAAAAGGATGCATTCCTCAAGTGATGGTTGCAGACAGAAGATCCTCCAAAGAACCCACCAAAGCACCTACTGGAGAGAGAATCAGCTGCAAACAATCTACCAGGCACAGAGAGCATGAAGCAGCCTAGGAGAGAGAGGACCAGGCGAGTGAGTTCTTTTTGTTCTGTTTGCACTCCTTCCCTCTCTCATTTCCACTTTGCTGGGTTGGGAGGAGAGTGGAGGTACGAGGGAGGAAGACATTCTGTCAAGTTCAGAGTTTTGATTATTGTTTGGGATTGGACATTTTTAATTACTGAACTGAGGTTGTGTTTGTTAATTGGAATGATTGAGGACTTTCTATTACCTCAACGAGGAACTTTCATCCAGGGCAGGGGAAGGACTACCCGTCTGGAATAGGTTTGAGGTAGTACTGATAGGAGTAAAAAATAAAGCTGTTTTATGACTACAGTCTGAATTCTCATATTATATTAATGCATTATTGGCTATACACCTAATTCTAGCAATAACCCTAGACATAAGTAACCTTACTGTCCCCATTCTAATACACGTAGAAAATGAGACACAGGGAGATTAAGTAACTTGCCCAATGTCACCAGCTAGTCAAATGTAAGTATTTGTAAGCACTATAAACTTCTTATGGGTTGAACCATATTTGATCCCTAGCTGTATCCTCAGAGCTCTGCAGAGTGCCAGGGCTAAGTAGGTACAACACAAATACCCTTTGAGGGTCTGATTTCAGAATGCTGTGCTGGAAATAAGTGCATGAGAGAAGTTTTAGGACCTTTAAGAGCAGCCAGTTGAGCTGAGTAAGACTGGTGAGAATTCATCAGGACCCATCTCAGGGATTCTCAGCTCCCTTTTCTGGTCTCCTGGCCAGACGGTACCAGTCATGCCACATGGCCTGTGCTTTGGACACAATTCTACAGTCTGTCCTATCTTGCTGTTGCTTTTATATTGCCTTTTTGCTGAGCATCCTCCTCCTCCTCCTCTGTCTTACCTCAGCCCACCTACCCCCAATTTTAAGTCCCTCTCATAATGTCTTGGTACTTACAGTGTAACATAACATTGTGACTAATGTAACATAAAAACAAAGACAAAAACAAAACAAAAAAAGGACATAACATTGTCCAACACTGGGTGTTATATGCAAACAATGAATCATGGAACACTACATCAAAAACTAATGATGTACTATATGGTGACTAACAAAACACAGTAATAATAATAATAAAAACAATAACATTGTCCAACAGCTTTTTTCTCAGGAGCTTCAAAAATCAGGGCAGAAATATGCAAATAAAGTTATATCATGTAAGATTTGGAGACATTTAACAGATTATCTGGTCCAAACTTCTCATTTTAGAGATTTAAAAAGTCTCAGTTCCAGAGAGGGGAAGTAAGTAGACCAAGGTAACACAGATATCAGTTTCAGAGTTGATAATAGATTCAGCACTCTCATCTTTTACTCCAGTTTTTCAGAGAAATAACTGGACGGGCATGGTAAGCAAAAACATCGAGTGAGGACTGCTGTGTGCTCCGTCACCTCTCAGTGGCTGGGAATAATAGCTTCTCTGGTGAGATTCTCAGGGTTCTGTGCAAGAGCTATACTAACTACACATGAAGAGAGTTGAAGGGGAAGCTACTGTGTTTTGTTATGCAAGCCATTTATGGAAAAGACCAACTTATCTCCATTGTGGTTAGTAGTTTTGACCAGAATTATTGAATGAGGAGGAGAAACTAATGTGAAGTGTTGAGGAGCAACACTTTATTGCATTCATCCCTATGAAGGAATTATGAGGGAAGACTTCTTGTCTCTACTTTAAGGTTGATAAAACAAAAGCTCCGAGAAACTACTTAATTTTCCTAGTCACACAACTAATACATTGGAAAATTTAGACTTAAACTTGATTTTGTCTAATTTCAAAGCCCAGTTCTTTCTACTATATAGCTTGAAAACTAATTCCAACTGATTCATCCATTTGTTTGCTTATTTATTCATTCAACAAATATTTCTTAAGCATCTACTAACTACCAGCGCCTGTAGTAGGCACGAGGATACATGCCTGAGCTAAAAAAGCCTTTCCTTTATGGAGCTCACATTCTGGCGGTAAATGAAGGAACATCGAGTGACCAAGGAAATGAGCAAGATAATATCAGATATAAAGGAAATAAAGTAGAGTGAGATGACATGAAGTGGGAGGGGCAGGGAGGAGTTAATTAAATAGGGTGGTCAGTAACATCTTCTCAGGGGAGGTTGGGATCAGAGTGTAAGAACAAGAGGATAAATAAAGGGAATAAATATTCATGTTCTTGAAAAACACACAAGGCAGATGTACAGGGGATGGGAGCACTCTCCTCTCCTGCCCATGACCTCTCTTCCACCTCCCCAATGTCCTCCAGCTTCTGAGTACAGGAAGAAGGGACACTGAGGCAGAGAGCTCCAAGGTTGGGGAGAGAGTGCTGCAGAGAAAAGGTGATGGGCTTTGGAATTAGATAAATCTGTGGAACCTTGGGTGAGTTCTTTAGCCACTGAGACTGTTTCCATGCATGAAAATGGGGGTAGGAAAGCCTTCCCACTAGGACACGTGGGGAGCAACTGAGATAATGGATGGGTATCAGTTCTTAGTTGCCAGTAATAGAAACTAACTCATTGATTAATCATAAAAGGAATTTATTAAAGGAAGCCTAGTTACTCACAGAATGAGTTGAAGATGCAGAAAAGCAGGCTGGAGGCTAAGCTCCATGCCCAAAGCCATGCGACAGAAGTAGTCTGATGAGAAAATCAGCTGCCGCCCCTGCCACTAAGTACCGGATGCTACAGTCAGCACTCCTGCCACTTCTGTGCCACCAATTCAACTTTATTGCAACTATTATGCTCCCAGCACTTAGGACATTGCTGGGCCGGGAACTCAAGCTTGCCTCTCCTGCCCAGGCCTCACAGTTGCCCAGCTCAGAACTGATGTCTCGTGGGGGCTTCTGATGGGTGAAGCCTATGTCACATACGTGTGCCCTAGCTGTGGGAGCAGCTGCGGAAGTGACCAGTATAACTTGTACTGTACGGTAGAAGGACTCGTGAAGGAGAGTATTCAAAAGGGGTTGAGATACCAACAAATATGGCAAACACCCACTGAGGATGGAAGATACCTAGCTCTGTGTTTGAGACCTAGCAGATGCTCAGTGAAGGTAAGTTTCTTTTCTCCTTTCAGTTTCACAGATTTCTATCCATCTGATCCTAAGCTTTGAGGATGTATTAATAATGCTGTATGGGTAGATGAAAAGGCCACCATGTACTATTTAAGACTCCCAGAGAGGAATCGTAAATTTAGTCCATGCTGCAGACACCTTCCAGAGAGACAGGCTGCTGACTGAGACTTGGCTCAGAGCAGGAACAACGTGCTTGGCATTTGCCTAAATCCAGCCTAGCCCAGAGGTAGAGAAGCCTGATAAAATTAGGTAAATTGAAAATTGAGCCTCAGATGAACTGCTGAGCTTTTGACTGGGAGCAGAAACATGAAGAGACAGGCCAAGGATCATCAGTAGACAAATGATGAGTAATTCAGTAATTGGTCTTGCTGCCCTGAGCCGCATGCTTCCCTGACCATACTCAGTCCCATAACTGGACATATGCCTCAGTTTCTTAATTTGCACTCTGAGCCTTTTTCCATGCCACCACTTCTCCTGACCTTTGGGACTGAAGACCAGCCTTGAACCCCAGCATACTTGAAAGCTTCAAGATCTTAGCAAAACTGCTCCCTATACCAGGTTCTCTTATCCCAGATAAGATGCTCCCAGAAATGAACCACAATCCTAAATGAAAGCCAATTTGACACTTATTATTTATGGGTGAAATATAGTTTACAACACACTCTCCTTTATATTACCCAATTTGATTCCAGTAGCATCTCTGAATTTTATGTTATTACATTAAACATTTATTGAATAGGATTGCATTTTGGTCAGGCACTGTTCAGAGGCTCCAAGAGGGAAGTGACCTGTCTAAGAGCACACAGACACATTTTATGTTTCTTCCACCTTGCCTAAAAGGTTGTCAAGATCAAATGACATACCACGTGGAAACGTGCTACATGAAAACATCAGATTATTACCAGTGTGGCAATAATATATGGGCTCTTGTTTCTAAGCCACTTCTCTAAAACTCTGGGTGATTTGACAGAGGCGTGAATTTCTGTGAGTATTATGTGAACCTGTGTTGTCTCTCAATGGCTCTCTGATTCCACAAACAGCCTTGTTTTTCTCTGACACCCGTTCTGGCCCCACCTGCCTCCCAAATCACATTACTCCCAGATGGTGATAACCATTGTCCTGGAGTTTAGTGCACCACAGATCTGGAAGGTAAAGGAATCTTGATAAAAATAGCACTGACCTCTGTGGGGGTGGGGGGCGGTGCCTGGGTGGCTCAGTCGGTTAAGTGTCTGCCTTTGGTTCAGGTCATGATCCCAGGGTCCTGGGATTGAGCCGTGCATCTGGTTCCCTGCTCAGGGGGAGTCTGCTTCTCCCTCTCCCACCCTCCCTGATCGTGCTTTCTCTCTCTCTCTCTTTCTCTCTCTTAAATAGATAAAATCTTAAAAAAAACAAAACAAAAACAAAACAGCACAGACCTCAAGGGATCAGTGAGGATTGCATAAGATAACATATATATAGCATTCAGTAAGTGATATCTGCTATTATTGCTTTCATTTTAAAAGTAAAGAAAATAGGGCTCAGAGTAATTAAGTGGCATGTACAAGGGCACATAGCTATTAAAGATGAAAGTGGGGATTCGGAGTCAGGCCTGCATTTCCCTGTGCTGCACTGCCTGCCTATATATAGAGCTCCACTCCCACTTCAAGCCTAGTGCACACCCTTCCTCTTCTTCTAGGCTTCCCACAGCTCCTCAGCAGGATGAATGTTCCCCTCTGTGGCTCTCCCCTTGCCCTGGAGCTTGATAGACAGATATATGAGTTATGAGGGATATGAACCTATACATTTTAAACCACTGTTATAGTATTTGTGCTAAGTAGTCACGCTGTATGGGTAATGTCGCAGTTGGGCTTTGAACCCAAATCCCACCCGTCTGCACCTGATGTCATTCCTGGAGCAGCAGTGAGACAGATGGGCTGAGGAAAGGCGAAGGCCATGGCCTGGCACCCTGTGAGATCTCCCCTCTGTGTTCCCTATCTTGCATGAGCTCTTCTTCATAGGCGATCTCTTATTAGATAGCTTTGTGTGCCAGTTCACTGAACTTGGTATAATTTAAAAAACAGGGAGCCAGGCAGTCCTAGATTTAAATTTTGGCTTTGCCTCTGGCTGCATGACCCTCAGAAAAACTTTTAACCTCTCTGAATCTGATTCTTCGTCAGTGAAATGGAAAGAATACTGTGAGGAATATGAGATAACAAGTATGAAACATCCAGCAAATCATGCAGCAAATATGTGGTAGCTGGAAGTCATTAATCACTAACTATTATAAATACCTCTCTGGATTGAGCCCTCACAGGTAAATGTCTGCCCTGACCCTGCCTCTTTAATTGGAGCCAACCCTCCCTTGTTTCTTATGATAGAAAGCGAAAAGGACCAGCCTCAGGCATTAGGCCCTATTGTATCTGACTAGACTGCCCTTCTCTTCGCAAGCTGTTCCCCATTCTTGATTTCCTGTTGAGAGCTAGCTTCCCGAGATTCCTTAAAAAATCTACAACTTGGCCAATGCTGGCAAAACTGTACTTTGGATTTAGGGTGGGATGCACCCTATACATTGAATTTCTTGGCCATCGGTGGCATTTGTCCAGTACACAGCAGTGCCAACTATTTAATTCCATCTCAAGGTGATCCAGCTCCCTTTCATGGAAAGAAAGAAGCCATAAATTCTAATGTATTCAACACTACTGGGTATTTACCCCAAAGATACAAAAGTAGGGATCCGAAGGGGTACGTGCACCCCGATGTTTATAGCAGCAATGTCCACAATAGCCAAACTGTGGAAAGAGCCAAGATGTCCATCGCCAGATGACTGGATAAAGAA
>NC_138372.1:35425520-35451171 GCF_054177405.1 Leptonychotes weddellii
AAAATAAAATAAAATAAAAAATTACACATTAGAAATGCTTTCAAATAATATGCACTTGGTAATTGTGCATTTCCTTAATCTTTTTCCTAATGAATTGGGAAGGGGAAAGGTTGGGTGTAGAGAGAGAAAGCAGAATGGAAAGAACACTTGTTCAATGACTTGGGGGAAGCAGTACTAAGTCAGCCTATTGCTGATCATTGTGTTTCTGTGACACTTTGGACCCTGCCTTGCTCTTGTGGCTGAGACCTTCCCCCAGTACCCAATCCTTTTGAGTCTGGAGTCCTGCCTTGCTCCCAGAGGTCATACAGGACCTGGGTTGCTCAAGCTCTGCTACTTACTTATGCATGGATCTGCTTGACTCTCTCTGCACAGGTCTGCACTTGGCAGGACTGGAGGGGCTCAATCACTTATGAGCAAGCCACTTAACATCTGAGCCTCTGTTTCTTCAGTTTTATATTGGGGATAAGATTATTGATTTGGCTTACAGACTCTGGATTTAAGCATCCTGGGTTTGAGTTCTGATTTTGCCACTGTTTCCTCCTGTAGAATAGAGATAATAATAGTATGTACCTTATGAGCTATTATGAGAATAAAATAATCCATTCAAGGTACTTGAAACATTATCTGGCATATCGTAGGCTTTCAGTGAATATTAGCTGTTATTATTATTTCTGTTATTATTGTCATCACCTCTTTGACTGTCCATGGAAGCCTATGAGCATCTGAGCAGCCCAGCCACCAATACACACACTAATACACAGAGAGCTAATTAATCCATTAAGGCAGCGGCTTCAATGACAGCTGGGAATGTGTACAAATCATGTTGTTTTTTCCAGACCTGTCATCTCACACAGGATAATGGCTCCCAGGCGGGCCCAGTATTCTGTATGATGTTCCTGGGGAACTCCCACAGGGGTTTCAGGTGGCATGAAAGATGGGATCTTTACCAGAGCTTTTCAGAGAAGGGAAAATAAATGACCTCATAGCATCCCTTCTGACTCAGCCTGTACCTCTGTGGCTCACCATGTGGCCATTTTGTACCTTGAATGCCCAACTGTTGAGGTTTGAACAACATATTAAGGTCCAAAGGAGCTTACTGGCTGACTTAGTAATGATCACTGTTGATAACCACTCTCCTACAAACAGCATTTTACAGTTTACAAAATCTTTTCACACATATTGTTTCATTTGATTGATTCATTCATTCATTTACTGAAAACTCACTGTGTATTTACTATGTGTCAGGCTCTGTGTGAAGTAATAGTCAACAAAATATTATGTTTAAGCACTGAGGATATGCTAGTAAATGAGACTCCAGATGTGAATCATAAAAGGCCCCAACAGTTCACAATCAAATTGGACAGAATTGGAGCATATGAAAGAACAGAAGAAGTACAGTTCCTGTGATGGAACCAGGGCATGTGTGGGCAGGGTACAAATAAGAGAGTGACACTTCTATCTGGGAGGAGGTAGATAAGAAAGACTTCATACCTGGGACTTTCATACCTTCAGACCAACTCAAGTTCCAACTGATCCTGCCGCTATACCTGAGTCAGTCCTGGCACCTGGTTCTCCCAGGGTTGGAAGTCCACCCACGTGCCTGATTTCTGAGCAGTGCCTATTCCTTGGTTTTTCTAAATCTGTATGTCATACTCTGAGCAGTCATTAAGGCTCAGAGTTTTCATAATATGGCTGCCAGCCCATAATCTTGGTTATACCTCTTGATAAACATAATAACATCTACTCTTTGAATCCTGCAGAATTACTGTGAGTATTAAATGAGATCATGAAAGTAGAAATAATGCCAATGATATAAGGGACCTTTATTGAATGACTGATATACATTGATGTACAGACATTAGGTACTTCATGCAAATTTTTGCTCATCCTCACGTATTTATTTCCTACAAATAGATACTAAGCCCTCCATTTTACATAAAAAGTTCAGTAACTTGTCCAAGGTCTATAAATAATAGGCAGTTGCAAAATCCTATTGCAAAAATCCTTTTATTATTATGTGACTATATCACATTGCCTATCTAAAGTGAAAATATATACATACATACAACTAGAGAGCATCTATCATGTGCCAGGCATCAAGGTAGGCATTTTAAATGAAATTCACAACCATAGAGATATTATCTTTTATAAAAATTTAAAAAAGAATAATCTTTTATATCTTTTATAAAATTAAATATCTTTTATAAAAATTAAAAAAAGAATGCTCGAGGATGATGAAAAAAATCAAATAGTTTGTTGATGGTAGAGCCTGGGTTTGAACCCAGGTTGTTTTAACTCAAAAGACATTGCCCTTCCACTCTTCTTGAGACCTGTGGTCTAGTTTTGGTTGTCCTGCTAGTTTACCAGTTGCTTTCCTTCTCTGAGACTCAGTTTTCCCATCTGAAAAATTATGATCTCTAAGAGTTGTTTCAGCTTTAATGTTCTCAGGTTTTAAGATGTGAACAGGTGGAGATGAAAGGCAGACAAAAAGATATTCCAAACTGAGAAAAGCAGGGCTACAGAATTGTCAAGATCAGGTAACATTTAGGAAATGTCAGGCATGTTATGAGGCTGGAGTTAAAGTAACTCCCTTCTTTGGGTAGGGGATCAGAGAAGGCTTCATTTATACTAGACCTTGGAGGATGAGGAGGAGTTTGAAATGTTAAAAAGATGAGCATTATTTCAAGAAAAAGGGAAATACATATAAAGGACTCAGAGGTCTGCAATTACCAAGTATGTTTGGAGAATGGTGATTTGTCTGATGTGGCTTTGTCCTAGGAAGGAGCAGAGGAATCAAGGGAGAGAGGTTGTGATGGCAAATTTCACTGTAGTGGTAGCAGTGGTTTCAGTCTGATTTGGTGAGCTGTCTGCTCATACATGGCAACTTTTGCTCCTAGTCTTCATTAAAGTACCACACAGGTCCTGACAATTTGAGGTTATACACCTAAGCTGGAGTAGTACTATTTTTTACAGAGTGAATAATTAAAAGTTAGCTAGACAATTGAATTCTAAACACTCACACGTATGCACACACACGTGCACAGACACACATCTGCCTTTTTATGTGGTCAGATCAAAAGAAAGACATTTGGATGTACCGCCTGAAGATATTTCTATTAATTCTTCTGTTGATCATAAGAGAGATAGGTATTCAAAGTATAAAATGGTAACAGAGAGCACTGGTTCTTGTTTTATTGGTATTGTGAGAATTCTTTGTCTTGCCAAAGCCTAAGGATATACATCATAATTATACTCCCTTAGGAGGTACTATGGAAATGACCAGAGGCCTTATATATCTTCTGTAGGATGTATGAAACACAAGCCTCTGGCTAACTTTCAGACCACATCTCATATGGGCAATGGGCAGGATCTTCATCATTGGTGGCTTGAAGCCTGTACAGAATAGCAGGCTATCAATGAGAGGCTTTATGGCTGGATCAAAGTTCATGTTTTCCACTTCTCCCCATGCCTTTTGCTTTTTCTATGAAACAGAAAAAAATACATTCAATATTTTCACAAATATTTTCAAGTCTCACAACTTGAAATCCTCAAAATCCTCCCTTTTACATCTCTAAGTAAACAGAACATGTCTTCACTTCACATACATTCCACCAGAGGGTTGTTTGTTATTATTGCCTCCACTTCTCCATTTCCTTAACTTAAACTGGGTACTACTTCCACCTTCTCTGAAATCATTCTCACCAAGCCAAGCAATGATTCTATTGATGCTAAATCCTCATTTTGTTTTTTAAATACTATTTTGGTATTTGACTCTTTTCACCATTCTCTCCTTAAAACTCCCTTTACCTTTGGCTTCAATGACACTGCTCTATCTCACTCTCCTTCACTCATTTTTCCTTATTTACCCATCCCTTAAATTCTGATGTTCTCAAAGTCCCTCTCTCTCAACCTGAAATTTCTCCATCCACTTACTCATCTATCCCTTAAGTATACATCCATTGAAGACCTGTAGAAATGAATCTGACCAGATCCCTGCACTCAAAGAGCTCACAGTCTAGGGGGAGAGAAATATGTAAACAGAGAATCCTAAACAGAATTAGATACCGTTTTGTCTTTACTCTGCTGGATAAAGATGACGTAGTCTGAAGACAAAGGCAATATTAGCAGAGGCCTTCTGCTTCTTCCAGTCAGGTAAAGAAAGACAACTTACATATGCCTACATTTGAACACATTTTGAAAGCCTACATATCATGTCAGATTTAAGTATCCAAAAGAAAAATCATTCAATGACATTAAAATTATTCTATCATTTGATCGCTTGGTCCATTCCATTGCATCATATGTGGGAGACAGCATACTGCAGAGGAAAGAACACAGCTTTTAGGAAAAAACGGGCTTGAGCTGGAATTCTGGCTTCATTTTAAACTATCTGTATTATTTCAGACAGGTTACTCACAAATGCTCAAAAGCTCTGACATTTGTTTTCCTCATCTCTAAAATGTGCATTATATTTTCTTATAAAACTGTTATGAGGATTTGATATAAGAAGCACCTTACACAATTCCTGGTGCTTACTTAGTATTAAAAATGGACATTAGCCCGAGCTTTCTTCTATTCCAAATGTGGGACTAACTCAAAATGAAGACAGAATGTGGGTAATCAAGTGTGTATTTCTGCTCAGGTAACGAGGCGTGATGCATTGGTAAAAGGGCCCAAGATAGCATTGTTTTAAATAAAAGTCCTAAATTCCCTCTCAATCTCCTTGTTCAGATCACTTAAGGGGAGACTTCTGTAGTTCCGCTAATGAAGTCATCCTCAAAATCACTTTCAGACTATTGCTCAATAATAAACTAACTGTATGATAATACACATACCCAAGCCCCCAAGTTGGATGATTTTTTAAGATCAGAATCCATAGAAACAGTCATTGAGAGTCTTAAGGGGGTCATTTGCGGAGATTGGATTTCTCCAAAAGAAAAGAATATACCCGCTTTATTCTCTTTATTTTGCCAGCTCATCAAGAAGAAAACGATGAAAAAAACGCTAATGCCTATGGTACAATTCATCACAGGGAATTTTATGGCAGAAAAATGTTTTCAATTTATAATGGCAGTAATAAGTGACATTGGGCAAGGGCTGAAAGAGAGTTTTTTTCTTCTACCGGGAGTCAGCTAGGAATAGAAGAGGGATGTAATCATTACTCATCCCTGGATGCTGAATGTTCAAAGGCATCTTATACAACAGCATGCATTTTATTACCCTGCTATACGCCAGGCAGAAAAATTTTACCAAATTTTTCCCATGCCCTGTCTATCATAAGTGAGTCCAATTAAGGTCACATGGTGGGAAGGGAGGGTCTTCTCCTTGTCAGAACTGCAAGGCTGACTTTGACAAGTCCAACAAAAGAGCCGTCCTAAGAACAGAGCCATCTTGTAGTGTTTGGTTTAAAAAATGCACTTTAAATGACTCTACCACTGAGGAAACACATACACACACACACACACCCTCATTGTCAGAGTTTTCTCATAAATGCAATGCAGTGGTAGAAAACTCACTGAACACTGTTTCCAAGACCTAAGACATTCCTCATGCTCTCTTGTTGAACTTTCCTCTCTGTCATGGGAAGTCACCAAGATGTGTGAGCACTTACTATCACCATGACCATCACTGCAGTTCTGTCCCTAAGGCCCCATATCATCTTCATCATCAAACTTCACTCATCATTCACTATTTGTTCATTCATTTACATTTACTAGAAAACTCGAATCAATAAGTATTTATTATATGACAATGTGTCAAGCATTAAAAATACAACAGTGATTATGACATGACCCCCTATTTTTGGGGCAGGGTTCTTAATTTGGTAGAGTAGATAACTGAGTAAACAATCCTATCACTGCATGAATGCATGAAAAGAACTCCGCTAGAGGGTATGCTAGGTATTGAGATTCAGAGGTAACAGGAGGGAAGAACACATTTAGCATGAAGGGGCTGAGACAATGCTTCCTGGAGGAGATGCCCTTCTTTTAAGTTGAGTTGTAATGCATGAGTGGATATTTTCTAATAGGAAGTGGATAGAAAGACAATGGCAGGCAGGAGAAGGAATTAGATGTACAAAATGGAAAAATATATGAAACAGCATGGCATGTGCACAGAACAGAAAGTATGGACGGTTGAAAACAGGGAAATTAAATTATTTAACTCTCATTTTAAAAGGAGTAATCTGCCTGCTGTATGGACTATAGGCTGCAGGGTGGCATAAATGAAGGAAGGGACTGCTAGGAGAGGAGTATCTTCACGACAGAATGATTAGGACTTGAGCTAGAGCAGTAATGACAGAGGAGATGAGAAATCAGGAATTATTTTGAATATCATTACTTAACTGCCCCCCATGTTACCTAACTCCTCAAATGTCCAAACTGTTCATTCTACAAATAGAGAAACTGAGGCCTAGAGGGGAAGGACTTGTCAAGGCCATCAAGTGGCTCCATGGCAGAGAAAGACTGCCTCCTCTCTTTGGCCTCCCCAAGTTTTCGACCACCTCCTCCCCAAGTCAATTCCATTGTTTTTCATAGCCTGCAATACCATCTTCCCCGTGGCATTTTAAGAAAACCAGACGGCCTTCAGCAGAAAGTCTGCCCAGCATCAAGACAAACCAGAACTTTGATGTGCTCCAATTGGAGCAGAAAAGATGTGTGGAAAATACCAAGCAAATGTTTGGACTCAGAATCCAAAATAACATGTACTTAACTTTGCAATTTAAAAAATTAAATTCAAACATGTGTCTTGTTGGTTTTCCAGAAAATATAGAATTTTGTAGCATAAAATTAAATAAACACCAGCCCCAACTTGTGGTCTCTCCCTTCCTCCCTCCAGAGTTTTTTTTTTCCCAATTATTTTCAAACTCCCTCATTCCCCAAATTAGTAACTTCCCATATGTTTGGACTCATAAGGCAACTGGTTCACACTGGTTAATATCATAACACACAGGGGACACTCATTTCCTGGTTGCATTATACATAGTCAGTCCTCTGGACATTTATTCATGTGGTTTCTCTGTCTGGTATGCTTCCCCAATGCCCTCTCCTTGTCTGAAAATACTTTGCAGCCTCCTTCTTCAAAGGCTATTCCCCAATTCTTCTTGTCATTTAACAGGGTACTTTATTCCTCCCAAATCTCATTGCAAATCCTCAGCCTCTTCATCTTTACAGTGGAAATAAATATATTTCTACCTGCCTCACAGAGATTGTAAAGATTAAATTAATGAATATCCATAAAATTGCTTTGAAAAGGGTAAAATGCTCAACTGTTAGTATTAATTTTTCTCCCTCCCTTCCTCCCTCCCTCCCTTCTCTCTTCCTTCTTTCCTTCCCTCCTTCCTTCTGGTCCTTAGTTAAAAATACCCTTCCTTTGTTGGGGAGGGGAGGTTCCCCAACCATATAAGTCAACAGACATTTGCAATCAGCTACCTGATGTCTAAGATAAGTAATAAGTGCACCTATTCAGAATATAAGGCCAGTCTTGGGCCTGTTCCTGGTGGCGCAGGCCCTATATCATGTCTAAGTCTTATTCAGTTCTCCATTCCACCAAAAAACATCAATCACTGAAACTCTTAAAAATAACTTGGGTAGACAGAGAAAGACAAGTATCACATGATTTCACTTAATGTGGAATCTAAAAACAAAACAAATGAACAAACAAAACAAACTCTTAAATACAGAGAACAAACTGGTGGTTGCCAGAGGGGAGATGGGTGAGGGATGGGTGAATTTCCAGTTATAAAACAAATAAATCACAGAGATGAAAGTTCAGCATAAGGAATATAGTCAAAAATACTTTTAATATATATAATAACTGGATTGCAATAATATTGCATGGTAATAGATGGTGGCCATATTTATCATGGTAAGCACCGAGGCTTATCTCTCACTTTGTACTAAGGGGTTGTTTCACATCAATTACATAAAATTGTCAAATTGCTATATTGTACACCTGAAACTAATATAACATTATATATCAACTAACTTCAATAATAAATTAAAAAAATAATTCTGGTACTTCCTTCCAACAAAAAGGAATGAGGTCTACCACCCTCCAGTTCAACCTAGAGAGTTCTTGTTTCAGTTTTATATTTTACAGATTTTGAGAAAAGGGTTCCTTTGTTCTAAAAAAGCTTTCAAGTAATTGTTCTGATCCAGAGCCCTCATTTTAGAGGTGTAGAAGTCAGAATTCAGAAAAGGGAAGGAAATAGTAGCCTAAAGACATACTTTGGATGAGCCTTTTCAAAGTTATGTAAAGTAACTTCCAGACCTAGGATAAACCACTATCTGGGTATTATCCCTACCCTGTCTTACCTCCTGGAAGGTTTTCCTGACATCAAATGAGCTAATGAACTGACACCCTGGGTGCATCTTACTTTCCAGAACAAGTGGCTGTCATCATGCTAATTTTGGCTCATTCTCCTGGTTACACATACCAGGAGCCCTGGCAACCAAGATCAAAATCCAGGTAGCATGAAGAAGAACCTTTGGATTCCTGACTCCAACCAATTCCTTAAAGGTATTTTGGGTCAGTGTACATGGATTGCTGCTGAGTCTTATGGCTGAGAGAATTTCTTTTCTCCCAACTCAAGGAAAAGAAGAAAAGCCCTCAACATTTCACTAACAGGCCCTAGTGCTTCAAGGCCAGGAAATGGCAACCTCCTTCTCCTCCTCACTGACTGCAATGAGCTTTAAAGAGTGAGTGGTTAATAAGAAAAAGAGAAAACTGAAATGACCTTGGGTCACTGTAGGTGTTTAGGAAAATGGTGATTTGACTGTTGTAGGAACAAATGGTTGCTAAGTCTCTGAATACAGACAACAAAATTTCAGGAACTTGTAGGTCTTTGTCAAGCTATCTTATGCATGAACTAAACTCTAGACAGCTCTCAAGTGAAACCAAAGTCACAAGTCTGTTTTCTTCTGTTCCATCACATCAGTCCATTAAAGCTTACCCCTCTGAATCTCCATTTCCTTATCTCTAAGATGGAGATAATAGTATCTACCTTGTAAGATTGTCATGATGGTTCAATGGTAAGATGTATGGAAGGCTCTTTGCCCATTTCTGTATTACAATGATGATAAAATAACAATACCTAACACTCATTGAATACTTACTATGTGGTAAGCAGATCCTTTTTTTTTTTTTTTTTTAAAGATTTTATTTATTTATCTGACAGATAGAGAGACAGCGAGAGAGGGAACACAAGCAGGAGGAGTGGGAGAGGGAGAAGCAGACTTCCCGCGGAGCAGGGAGCCTAATGCGGGGCTCGATCCCAGGACCCTGGGATCATGACCTGAGCCGAAGGCAGACGCTTAACGACTGAGCCACCCAGGCGCCCCTGTGGTAAGCAGATTCTAAGCATATTACTTATATTAATTAATTTCATCTTCAACACAAGTCTTTGAGGATTATTATTATCTCCATATTGCAGAGAGGGAAACTGAGGCACAGAAAGGTTAAATTACCTGCTTAAGATCATACAGCTTCACAGTGATAGAGGAGATTCCACCTAGGATGTCTAACTCCATAACTTGAACTTAACCACTCTAGTGACCTGGCTCCAAATAAGTAGGAGACTTAATTGTTTTTATTAATGAGATCAGCACCAGAGAGGAGAGAAGCAAGTGTGGTGTCTTAGAAGGTCTCACAATCCTCAACAGCAGGCAGTCCCACTGAGATGATCCAGAACATAGAAATACTGATGGTTCCCTTCAAAATGGCTCCCATTGACAGAATGCTGGATCCCCACACTTTGCTCTTTGGCATTAATTAAAACAAAGGAGTTAATCAAGATAAACTTCCACACCTGCCCAGCACCAGCCTGGAAGTTTATCATGTCTAAATATGTTTCTCATGCATTTACTGCAAATTAGTTTCTGAAAGTGAATTTCAAGGTCTAGTGACTCTGAGGTTCCCTAACTCTGTTTTCATTAAGTTTTCACAAATGATCTACTGTTGCATTATTCTTTTATAGTGCAGATTTAAGGCCCCACTATGAAAAGCAATTATGCTGTCAGAAAAGTGTATTTTGACTTATTAAAAAATCTGAAAGGTTTCAGAAAACTATTTATTTAGGTTCTCATTGGGAGGGTATTTTGACAGTCCTCAGAAAGAAAGCACTTTTCTGTTGCATACTATTTGGAATAGCCTAATAAAGCCTTTCTGCAAAGTGTATGTGGAGTAGTAGAACAAGCACAGTGCAGGGCATCAAGAAGCCCTGAGTGTTACTCCTGAAGAGAAGCCTTGGGCCTCCCCGTCCTCATCTGGAAAATAGAAGAGTTCCTCACAGGAATTTCTAGAGTAAAAGGAGCATTGAGATTCTATGATTACAACGGCCTGTAATGAGCACTTACCATTCTCATACACAGTTCTAATAGGTATATGTCCAACCCTGAGAGATAGACCATATTATTCCCATCCTTTAGATAAGTAAACTGAAGCTTAAAAAGTTTACATGGCTTACCCAAGATTACATACTACATGCTAAATCTGTGACCCCTATTGAGTATTCTAAGGAATGCTATTCAGAGAAAAAAAAGAACATAGAATAAACTATTGATGCATTCAACAATGTGGATGGCTGACTGACAGAAGTCAGATATAAAAGGGTTCATACTATATAACTTCATTTATATGAAGTTCAAGAATAGGCAAAACTAATCTTTGGTGATATAATCAAGAGTTGCCTATGAAGTGATGGAGAGTGAATGGAAAAGAGCCACATGGGAGTTTTCTGGGAGTGATGAATATATTCTAAGTATTGATTGGGATGGTTACACAGGTGTAGACATCAAAGTTCAAGGAATCCAATGTTTAAATTCAGTGCATTTCACTGCATATAAACCTCAAAAAAAAAAAAGTATGTGGCTGGTGGGCAGTTTGTTTGGCTTGTGAGTCCTTTGCACAGATGCCTATTTACAAAGACTCTACTCCTCCTAAAATGGATAAGCCTGGTGCAGTGTGTCCTCCCTTGGGAACCAAGGGAACTGGTGCAGGGCTCTTCTCTGTCAGTTGTTCCTCCACCTACACAAATCTCTGATGCTAGGGAAGACCTCTGCACTGAGAGAACGAATGTTTGAGGCCTGTGTTTGCACTTTCTTCCTGAATGACCTTAAGTAAATCAAGTCTTTTCTTAGGAGTTTCCTCATTTTAAAATAAAGGGTTTAGATGTAGTAGTCTCTAAGCTCCTTTCTAGCTCTAAGCTTCTCTCACTTTGTACTAAGGGGTTGTTTCACATCATGCTCCCATGCCTGGTTGCTTTCATTATAGAAAGCTGGACAGAATGCAGAAAAGATGCAAAAACTAAAGGGAGATGGTCCAGGTGGGATATGGATTTAGTCCATCCACATTCTCTCATATGGCCATTATCAGTGAAATAGTGTGAAATGTAAAACAGTAGGATTTGCCTGATTAAAATTCCAATTTTGTTCCCAGTCCATGGCCGGGATCAGCACTCAGCTGTATGTTATTGAGCTTACTTCAGTATGCCCTCTCTGTTTTAGACACTGTGCAGTGCCCTTAATGGATGGTTCTTCATCTCATTCTCACAACAATCCTGTGCAGAAGGCATCATTATCCCATTTTATAAATGAAGACATTAATGCTCTGAAGGGTTAAATAATTTGCCTGAGGTTACATGGCTTTCCTATGGTGTAGCTGGAATCTGATTTCATAATCCCTACACTGAACCTCTATTTTAACAGACAGTGTCAACCTAAAGTTACCCTATGGCAGGCAAGGTTAAGAGGCTTAGTTTGTGACCAAGATCAGTGATCAGTGATAACACAGGGTTAGAAAGACTTTGGCAGATGTTATTTTTGAGAAACGTTGTGGATCAAAAGAGAAATAAATTCTAGATTAGAAGGAAAAGAGAACTATTTTCTTGGCACCTACTATTTGTTAGGCAGTAAGAGGTAGAACAGGAGCAACTAGAAGATTCTTATTTCATTGAATTCTAAAATATCCCATTTGTTATAGGTATTACCAGGCTTGTATAGATCAAATGATTGAGCCAAAGTTGACAGACTTAAAACATTCTCTTAATTGAGCACCTAATCCCAATTCTAGTCCATGGCGTGGATGTGTGTGCGTGCGTGTGTGTGTGTGTGTGTGTGTGTGTCTTGGGACAGTACGCACAAAAGAATAAAAGTTGTATGGGAGCTAGAGAAATCTTCAAGCAAATTCTTTTCTTTTTTAAATTGATATGAATGGTACCAAAAATTCACTAACTTGTTTTGGTGATATTCTCATAACTATTAATGGATGTAATTTCAAAATGCCAAGCTACCTATTTGAAATATGGTATAGAAAATAAAACACAGATGAAGTTATTTTATAATATATTTGGATCCTGTTTCCTGGCCAGTTAATTGTAGAAATACCAGCTTTCAGAGTAAATTGTCCTATGCAGCCTGTTCCAACTTCCTAATAAAATATACAGGAAAGACAAAGAAGTAACAAGAACTTATAATATCCATAATTAGAATGACAATCAATCTATTGCCAGAAACTGGGAGTTACCTCTATGAACTCTAATTTAAACTGCCAGAGCTCGGTTGAAGAAAACAGTCAGTGGTCTATTTACGCTTTGCCTCAAGAAATAGAACAGGCCCCCCCACCTAAAAGAAGGTAGAAAAACCACTTCATCTCTAGACCACTATCTCTGAGACTTAGGGGCTGTAAGCCATTAAAAACTGGAAGCCATTCCTCTACTTCATCAGCATTGCTATTGGAGGCAGAGCACTTTTTCCTTCAATCCCTGCCCAACACCATCTCCCCCACCAAACACATCTAAATGTACCTATTCAATAATTTTAGCTCCCAGAAAACATCTAGGCATCCCTGATAACATCAGATGGAACTGAAATCAAGGGCAACTAGAAATGGTATATTGCATCCTAGGGAATGCTATCCTCATTTGTAAAATAAGGTAGTCAAGCACAAAAAACATAAACTAGTAGCTCTGCCTGCTAGAACTAGTAGCTTTGGATTCTTGTGTGCCTGTTTGTTTATTCATTGTGCTCCAGAGAATAAAGAAATATATCTTAGAGGAGATCCCATCTTACTATATCACGGACTAGGTGTGTTAGTTTGGGTGTTTTGAGAATGGGACATCAAAATAGTATAGATGAGCAATAATTTTAGTAGGGGAAATGCCTGTGGGAGATAATGGGGAGGGACCTGCAGGAGGCTGGGAATGGTCAGACTGTGATGCAGGTACTCAAGGCAGGACTTGGAGTAAAGGAGCAAGGGAAGGAAGGAAGGGAGCTTGGATAAAAGTGTTCTAGACTCAACGAGTTCTAAGGAAAGATCAGCAAGGTGAATAGGGAGTCCAAGAGCCAAATCTTCCTGCCAGAGGAGTTCCCTATTACCCAGGAACAAGGCAGCCTTAATATCCCAACTGAGTTCAGTCTTTGCTCAGAGTGGCCCATGGAAAGCATGGCCTCAGTGCAAACAGCAGTGGGTTTCAGTGCAGCAGTGGGACTTTTAGTCAATTACTGTTCTTGCATGAGAAACAACTATGGCTGCCACATTTAGAATGAGTCGGGCAGGAGTACACAACTTAACTTCGTGTTGTAAACTTGAGGAGGAGATATGAACACCTTGATGGGAAATGCCACATCCTATATTTCATCAATCATAAAGACTAGATAAATACCCATAAATTTTAGCTTTTGACAAGGTTGGTAGAGGAGAGATTTATGAACCCAAACAGAACTGAGTCTATTAAACATTCTTATCACTTTCTCATTTAACTCACTTATGTAGTCTATGGAATAAGTGGATGAATCTTTGGGGATGACTACAAAATACTATAAATTTAAACAGGTGGTGACTACAATTACAGCTGCTGTTCCAGAAGTGATACAGTCACTGGATGATATCAGTACTATTCCTGGCACCTGGTATAACCTATTGATTTGGCAAATGTCTTTCTCTTTATCAGTTTCAAGGACTACCAGAAGCAGTTTGTTTTTATCTGACAGGGACTATCACATACATTTCCTATCTTTTTGCAGGGCTATTTTGACCCTCCTGCTTTTTATCCTAATCTAGTCTGTAGATATCTTGATCATCTTGACATCCTGCAGATCATCCCACTTGTACAAGATATTGTATAATAGCAGTATTTTGAGAAGGAAGGTTCTAGTACCACAGATGCTTTAGAAGACACATGTGTGATAGAAGGTAAGAGATAAAACCTTATAAAAAAACTAGGAGGCTATTATTTCAGTGAAATTTTTAAGGTGTCTAGGAGTCTGGAGCATATTGAAATATCCCTCTAAAGTGAAAAATAAATTGTTATGCTTTGTAGTATTTACCTCTAAGAAATATGCACAATGATAGGAGTGGGCCTCCCTCGAATTTGGAGGCAAAATATACCATATATGACTGTGTAGTACTGGTCCATTTACTGAGTAACCTGTAATGCCACAAGTTTTGAATGGAGCTCACAGCAAGAGAAGGCTACAGGACCAGCCTGTAGTAAAAGGTGCTCTGCACTGGGATCTTTCAACCCATGAGATCCAAAATCACTGGCAAATGGTGAGCTCCAGTAGAACAGCCACAGAGTAGTAAGCTAAAGCAAATAAAGTCGTAAGATAAAGACTAAACGTTTGACCTTGGGACATGAAGTGATCATGTGGCCTGGGGTGTTCATCAAGAACTGTGTGTAATCTGACCCACCAAGCCATAAATTTGGGCTTATAATCCATCATCCAGTAAGTCCAGTAAGTCCCGAAGGCACAAGTCAATTGTATGAAAAGGTAGCTTGGATTCCTATAGCATCTCTTCCTGCAGCATTGCTTCCTTTTCTTCAGTCCAACTATGACCTCACAGGAAGGAAGTTCCAAAACTTGGGTGTGGTTTATGAATGATTTTGTGTGTCATGCTGGCAACAATCAGAAGTGGACTGCTACAGTTTTACAGTCCTTAATCAGGGGTGTCCTGGAAGACAATAATAAAGTGAAATCCTTCCAGTGGTCAGAACTTCAAGTAACATATTTGGTTGTTCACTTTGTTTGAACAGATCAATGGTCTTCACTGATTTATAGCCTAATGGTTTGGCTAGATAGATGATCAGGGACTTGTAATGAACAGGATTAGAAGACTGTTGTCAAGGGGATCTGGGCAAGAGTTATGAAAGTGGAACTGCTGGAATGGAAAGAGTGTGAAGATTATGTGAATGCTCACCAAAGAATACCCAATTGCAGAGGAGGTTCCCAACAATTAGGTTAAGGTAATATATTCTTTGGATGTCAGTAAATCCCTTATCCAAGGCCTTACTCAGTGAGTCAGTATAAAAAAAGGCCATAACAGGGGTGCCTGGGTGGCTCAGTCATTAAGCGTCTGCCTTTGGCTCAGGTCATGATCCCAGGGTCCTGGGATTGAGCCCCACATCGGGCTCCCCGCTCCCCGGGAAGCCTGCTTCTCCCTCTCCCATCCCCTCTGCTTGTGTTCCCTCTCTCGCTGTGTCTCTCTCTGTCAAATAAATAAATAAAGTCTTTTTTTTTTTTTTTTAAAAGGCCATAACAACAGGGATGGGGGCTGTGCAAGGATTTACAACATGGACTTTTCCAGAGTATCTAATCTGCTGGTAGTAGAGACCAACACTGATTCCCAGCTAGTCACTCCTAGCTAGTTACCTGGTGGCAGGTTGATTACATAAGATCTCCTTCCATAATGAAGAGGCAGTGATTTGTCCTCACTGGAATGTACATTTATTATGTATTTGAATTTACCTTCACTGTACTCAATGCCTCTGCCAGCACCATCAATCCATGGATTTACAGAAATCCTTATTCACCTTATGGTATCCCACACAGCATTAATTCTGAAAAATGAATTCATTTTGCTACAAAAATACGTCAGTAATGGGCTCATTCATATAGTACTTACTGGTCCTAACACATACCTCATTTACCAGAACAGTTGGCCTGATGGATGTGGAATGATCTAACAAAGATTCAGTTCCAGTTCCAGTTTGGAAACTGAAAATGTGGGATTTTCTCTTATACAATATCATGTATGTTTTGAACCCATGACCAACATATGGTGTTTTTTCTCACACAGGCAGAATATATGCCTCTAAGAGTCCAGGGGTAGAAATGAGATTGGTTCCTCTTATATTACATTTAATAACCCAGTCACAGAAATTTTGTTTATCATCCCAACAACATTGGGCTCTGCTGGTTTAGGAGGTCTTAGTTGCTAAAGGAACACAATAATGGTTCCACTAAAGTGAAAGCTAAGATTATTTAGTGTTCCTTATGCTACTAAACCAAAAGGAAAACAATCCATGCTACTGTATTGGTTGGGGTGACTGATCCTGATTACGAAGGAGGATATGGGTTGCTGTAACACAATGGGAGCAAAAAGGAATAATTCTGGAACCTAGAGCATTCTCTAAGATGCTTTCTAGTACTTCCGTGTCCAGTAACAAATGTTAATGGAAAAATACTACCCAATAAAGTTTCACTGGGGAGGCATACCCTTCAGAAATAAAGATTTGGGTCACTGCACCAGGTAAAGAACACCAAAAAGCTGAGAAATTTGCTGAGAGTAAAGGGGAAATAGAAAGGGTAATTGAAAAAGGAAGTTATAACTATCATCATACCTTTTGACCAGTTAGAAAATGAGTGCTGCAGCAAATACACATCTCTTCTTCCTTGCTTGTTATGGGTGCGTGTATGTGTGTGTGTGTGTGTGTGTGTGTGTGTGTGTGTGTGAATTTATTTCTTCCTCCTTCCTCCTTTTCCTTAATATTTTATATAAAGTTCATTGTTGGTGATTATTTTAAAGTTATCCTTTAGATTACATATTATTCAAATGGGGCTGTGATTAAAAGAGATAACATGACTTCACCTAGAGTTGGAGGCAGTGACCACGGGAACTTTGTGTCCTTCCCTTTTGAAAAGATTGTGAGAACATCTTTATATATATGAAAATTAGCTCCATCTTCCAAGGTGAAAGCATGAGGTGGACATCATTTGTTATATGCCAGTTATTTACCTATTGTTTTTCAGTTCCAAATCCACCCTTTAATACTCTGCTCTATAACGTTGCAAACTACATTTCCCAGATTTCTTTTCTATCTGGCTTCCTGTTAGGTTCTGCCAGTAACTAAAGGGAATTTGGAAGGCGGGAAGAAGAGGGGAGAAGAGACTGCTTTTCTGCTTTCTGTGTTTGTTTGCTCCAGCTTCCAATTCTTTTGTTTGTTTGTTTTTTGTTTTGACACTCCTAGAACCAACCTCTCCATGCCTCTCAGAGGTACAGACAGGCACAGACAGGCAATGCTTCCTCCTCAGAGAAATGAATTCAGTGCTACAGAGTCCCCCTCTAAACTCCTAGGTTCTGGTGACTCCAACTCATCCCTTTTGTTCCCCTAATCCCAGCAGTGATAGCAGCTTCCTACAATATAATCTCTGGGTTACCTCAGTGTTCCCTTTTTGCACTTTTAATCCTCCACATCTGGTAATAATTTTCATATACTAAACCCTTCTGTTGAAACAGTGTAGTCTAGATTCCTAAATGAATCTAAGTGACCCAGTCACATAGAGATATGCCCTTGTAGCAGCAGAGTTAAATAAGATCCCAAAAGTCACAAGACAAGGCAATGGCTAAATTGCCTTAATTAATACCTACAATGTTTTCAATCAGTTTGTTTTGTTTTGAGAATAAAGAGTAAAAGAACCAAAGAATACCTGTGTACTCAAAGATAAATAATTAAACACCTAGCTGTAAAAGAGTTAACAACAAATTTGTGCCCTCTATAAATGGAGATCTTGGTGTATGGTCTATTTAGTAACCATCAAAATAATTTAATCCCACTTGGCAAAAGCTAGAAAACATTGAGGACTCCTCCCTTCCCCAATTAACTATGTCCTGATTCTTTCCAAACTAAAATCCTACATTCTAACTGGACCCATAATATACTCTATGTGTGTATAAATATGCACTGATCTATAAATTAGTATCTCTGCTTTCCTCAAATCACTGACTTGCATCCTAAAACTGTGATTTTCAAATCTTGTGGCACAGAATATTTTTTTCTTTTTAAGATTTTATTTATTTGACACAGAGAGAGAGAGCGAGAGCAGGAACACAAGCAGGGGGAGTGGGAGAGGGAGAAGCAGGCTTCCTGCCAAGCAGGGAGCCCGATGCGGGACTCGATCCCAGGACCCTGGGACCATGACCTGAGCCGAAGGCAGACGCTTAACGACTGAGCCACCCAGTAAAGATACTTTATAACAGTATCTTTAGAACCTATTGGGAATTTTTCCATATGGGGCTTCAAGGTATTTTAAAAAGTGATTTCTAGGAGAGGCATCCATTCAAGGGCCTTTACTAAATGCTCTTATACATAGTTCCTTTCCACAGCTATATTTTTAGCTCCTATAACCATTCAAGTTGAGCATAATTAGAAGAAAACAATAGCTAAAGCCCTCAAATCTTGTGGCACAGAATATTTTAAAGTAGAATTCATTAATTCATTTTTTCAACAAATATCTATTGCATGTCTACTATGTTTTAGTGGACTGTGCTAAGGAATGAGCATATAGAAGGAGCAAAAATTGTCATGTTCCCTGACCTCAAAAGCTTACGGTCTATGGAGGAGATAGACATCAATCAAAAGATCACACGTATAATTTGAAAATTCAAAAGTGGTAAGTGTGAAGGTATAAAGTATATGAGGATCTATAACAGAGATCTGGACAAGGTGGGGAGAGGGAAAGCAGAAAAACAAACCAAAAAAATTTTTTTTCGATATTTTTATCCTAAGAAGAATGGGAAGTCATTAAACTGTTTTGATTTTGGAGGATCTTAAGTGATAAAATGGGCATTTGGCTTGCCAAAGAGGATAAGTTCTATAAAATTTGTACAGGTAGGGATGCAAAATGTAAGGGAAGAACACTAGATCAGAAGACAATTCAGGGATTCAGGGATTATTATTATTATTTAATTGTTTATAAATATTTGAATGACAATTTTAAAGGCTGTTTATGGTACTTCCCAATTTTGTATACAATAAAGTTCTAATCAATAAATTTTGTCTATAATAGAGTTATCTCTGAAATATATACATATATAATAACTTCATTTTATAGATGATTAGTCACAAAGGTGATAAGAATATCTTACAGTTATTTTTTCCCTTCCTTCAACTAGACCAAACTCAGCTCTGTCAGAGCTGTCCCTAGGTAGATTCTAAATATAAGTACAGCAGTGGGCAGCTGCTTCTCTCCAGCCACATCCATTCCTTACAAAATGCTGAGATGGTGCTTTTTTGCTTTAGCTATTGTTTTCTTCTAATTATGCTCAACTTGAATGGTTATAGGAGCTAAAAATATAGCTGTAGAAAGGAACTATGTATAAGAGCATTTAGTAAAGGCCCTGAATGGATGCCTCTCCTAGAAATCACTTTTTAAAATACCTTGAAGCCCCATATGGAAAAATTCCCAATAGGTTCTAAAGATACTGTTATAAAAAGGATAGCCAGATTGCTGCCTAACACAATCTATGGGATTGACAGTTAATCCAATGTAATCATAGAATCATAGATTCATACATTTAAGGAAACACAGAACCTTAGAACTTTAGAACTGTAAAATAAAACACATTTTAAAAAAAGATTGAAGCAGTTAAAAGTGATCTTAAGACCCATATGCTTCAACTATCTACTCCATATTTGAACTTGATACATCTGAGCCCCTAGGTGGCTGCTAACATTCTGTTTAGATGCATAGAGTTATGAGGGCTTGCTATCTTCCTAGGCAGCCTGCTTCATAGTTAGGCAGCTCTAAATATTGGAATGATTATCTGAAAGCAGAGACGGAATCTGACTTCTGGTTGTGCCTACACATTGGTCTTACTTCTATTAACAGGGCTATAAGTGTTCAAGGAAAAACAACAACAAAAATCCAAGATCCTTTGGATTAATTTTATTTCCTTCACCCACGGACATAGCAACACTAGGAGCCAATCAAGAACATCTGTAATGTTAGGTGGCCAGGGTCTTAGTTTCCTTCTGTTGCCTCCCAATCATTTTTCTGTATAAGAAATCTGAGTTAACCCTGTTTCCTTCTTCTCCTTACTTCTATGCATGATAAGGGAAGTTTATTGAGTGCATTCGGTGTTCTACTCCCTATTTAAGGACTTTATGGGTGTAACTCATTCCTCACAATAAGACTATGAGTTAAATTATCATTATCCTCATTGTCTAAAGGAGAAAGGTGAGGAACAGAAAAAGTATGTACTATGTACTGGTTTCTCAATAATGAGTGGTACGGCTGTAATTGAAATTCAGAACATCTGGATCCATAGTATATGCTCCTAACCACTGTGTTAGACTAGAATATGAAAAAAGAACACTAAAAATTCTTGTAAAAAAGAATGTTGAATTTGCTGGTTTAGCAAAGATAAAGATTTATCTAACAATGGACAAACGCTATCAAATGTACAATGTGATCTTGGGCAAATTATTGCCTTCTCTGGGCCTTAGTTTCCTCAGCAGTAAGTGGAGCAAAGCCTTTAAATGTTTTCCAAGTCTCCTTCTAGTCTGAAATGCAAAGAACTCTACCAATATTGGTTTGGATCAGAGTTTAACTACAAAGATTTCCTGAACCCCAAATATGTGTCAAGCTTAATAACTTCCTAGGAACACATGAGGAGACACAATTGAAATCAAACAAATAGAAAACAAAGTGATAGAGGCAATAATAAAAGTGTGTACACAGAAAAGCAGTCAACTCTATCTTGGGGAGGGATGGGAGCCAAGGAAGACTCTAGAGAAGAGTTGACACCTGACCAAGGTTTTGAAAGACAGCAAAGAGTTCACTAGGTAAGATAAGTGGTAAAACGCCCTCCAGAGACATATTAAGGAGGTAGAAAGGTATGTTCAGGACCTGGCAAGCAGTTCACTATGACTGAAGAGTAAAGTATAAGACAAGCAGTAGGGAATAAGACTGGAGAGATGGGTAGGGATCAACGACAGGGCTGTGGTGTCTGGCTAAAGAATTAAAACTGGGCTTTACAGAATGACAGGATAAAAAACATGAATTTGCTTTTTTATTTTTTTTTTAATATAAGCATGATCAGTTGTAGAGACATTATTTTGGAATTGTTACTCATCAGAAATGACATCCCTGAGACAGAAATTGTTTTCAATGCAATAAAAAATTTTAACTTTTTTCCCCTTCATAGTCACATGGAAGGCCAGTATATTCTGATACTTAAAAAAAAAAACCCTACAGTTCCACTTATGTTGTCATCTAGATAAATTGTCCCAATTATGGGTAAAAAATGGTGCAAACAGCAACCTCCTAGAGGGCTGAGGAGAAGAGGTTGAGAACGGTGTGTTCTGTTAGGCTCTAACTTGGCGGCTGCTTCCAGGTTTATAGATATTCAAAGGGAAATAAGGACAAGGAGGTTCTAGGGGAGCTACTCAGCATGTTCAGAGATATTGGTAAGAGCTCACTGACAGCTCAGGCATCCCACAGGGGAATCTGGACCTTGCTCATTTTTCAGAGTTAAACAAGATTATTGTGCAACTCAACAAAGCAAAATTATGGTGAAAACTTATCCAAAGTTTTTGTCAGGTAAAGAAATAATAAATGTAGGAAATTCAAGTTAATTTCATAAATTCATTCATTTGTTCATTCATTCATTCATTCAACAAGGAAATGTTAATTGAGAAAATAAGTATATTAGAACTTAGGTACTGGTCATGGTTCAGACATTTACTAGCTGTAAATTCCTGGGAAAATTAATCTCTTATGCCCCAGTTTGCTTTTATTATTTTAGCTATACTAAGAGGAGTGATAATAATAATAATAGTGATGATGATAATATCTATACTTTTAGGGGTAGGAAATAAGGGGGTTGATTGAAGAGATATCTAGGGATAGAAGCAACCAGAATCAAACTTGATAATCATATAAATGAGGAATGAGGGGGAGGAGAAGCCTAGAAAGGTCCCCAGGGTTCTGATCTAAGACTAGTTATAGAACCAGAGAACACAGTAAGGAAAGACTAAAGAAATTTTATTAGGATTCTGTTATGTGCAAGGCATGCCAAAAGAGAAGCTGATACTCTCAGAGCTGAGGCAAGAGTCTTCTACTTGGGTTATTTAGGAGAGACATACAACAACATGATAATTGGAAAAATGAATTTTGGGAGGCTATAGGAATTCACCAAGAAAGAGCTCAAGGAAGGTTGGTGAAATCACAGCAGGCATAGAGGATTAACAGGCTGAAGATTAAGTCTAACCTCATCAAATCCAGCTTCTACCGCAATTTCTAAGATACGGAAATTAAGGTCTAAAATGGGAAAATAACTTGTTCAAGGTCACATAATAAATTAGGGGCAGGCCCAGGACTAGGGATATAGCTCTTTTACTGCTACACTGGTCTCTGTGCTCCCACAGAGACCTGAATAGGGGAGTTCTCTGGCACATTCCAGCCTACCCACTGTAAAACAGGGCCTTGGCTAGTATGTTTTTTCTTTGGTTTATTTTTGTTGTTGTTTTACTTAAAAAATAAAATATCTTTGAGACTCAGTTCTCTCATCTGCCTATCACAATTCTTCTTGCAGACTCATAATGCACATTAGGTTCTGAAAAGACTTGAAGAAAAAAACCCAAAAAACAAAACAAAACAAAACAAAAAACAACTGTAGGGGTGCGCGGCTGGCTCAATCAGTAGAGCATGTGACTCTTGATCTCAGGGTTGTGAGTTCAAGACCCACACTGGGTGTAGAGATTACTTAAAAATAAAATCTTTAAAAAATAAAATGAAAAACTATTTAATACTGCTTAAAAAAAACATTTTCCCATTAATTTCTACTATCTTATAACATCTATCTATACTTCCATGAAACACTATTTGAGACAATTGAGAAACAATTAAGATAGAGAGATGCAAAGCTCATAACCTGGTCTAGGGGAAGAAGGTAAAATAAGTAGGAGTACGTAATGCCTAAACTGTGTCTGGGACAGTGAGTAAAAGTTATTCTGAAGGAGGAGATGGGAAATGGGGAAGGCCTTTTGGGCAGAGGGAACATAGAAAAGTGTCACAGCATGGTATCTGCAGTATTTTATAGTGGGCAGTGAGCATAAGGGAGTAGAGGAAGGTAAAGATAAAGGGGTAACTAGACTCTATATCAGGAGGGGCTTATGCCATAACAAAGAATTCGGGAGGACTTATACCTCTGGCTTAGATAGAATAATTAGGGACTAAATTTATCCTACCACCTGAAACAACCAAAAACCAGATGAAATATATGAAAAAATAATTTTTAAGACATTGGCCATCAGGCAATGAAGGACAGTGATGGATGGCTCTAAGATGGAAAACTAATGTGGTGGGCCATAAGATTGCTCCAGCTTATGCCTTGAGAGTTTCCAGGACCTGACACAGGGAGGGAAACCCAAGTAGAGTCTGGCAAACTTGCTGCATTAAGGAGATGAAGCCGATAGTCTGGAAAGACTAAGAGTTTGCAGGTTAGAGAGCTAGAGTTTGCAGGTCAGAGAACTGGAGAGGACAGAGCTGAAAAGAGAAAACACTCTGGAGATCTGTCAAGGGTTCCCCTTGAATATTCAGCAGAATAATGATTGGTACATGTATGTGAGAAAACTAAGACTGGGGAAAGAAGCATCTGAGAGGATTAGAGGGAACAGTGCCCGATACTCATAAGAGGCCAAGAGCAGTGCCTATACCTACCAGATAAACTGGAGAACCTCATAATTCACAGGGGATTTGAGTAGAATACTCACATAGGATTTGCCTCAGTAGCGGGGAATAATTAACCCTAGGCCAAACACTACTCTGAAACCACCTAATGAATTTAAAAGCAAGACTTGAAAGGACAAAACTATTTCTAAAGAAATCAGAGAGGGAGACAAACCATGTAAGACTCTGGACTCCGGGAAACAAACTGAGAGTTACAGAAGGGAGGGGGGGTAGAGGGATGGGGTAACTGGGTGATGGGTATTAAGGAGGGCATCTGTTGTGATGAACACTGGATGTTATATGCAACTAATGAATCACTGAACACTACATCAAAAACTAATGATGTATTATATGTTGGATAACTGAACATAATAAAAAAAAGTAACTTAACCACATCCTAGAAGAAAGAACATTTATAAGAATATAGACATTTAAGCCAACATGTTAAAACATTTAACACAACAGGTTAAAATTATGCCATCTAATAAATGTCTGACATCTAGTAAAAAATATCAGAAATGCAAGGAATTAGGAAAATTCTTCCTGAGGGGAAAAGTCATATCAAAATGGGCCCAGAACTGATACAGATGTTAACATTAGCAGAAAAAGAGATTAAAATAGTTATAACTGTATTCTATGTGTTCCAAAAGTCAAGAAGGGACATGAATGATATAAAAAAGACCCAAACTGAACATCTATGGATAAAAACTACAATACCTGAGATTAAAATGTATTAGGTGTAAATAATGGCAAATTAGACACTGGAGATGAAAAGATTAGTGAATTTGAAGACACAGCAATAAAAATATCCAAAAAGAAACACACAGAAAGACTCCCTCCTGTCCCAATTCCTAAATTAACAAAGCATCTGTGAGCTGTAGGGCAACTTCAATAATCCTAATATACAGAAATTGGGACTCCTGAAATGAAGGATGAAAATAAAAAATGTCCAAGGTAACAATGGGTGAAATTTTTCCAAATTTGATGGAAACTATAAACCTGTTGATACAAGAAACTCAATGAGTGCCCCCCCAAGTAAAAGAAACATAAAGAAAACTGTATCAGGCACATCAAAATAAAATTTGTCAAAGCCAGTGATAAAGAGAAAATCTTGAAAGCTGCCAGAGGAAGAAACCTTATGTGCAGAGAAACAAAAGGAAGGATGAAAATAGTTTTCTCCTTGGAAACTATGTAAGTGAGAAGATGATAGATCAACATCTTTGAAATACTGAAAGAAAAAAAAAAAACTTTCAAGCTAGAATTCTTCTCTACCAAAAATATCTTCCAAAACTATGGCAAAATTAAGGTTTTTCAGACATAAAAAGTTGAAAGAATCCATTACTAGCAGACCCACACTCTAAGAAATGTTAAAGGAAGTTCTTCAGGTAGAAGGAAAATGATACCAGATAGAAATCTATCTACCACAAAAAAAAAAGAGAGAGAGAGAGAGAACCAAAATGGTACTTACATGAATAAATATTTAAGGATGTGTCTTATTACTTAAATAACTTTAAAAGATAATTCACTGTTTACACAAAATAATAATATAGTATGGGATTTGTAAGACATATAAAAGTAAAAGGTATGTCAGCAATAGCACAAAGACTGGAAGGGAAGAAGCAGAAATATACTACTGTAAATTTCTTATGCTTATATGAAGTAGGTAATCTGTGATAGTTAAAGATATATACTACAAACCCTAAATCAACCACAAAAATAGCACAATTGAGTTAAAGTTAATAAATCAACAAAGGAGATAAAAAGGAAGCCAAAAAATGTCCACAATAGCCAAACTGTGGAAAGAGCCAAGATGTCCATCGACAGATGACTGGATAAAGAAGATGTGGTATATATATACAATGGAATATTATGCAGCCATCAAAAGGAATGAGATCTTGCCATTTGCAACGACGTGGATGGAA
>NC_138372.1:35451671-35472253 GCF_054177405.1 Leptonychotes weddellii
AATGAATCATGGAAAACTTCATATAGAACTAATGATGTAATGTATGGGGATTAACATAAGAATAAAAAAAAAAAAAAGAAAAAAAAAAAAAAAGGAAGCCAAAAGAAAAAAAAAAGAAATCTCAACAAATACTCCAAAATACTGCAAAAGAAAACAGTAAAAGAGAAAAAAGGAATAAAGAACAGATGGGGCAAACAAAACAAAGAGCAAAATTATAGATTAAACTTTACTTTATCAATAATCATGTTAAATTCCATATATGAGTGAAATCATATGTATTTGTCTCTCTCTGACTGGTTCATTTCGCTTAGTATAATACACTCTAGCTCCATCCATGTGGTTGCAAATGGCAAGAGTTTATTCTTTTTCATGGCTGAGTAATCACTCATTTATGGAGTTTAAGAAACAAAACAAATAATCACGGGGGGAAAAAAGAGAGAGGCAAACCAAGAAACACACTCTTAACTATAGAAAACAAACTGATGGTTATCAGAGGGGAGGTCAGTGGGGGGAGGGGTTAAATCGATGATGGGGATTAAGGAGTGCACTTGTTGTGATAAGTACCAGGTATTTATGGAAGTGTTGAATCACTAAATTGTACACCCGAAACTAATATTACACTGTATATTAAGTAACTGGAATTTAAATAAAAACTTAAAAAATAATCATGTTAAATGTAAGCAGTCTAAACACTGTAATTAAAAAAGTAGAGGGCGCCTCGGTGGCTCAGTGGGTTAAGCATCTGCCTTCGACTCAGGTCATGATCCCAGAGTCCCAAGGATCGAGTTCTGCATCTGGCTCCCTGCTTGGTGGGGAGTCTGCTTCTCTCTCTAACCCTCCCCCCTCTCGTGCTTTCTCTCTCTCACATAAATAAATAAAATATTAAAAAAAAGTAGAGATTGCCAGATTGGATAACAAAGCAAGATCCAACTATATGCTACCTTCAGAAATGCAGTTCAAACATAAAGACACATATAGATTAAAAGTAAAAGTTTGGAAAAAGGATATACCATTTCAACACTAATAAAGAAATAAAAGCTGGAGTGGCTATATTAATATCAGACAGTAGACTTCAGAGCAAAGACTATCAGGAATAAAGAGGGGAATTTCATAAAAATAAAGGTGTCAATTCATTAAGAGGACATAACGATGCTAATTGTTTATGCATCTAATACCAGAGCATCAAAATACATGAAGCAAAAGCTGATAAAGTTGAACAAATCCACAATTAACAGTCATAGACTTCAACAGTCCTCTCTCAGTAATTGATAGAATACATACATAGAAAGTCAGGAAGGATATAGAAGACTTGTACGGCACTATCGACCAACTTGACATAATTGGCATTTATTAAATACTCCACTCATATATAAGAGCAGAATATATATTTTTCTGAAGTGCATGTAGAACATTTACCATGTAGACCACATTCTGAGCCATAAAACAACTGTTTTATATATATATATATATATCTGACAGAATCTACAGAAAAGCTACAAGAACTATTAAGTGAGTTTAACAAGGTTGCAGGATAAAATACAACCATTTTAAAAGATAAAAATGCAGCCTTATTCAGGGATCTTAATGTGGTTCCATGAACACACCAGACTTTTCATATGTCTAGGTTTTCTTATGCTGAGACTCCACCTAGAATGTTCTTACTTTCCCTTTCGTCATGCTGTCCCCTTCCCACAACACCCTTAAGACAGTCTGATAAAAAGCCTGTTTATTTTTCAAGATTTAACTCAAATACCACTTTCATCATAAAACCTTTTTTGACCTACTCTCTCACTCCTCTGTCACAGGAGATAAAATTTATATATCTTTTGAACACTGTCTACACATACCTAAAATAGAATGCATCTTTATCATTGTGAAAGACTCATCTATGAGCTACTTGAGGACAGGGCTTTTTCTCATCATTCCATAAAATTTAGATTGGATAAATAAATATCTTCTCACTATGGTAACTAACAACTGATGCCGAACTATCTGTGCATGTTTCTGCCCCCCTCACCAAATTCGGGGCTCCTTGTGGGTGGGGGTTGTGTCTGACTTCTTTCTTATCCTCATTATCTAATACAATGCCTGGCATATGGAAGATCCCTTATGTATATGTGCTGACAATGCCTATGTGAACAGTGTGGGAAGGATCTAAGTTTCCCCACTTCTGGAAGAGAATATTTCAAAGACCACAGGGTAGGGATAAGGCTGATAACAAATAAAAGCATGAAAGACAAAACAAGTCTCTCCTAAGACAGCAGGAAGATTGCCTTGAGCAATCTCTCTTTATAGGCAAATGTTCCGCCTTTGCTACCAACCTGTTGGTCAATACTGAGAGCCCATGGCTGGGACAAATGAGGCTGCATTATCTTTTCCTAGCCAAGTTAAGATATCTCTAGTATCCCCATAAAGTGTGAGATAAGAGAAAGGGGAATTCAATTTAGAAGACTTTCATAAGTCTTCACTGAGGTCCTCCCAGGCATAGGACTGGGCAGGTAGAGGGAGGAGGCCTGCCAGCATCAGTATCTTATTACTGCTGGCTCCCCTGGCCTGAGAGGTCAGCACAGAAATGAGTGTCCCAGGGGAAATTTAGCTTGAGAGCAGTGATTCTGCCTTTCAGCATGTTGATAGACTAACTCTGTTCATCCCCCACCCCAACCACCGCAACATAACAGATGGGGCCATTTACTTAGCCTAAGAAATTTAAGAGCTGTGGAAGGGACCTTTTAGAGATCATCTGGTCCAACCCTCTCATTGGCAGATGAGGGGGCAGAGGCCAGAGAGCAGAGATTCAGAGGCAGAGGTAGAGGCGAAGGCAGAGGCAGAGGCAGGGTTCTGGTCTCCACTTTCTCTTGACACAGTTCTGCAAATCCTTTGGGTTTCAACAATGCCTACAGGGTAAAGTCTGAATGTATGGGCATGTCCTTCAAGGTCCTGATCCTAACAAAACTTCTGTCCTGATCCTGTCCTGATCCTAACAAAACTTTCCACTCTCATGTCTGCCTATTCCCCACCTGTCTTCCAGCCACAGTGTACATTCACTCACAGTTCCTGGAACATCCCATGTACTCTCACACACACCTCTATACCTTTGCTTGTGTCATTTTCACAATTGCCTAAAATGACATTTCCTTCTTTTGCTATCTGGGATATTCCTACTCAGCTTTCAAAATCTAGCTCAGATGTTGCTTCTTCAAAAACTTCCTGGATATTCCAAGGCAGAACTCTCCCTGTACCATGCTTTTAGCACTTTTTATATGTATCAGTTATGCTTTATAATGTAGCCTAAGTATTTGCTATGGTCATATATATTAATACATGAATGTCCACATGCATATGTTGTTTGGAGGAATTGTCTCCATTTAAAATTACCAAGGGTATATAAAAGGAAAATACCTTATTTATGCAGCTATTTATGAGGACCCACATTTGGTGGTGTAGTAAGTGCCCAGGATGATATTACTGCCTCAAGAACCTGCATGTCTTACTCAAGTCATAAGCACTTATTTATACCAGAAACACTACAATATATGGCTTATTTATGATGCTAAAGACACTTTCTATGAAATCATAAATCAAATTGTATTTATAACATACAATTTATATATATTAATTAAGATATTAATAGACAGTGCTGTATTTGCTACAGAAACTCTCAGTAGATTAGTTCTTAGTATTGGATAGATTTCACATGCATAGTTATGTCAGGTACGTATATGTAATTCCAATGTTTATATAATCCATGTTCTGTAGTATTATCAGGTGAAAAGAGCACATGCAACTAAGGGGACTTTGTCTTAATATAAAAAGTTAAAAAAATATACAAATTTTCAAACATAATTTGAGCCAAAATCATGAGGCTTGTTCACTTGGCTGCTTCACTGGCTCTCCATATAAACCTACATTTCAAAACACTAAGCCTACCACATTAGGCCTCTCCTATCATGGCTGCTATGCACTTTCTCCTTCTCCATTACTCCTGCTCTGATGAAACATGCACCACATAGGCTTACTATGCCTCTATACATGCTCTTCTTCCTCCACTCTTCACCTGGCTAAAACCAACGTATCCTTCAAACTTTAGTTCCACTTTCACCTCATCTGATGCCACTAGCTTGGCCTGGTGCTTCTTTTGGCTCCTACAAGTCCTGGGCTTCTCTCTGCTACAGCACAAATCATACTATGTGGTCACTGTTTACATTTAAGTCTCTCTTATTACACTAAAGACCTTGAAAGCAGAGATCCATTTGGTCAATTTACAGATATTTGTTAAATGTTTACTAAGGAAGCTGGGCATTATTCTAAATGCTGGGGATATAGCAGTGAACAAAACAAAGGCTCTCCTCCCAAGGAATTTACATTTCAGCAAGAGAAAACAGTCTTAAATGAGTACACAAAAATTAAATGAGATAAATTCAGCTACTGATATAGGCTATGAAGGAAATTAAATGACATCATGTGATAGTGACTAGATGGTACATTTTAACTAGAATGATCAGGAAAATTCTCCCTGCAGAGAGGACCTCGGCTAAGAGCTGAATGATGAAAATTCCCCTATGGGAAGAGTTCTAAGTCTTGGAGAAATGAATGAACTTACTGTGTTTTTGTAAGAAGGTGACAGTAGCTAGATTTTAGTGACTGAGTGAAGAGAAAGAGGTAGGATAAATAGGCAGAGGCCAGGTCCTGTAGGGCCTTACTGATCACGATAAAACCTTAGATGTTATTCTAGTTAGAATGGAAGCCATTGAAAGGTATTAACCAGGGAATGATATGATCTGGCTGCTGTATGGAGAGTGGACTTTACAGAGCAAGAAGAAAGGAGATCAGTGAGGGGCTGTTTCAATAGTCCAAGCAAGATGTGATAGTGACTGACTTGGACTAGAGTTATGGCAGAGGAAATGGAGGAAAGTGATTGGATTAGGACATTTAGTAGAGACGGAGTTGGCAAAACTCACTAACAGATTGGATGTGAGGTGTGAAAGGAAGACAGAAATTAATGATGGCCCTTGGGTTTTTACCTGTGGCCATATACTATGATGGAAAAGACGAGTTAAAGAGTAGAATGTATTTGTTTTGACATACCTATTAGACATCTGGATAGAGATGTGGTGTAGGCAGTTTGATTATACTAGTCTAGAGTTTAGGAGAAGTTAAAGTTGAAAATATAGATATGGAATTCATTAATGTATAACTGACATTTAAAGCTATGGGAACAGATTGGATTACTGGGAGAACCAGTATAACTGGAGAAGAGAAAAGATGAGAAGGCAGAGAGGTAAGGGTACTTCAATATTCAAACTATCGTAGAGAAGGAGCCATCAAAGGATTCTGAGAAAGAATGGCCACTGAAGAGGACAATTAAGAAGAAAAGGAGGAAGAGGACCAGGGAAGTGTGGTGTCTTGAAATCCTAGAGAAGAAAGTATTTTAAGAAGGAAGATATGAGTTAATGGTGTGAAATGCTGCTGGGAGACCTAGGAACATGAAGACAGAGAAATGACCATTGGAATTGGCAGGATGCTGGTTTAGGATGATCTTGATAAAGGCCATTTCAGAGGACCACTGGGGATAGAAGCTCAACCCGAATGGGCTAAGAAGACTGATGCACAGTGAGGGAGTGGGAAGAATGAGTATAGATAATTCACTGGAAAAGGTTGTTATACAGTGGGGCAGAGAAATGGGATGTAGTCAGAGGGAAACATGAGGTCAAGGGAGGAGTGCTTGAAAATACTCTTTCTCCTTCTCTCTCTCTTCCTATCTAAAGGCAGAAAATATCATGGCTTATTTGCTTGAATATAGGAAAACCGAGAAAGTGATAAATATAAGATATAGATAAAAAGGAATAATTATAGGGATCAGATAGGGTCTAGAATACAGGAGGTTAACTTCAGACAGGAGCAAGGGCATGTTTTCATTCTGACAGAAGTAAAGTCAATGTATGGATACATATGCAAGTAGGTTGGTGAATTTTGATATCTCATCATATGGCTACTGTTTTCTCTATTAAGAATGAGATGAAGTCATCAGCTAAGATGACCTACTTGACTCCATTACCCAGTGTTTAGAACAGTGGCTAGCATATAAAAAAGGACTGTGTTTGCTGAGTGAGCCAGTAAACCAAACAGAATTGCACACGATCTGGCCCCATGAGTTGATAAATCTTAACTCAAAAGGAAGAGTTTTTAGTCTTAAATAGGTCTTGGGTCTACCACTTGCCAGCTTTAAGACCCTGACCAAAATACTTAAACTCTCTGAGCCTGAGGTTTCTCAATCATAAATTGGGGATTAAATGCCTATTTCACAGGCATATTATAATAATCAATCAGACAGTACACATAAAACACTTGGCACAAAGCCTGGCACATAGCAACTGCATAATAAATAGATATTGCTACCCATAATGGATATTGCCATAATTGTTGCTACTCCAAATATTACTGGTAACTACCAAAATCTTCCATCTGTTTCTTCAGATTGCAGATGAATGCAAAGTAAAAGACCCTGTCTTAAGAACTCTTTATAGTAGGCTTCTCTTTGAAATGGTAGTTTGGGTGCTTTGGGTGATCCAAAGAGAAAAAATCCTTTAGGTTGGATAGCCAGAGAAAGTTTAAAGGCAACAGCTTGAAGGTTGAAGCCAAACTATTTCATGTTTATCTGCATTTTTAAAAAGTGTAATTGCTTCAGTTATTCCTTTCTACCTTCACAAGAGTTTGTGGGACATTTTTCTCCCAATTTCATAAATGATGAAATAGGTATTTAGAGAAGTTAAAAGACTAGTTCAAGAGCTCAGTTAATAAGAATGGGGCTGGGACATCTGCATTCAAATGCTCTGTAGTCTCTATTACTTTCATTTTCTGAAACATGCCTTAGAAAGAGCCAAAGAGAATGAAACTGGCAACAGAAACGAGGGGCGCATCCAAGCTACAACCTGCCTACCTGACCTTACATGGTATAGTGGGGGCTGGTGGATATTTCCCTAAATTTCTTCTCTGCCTCTTCTTGAGCATATGGTTAGACCACATTTCCTATGAACATTCTCACTTCAGTGAAGTCTAGCCATGTGACAAAGTTCTGACCAGTGGAATGCAAATGAAAGTGATGTGTGCCATGCTGGGCTTAAGCCTTAAGGCAGTGGGCTTTATCTCTCTATCCTCTTTTTCCTCTTTCCACTAGCTGGAACCTGAGGGGGCCTGACTTGACTCTGCAGGTGACAACAATGCCCTAGATGAAACTGAATTAGGGCATTGGAAGGAACATTGGTTCCTAAATAACTGTGGGGAACAGAGCTGGCTGCCAACCTAGACTGTTCAATTCAGAACCAATTTGTGTGGGGAGCCTGGGTGGCTGAGTCGGTTAAGCACCTGCCTTTGACTCAGGTCATGATCCCAGGGTCCTGGGATGGAGCCCCTTGCCGGGCTCCCTGCTCAGCGGGAAGCCTGCTTCTCCCTCTCCTCCCTGCTGGTGCTCTCTCTTGCTATCTCTATCTCTATCTCTATCTCTATCTCTATCTCTATCTCTATCTCTGTCTCTCTCTCTCAAATGAATAAATAAAATCTTTAAAAAAAAAGAACCAATTTGTGAAAGATGAATAAACATCATTCCTTAAGTCACTGGACTATATTAGGTTTCTTTGTTACAGCCTGTGTTCACAATTACTAAGATACAAGGACACACACTTGAGAGGACAACTGCAGAAGAGAAGGCTGAGGGGGAACATGCAGCTGCCTGAAGATCTTTCCATGGCTCTTCTGAAGTTGGCAGGGGGGATGGGGCAGATAATCCCCACATTGCTCCAGAAGCAGAATCAAGACAGGCACATGACTGGGACCAATTCACTTCCACAGAAATAGGAGTTTCCTTTCAGAGTTGTTTACCATAGAAAGGGATGTCTTTAAAAGATAATGAGTTCCCCATCAGTTCGGGTATGTGAGCAAGGACTGGAAGCTTACTGATGAAAATGCCATAGCCAGAGCTCAAGCTTTGCTGTGAGGTTGAACTAGATGACCTTTAAGGTCCCTTCCATCCCTGACAGTCTAGACTACATAAGAAAACAAATCTCATCCAATTAAGGGCCTCAGAAAAGCAAGCAATGACTCACTGATACAGAAGCTGGCTGTGCTTGGAGTTCAATTGCCCTAATCATCATCATCATCATCACAGAAGTTCTATTGGCTTTTTCCCCCTTTGATTAAAGTCCTCAGAAATACCTTCAGGCTCCCTTCCAAACAAATGGCCCATTACAGAAACTCAATTTTAATCTGATCTCTCCTTCGGTAATTACATTCTTGGTCAGGGGAACAGGACATTCACTTAATGAAGGGGATGCAGCTCAAAGGGTAAGCACTGCAAACGTCCAGAAGTGAAAAGAATGCATTTGGCATGATGTGCCTCCATCAAAGCACATTAGAAAAATGCTGTGCAGTGTGGAAAAAGCTCCGGTTTGAAAGGCAGGAAGCCTAAGTCCTATCTTGCCCTTGACCCTAACTCACTTCTTCTTTATCACTAGGTCTCTGCACCCCATCCTACCCCCACTGAATCCATATCCCACAAAGCAGCCTGAAAGACTACCAAAAACCCAACTGTGATCAAGATTCTATGCTTTAAATCTTTCCCTGAACTCCCACTGTTTTGGGACAAAGTCTAATATGATCTACAAGACCCTTAAGCCCCTTGATCTGGACCCTGCATGCCTCTTTTCAGCATCAGCAGGGCCCATTCTTTCTGAGCCATGCTTGGCTTCTTTCAGTTCCTAGAAACAGACACTCTTTCCTCAGTTTGTAGATAGTGTTATTCTCTGTCAGGAACACTTCTCTGCCTTCCTGTTTCTTTAGTTAACTTCTTCTCATCCTTTGGATCTCAGCATCTTTTCTATTTTATTTAAAAATCCCTTACACAGCATTTATCATGTGTCAAATACTAAGTGCCTTATAAATATTAACTAATTTCATACTCCTCAGAGCTCTGGAAGGTAGGTACTATTATTATTCCTATTTCACAGATGAGGAAACTAAGACCCAGGAAAGTTATGTAACTTGCCCAAGGTCACAGTAAGTGGCAGGATTTCAACCCAGGCAGTCTGGCTGGAGCCCAGGTTATTAACCATTATGCTATGTTGAAGTATCACTTCACCAAAGAGACCTCCCTGACCAGGTGATCTCCCTTCTGTATAGTCTATTGGCACACATGTCACTCCATTGTGATTAAGTATGTTTTGCCATCTTGCCTGCTAGACTGAGATTCCTAGGAAGACAGGAATCTAATTTTCCTATTCATTATTGTACCTCCAGTCCCCAGCATACAGTGGAAACTCAGTAAATGGCTTTTTATTGGATTGATAAATACATGAATTTTCAGTTTTCAAAAATGCAAAATGAGGAAGTTAATCTTGGTCTATACTTTTCTATTGCTTTGAGTAAGAAAAAGTCCTGAATTCAGATGCTGGCCTTGTAACATACTATCATAATGCAAGTCATTTAAACTATTTGAAACTTTAGCCGTTCCCTTTGTAAATAATTGGATTGGATTAGATAGCTTTAAAGACTCTTTTAGTTCTAAAATATTTCAGGTGTTTATAACCAATGCATATTTGGGGAGATTATGGAAAATTTTGGTTATATGTGCCTAGTATAGTGTTGCCTATTTCTGGACTGGCACAAAATCTTTACTGTATATACCACTAAGAACAGAAAACACTTTTGAAGATTGGAAGCACAATTAGTTTTTCAGCTGGTGTGAAATGCAGGGAATTTAGGAGTAACAGAAGGCAGTCATAGAAGTGAAAAGAACACAAGACTGAGAGGCTGAAGCTCAGAGTTGAGTGTGAGGCTCTGTCCCATACCAACTACATCATCTAGAACTAGTCAGTTGATTGATAAGCTCAGATTCAAATTGGACTAAGTGTATTCCTTATGGATTTTGCTTTCTCTTTCAAGTATTATGCTTCACTTTCTGGAGCTAGCAAATCTGCTTTCTTCAAGGAAGCTTCAGTGGCCTACAGTTCTTAGTCTTTTGTATTCTCCTTCCCTTTCTCATCCACCCTCGGAGAGTCCAAAGAGGAGCCAAAGTGTCAGAAGTTACAATGTGAACAATCAAACATGGTGCTCAAAGTAGCTAATATCAACTTGAAACTCTCACTTAACAAGTAGTTATTTAGCTCTCATTATAGATCAGATTCTAAGGAAGAACTAGGGCAAGCCCCCTAATTTTATTCTTTTGTGTTCTCACCTATAAAATGGGGCATCTGAATACAACTGCAAGAGGTTATGAATACTCAGGGATTGGGCAGGATGATTCTAACCTTCTATTTGATTTGGTTCTTTGGTGGAAAAGTCCTCTCAGTGGCCATCTTTGTGGTGAGCTATGCTTCCCATCATGGTAGGTGGCATCACAGTCTACCCAGGCTCCCAAACCAGAAACCAGTTCTCCTTAACTCCAACCCCAATCCTCTTTCCACACCCACTGGTTCCAAGCCCTGTCAATTATAACTCCTGAATATCTCTTTTAAACAACTCAACTCTCACTGTTGGGATAATTCCCTCATCTCTAGCCAAAATCACTGTAACCAGTCTCCTCATTAATTTTCCCATACCAGTCTCTCTTGCCAGAGAGATGTTCTTAAATTTATGTTTGACAAAATCACTCCCTTGCTTAAATGCCATCAATGACTCTCCATTTCCCTCAGGATAAACCCAAACCTCTGGTGTTTTATGTATAAGAAACCCCATTATATAGCTTCCACAGTCCTGGGTTGGAAATTTGGCTCTACAGTATATTACTATTGCAACCTGCGGCAAATAATCTAGCCTCTTTAATTCTCTGTTGCTTCATCTATAAAACGGGATAATCACCTCTACCCTATAGGGTTAAAGATTACAATAAATATTGTGTTTAAGGTGCTTAGTATAATGTCTAGAATGCAACTGAAGCATAATCTATGGTATTTCTTTTTATTAACAAGGAACTCGGGGTGCCTTGGTGGCTCAGTTGGTTAAATGGCTGCCTTCAGCTCAGGTCATGATCTCAGGGTCCTGGGATCAAGCCCCATATCAGGCTCCCTACTCAGTGGGGAGTCTGCTTCTCCCTCTCCCTCTGCTGCTCTTTTGCTTGCGCACTCTGTCTCTCTCAAATAAATTAATAAAATCTTAAAAACAAAACAAGGAACTCAAGACTTATGTAGAACATAGCAAAGGAAAGACAGACATGGTGACAGTCATGGAAAAGATCAGGAAAAGTAGATGTGTAAACAGCATTCTATGCAAGTTCAGAGGCAGAAGTCATAACCACTGATTGAGAATTAAGAAGAAAATTCTAGGAGGAGGTAGTATCTGATCTCAGTCTTGAATGGTCACCTGGGGTGATTACATTGGGCAGAATTTGTTAGCCTACTTTGACAGTTGGTTTTCTCTGTCCCTTTCTGAGGTCGTGTTCACTGAAAGTTGAAATAATTAACATGGAGTTTCTGTTCTCTAGGCTATGGTGATGCACTTATTCTACCCATAAAACTAAGGGCTTACTTTCCAATATAATTGATCCCTTAACCTTCAAAGACTCAAACATTCTCTCTACCTTCAAAACAATAGAAAATTAAAAGAACAATTTCTCTTTACCTTCTAAATCTTGGCAACCTAAAATAGGACACTGAAAGAGAGAATATTAAGGTCTCATTGGTTTCAAGTCTCAACAATGTAATGTGTAATTTTTCTCATTGGAATTTCAAGAACTCTTATTATTTAATCTGTTATTTATTCTGTTAAAGTACAGTCTTCCTTAAGAGCAAAGGGATTAATGTTTCAAATTCCAGCACGTTGACCTTTATTCTACATTAAAATGCTTATTTGTAACCACTCTGCCAGGGTTCCCATAAGCCATTTGGTATTGAACATTGACGGAAATATAAAGTTTAACTCCTACTCTAGCCAGAAAGCAGGATTTTAGAAATAAAAATAGGCTTTTGTATCGTGCATGCATAGGTATATGGAAGATGCTTTGAGTTTATGCACAGACCAGGTGAGCAAAGGCTTGGTTGGATTAGGACCTGTCTTCTGTGTTCAGCCTTGACCCAGGTCCAGCATGGACTGAAGCAAGGTCACTTCCTGCTTACTTCCCTATCATAAAAGTATGTACTTTGTCCTACAGCATGGAAAAGGGGGAATAAAAAAAAACAACAACACAATAAATGAATCAATGAAGCATTGAAAATAAATTTGAAGATTTGATATGGGGAGAATTAGAAAAAGAAAAGAGGAGAATGCATATTTATTGACTACCTACTATGTATTAAGTGCTGTACTAGGAGCTTTTTATGTAGTTTTATCAACAAACCACTCTTTGCCTCAGGTAGAAGTGACTCTCTCTCTCCCTGAACTCCAACAGCACCATACCAATGACTCTTTCACAGCATGGCCATTCTCATCTGTCATCATAGTTACTCATGTGTGCGTCTTGCCTCCCACACTAGACTGGAGGCTTTCTTTAAAGGCAGATACAACTGATGCCTTAACTATTTCTCTTTCTCCTGAGAGCCAGGATCATATTTAGTACCTAGGACTATTGTTAAAATCTGTTGAAATAATCACTGGGAGTCACCTCAGTCCTGTCTGCTCAAATCTGCCCATCAGTCCCATTAGTAATACAGCCCAAACAAGATCCATCGCCTGGTTACCTACAGAGCTTTGGGAGCCAGATGTGGGCAGACATCCATCTCCCTAGCTTCCCCCTGGGACTTTGTCTTTTCACTGCATTTAATGAAATTCCAAAGTGTCTGAATAGTCTAATGAGTCCCTTTTGCCATCATTTAAATTGTGTGCTCATTGGCACCAACTCAAGAGACTAACTTCTCATTTCCACAGTGTCTCAGGGGCTGGCCTCCATTTAATCTACCTCCCTCACTCAGCATAGCACCCATACCTTTATGTGGGACCCTTCATATGAAATGATAGCTTTCTTGGCAGAACTCTTACTGTCCTGTGTCTGGGATTTTTTTTTTTTCACTTTCAATATAAGTTGAACAAATCCAAGTGGCAGGAAGCTCCTAGTGTTGGGTATATGACTTTCCAAGAAATGGAGTCAGAAAACAGACAATTAAGAGATAAAGTCCTGACTGAGGGTGCCCTGACTGAGGGTGCCTGTATAATGGGCATATGAAAGGGATGTGCTGGAGAGAGCACCAGACCGAGTGGACTAAATGAAATGAAATAACATAAAAAGTATCTCTCATAAAGCTGTCCCAGAGCAGGTGACCCATGAATGAGTCATAGTCCCTAATGTGTCATCCCACACACTTACAGGAAGCATCTCACCCATCTCAGATCCAGACTGGGCACTGGGGGTATAGTGTTGAATTGGAGCCAGTCCTTGCCCACAATTAGTTCACAATCTAGCAGGGAAGTGTGGCAAAGATAACATTGGGCATAAAGTGCTGGATTACAGGGAAGCACAAAACACCAAGGGGAACAAAGAAGGCCTAACTCTGCCTGAACAGTTAGCAAAGGCTTCAAGTGATGGGGATATTTGATCTAGATCTTTAAGCATGAGTAGGAATTCTTAGAAAAGGCGAGATAGGCCATTTGTGCAAAAGCCTGCAATATACAAATGGAGTTTACATTGTCCTTTAAGTGTAACGAGCAATTTGGGATAGATGGAAGATAGCACGCCTGGTGGGACAGAGGAAGATAAGACCGGAAAGAGTTTGGGGCAAAGTGTTTGATGAGCAGTGCTTTTCACTTTGCTGTCTCAATAAACTATTATGGGATTATCAGGAGACATGGGAACGGGCATGGGCAGAGCCAAGACTTGAACCAAGGTCAAGACATGGGGAGACACACAGAGAGAGACAAGAAAGGAGGAGATATATACCAAAAGGCACATGTATGAGAAGATTGTGCTATGAGGCAGAAAATGAGCATCTGCTAAGAGTCTCACACTACGCACTGTGCTAAGTATTTAACACAAGAGTATGTAGTTCTCGTAAAATTGAAAGAGAAATATGGAGCATTCCATTATTATCATAATGGATAATCCAAACCCATAGCACTAGAAAATAGGCCTGTTCCCAGAGGAATTATCCCACAGAACTATTGTGGTTGCTGGTGCCATAGGCAGGAACTATTCCTGACCTGAGTCCCAAATTCCACTCTTCTTTCTGCTCCTTCAGCTCAAGCATTTGTCCCTAGTTCCAGTGCAACCCTCTGGAGTGAGGGATCCAAAAGCCCCTTTAACTGAGTTGGAGAAAATTAATATGACAAAAAAGATGAATATTTGAATATGAAATGCTTATGAAGATATGACTTGCTTGTGGTATCCTGGGGGTGTCCAGGAAACCTCCACAGAATGTCATTGCAGCAAGCTCAGTCTCTTCTTTACTCATCACGGGTTCATTACAGTGCACTTAGCAACGTTGAGCAATGTCCAGGAATTCTAATGAGAAGCTGGTTGCAGCAGAGGCAGAAGCTTCTCTAAAGGGCACTGAGAGTCTGAGAGTCTTGATGATCCAGAAAATAATGACAGAACAGATACGCTTTGAGGAGCCCTTTATTTTACAAAGTTGAAAGGGAGGCAGCTTCACAACACCAAGGCAACCCTCCAATTTAAAAAGGTTATAGGCTCCATCTCTCCCACAGAAGATGCTTTCCTGAGTTTCCTCACTTCACTGTCCATACCATATACTCTGGTTATCCCTACCTACAGAATGTATTCCATTTGCTGCTCTCCAACTCCACACCCTCTGGAAAGTTCTTGCCCCTTCTAGCTACCCAGGCATATCTGAATTGCTTACATTGGGATACAGCGCAGAACACTAAGCTGGGAGCTAGGGCAATCAGACCTGCCATTTTTCTGAACCTCAGTTTCCCAGTTTGGAAGAATCTGGCCTCTAAGTCCCTTACAACTCAAAAAGTTGATTATTCTATCACTGTTTGAGATCTAATTTAAACCCTACATTCCAGCAAGCCATCTCTGATTACCTTCTCAACTCTCATCTTGTCTTCTCTATATTGTCCTTATTGTTGGGCCCACAGATTTAGACAATATTAAATGTTAAAAGTCTTGTCTCAAATGTAATAAAAGATGCTGGAGGAAGTGGTCTTCCTTACTCTGTGCTATCCCATCCTTCCTCCCTATCCTCATGTGCCCAGCCAGGGCTGAATTGACCTAAATAAATATTTTTAAAATGGAGGGGGAGGGAATAATGCCAACTATTTTTTCTGGGAGACTGACTGAAATGGCTTCCTGAACCCTAGATTAGTGGTTTTCTGAGCATACTGGTGGAAATGGCATTGCAGGCAGAAGAAATAGCACAAAGTACAAGATAAATGTTTTGGACCAAGAAGTAGTCTGTATAATATTATGGTTAACAGTACAGGCTTTGGAACCAAAACTTCTTTGGCTGCCAATTCTAGCTTTACCACTTTGATAGCTTAATCCTGTCATGCCTCAGTTTCCCTTTTTGTAAAATGTTGGGGCTACTAACAGTACCTACCTTATAGAATGTTAGCAATAAAAGAGTTAGTATGTATAAAATAATTGGAAGTGCGCCTGGGACATTATAAATGTCCAATAAAGGTAAGCCATTATTATATCTGGATCATAAAGTCAGAGGTCAAGGATTAAGAAAACCGAAGCTGAGTGCACTGGTAGGAGCACAATCATGAAGGACTTTGCCTAATCTGTAAAGGCGTTTAGTTTTTATCCACCAAGATAAATGGAGAATTGAGAATTGAATGGAAAACTGAAGATCAGATTTGGGTCTAGAAGATCCCTCTAAGGCTTATGGAAAATAGATTGGAGAGAGGTGAGGGCAGAAGTAGAGAGAAAAGTTACAATGTTGTTAAAATAATCCAGGAGGGATGTTTGCCAGCTTGGAACAGAGCTTCACATTTCCTCAGTGCTAAATGCCTCCAAATGTTATCTTCAAACCTGTCCTGCATGGGAGCATGGAAGGTGGGCCAGGTTCTCACAGAGTGACCACTGTATGCCTTTTCTACCAGCAATCTATTTCATGTGCCCTCCCCAGGTAGGGCCAGCCTCCTGATATTTTCTATTCCTGCATGTTAGTCACTAACAAAATGCCCCTTCTTCCATGCCTTCTGAAGCTCTAGCTGCCCTGCCAGCCCACATGCAGCCCCATCCTACAGGGAGCCTTCCTGATTGCTTTGTCGTCCTTCCTTAGAGTTGCCTAATCATACATGACCAATAATACTTCAGGTAGCCCCCAAACTTATCACCCAAGTCAGAGCACTTTTGAGAATGAAAATGAATAGTATTAGTAATTACATTAAGTTGACAGACATAAACAGGGCAAGGTCACTCTACTCAGTGGTGTGGAGACACCCTACTTCTCATAGTGTTTCTGTTTCTACTATTTCCCTTCAACAGCACAATACTCTCTAGTTTATAAAAAATTTCTACCTCATTATTTCACTGATCTTAACACTAGCTGTGAGTCTAGGAGGGCAGGAACTATTTCTTTCACCAAAGTGCTTTCCTTAGATCATCCAATTAGCCAGTGGCTAGGGAAGGACAGAACCTCCTGCCCCACTCTGGGGCCTACTTTAGCCCTTCACTGTGTTGGAGTTTTCTGGGAATTGATTTCATCCCCTCAGGTTGGCAGTGAAAAAAGGATTGTGGCACACATGCCCCAGCCCCCAATTTCTCCCCTATCTAAAGCTGAGGAAATGGTAGGGGATTAAGAAAGCTGAATTGAGTGGCTAATAAAGAAACTATCAGAATGTGGCAAAATATCAATTAATTAATACAATCAACATTCAAGAGATGACTACGAATAGTTATCTAGATGGTAGGATTTCAGGTGATTTTTAATTTCTTCCTTATCCTTTTCTATGTTAGCATGTAGTAGTTGTATAATTTTATAAGATGCCATTTTCATTTATTTTTTCTTTATAAAGAAACAAACAACTGAGAGTTACCAGTGAAAGGTCCAATTTCAGTGGAAAAACAAAACAAAACAAAGCATAGGCTTTTGAGCTAGACCTGGGTTGCTATCTTAATTCTACTCTATGACCTTGAGCAAGTCACACATACCTCTGAACCTCAGTTTCCTAATTGGTAGAACAGAAAGACCTCACAGAACTGTTGCAAAGATTCCATAGATTCAACAAGCGAGAACCCCAGGTAAGGGCCTGGCTTGTGGCAGACTCTCAATAAATGTTCATTCCCTTCATGGGAGTGTTGTTGATGTAGCCTCCCCAGGCTTCTGACAAGCCTGGCCACCTCCTCTGCTTGAAGCTCTGGAGCCATCAAGGGATGCTGGTGACAGCTGCACCCCTCAGCACGTGGGTGAGGCTGTCCAGAGACTCTGGGCACCTAATGTGGGGAGGCAATCCTGTCAGAATCACTGGGGGTTAGTCATCCTGCCTTCAGGGTTTCTGACAGGATGTTTTGATAAAATAAATCTATTTTAAGTGACTGTAATGAAATACTAACCAGTTTCTGAAGCGCTTTTAAGATGTTTTTAAGAAGTTTCAGATCAAAGGCCCTGGGAAGGCTGACTTAATGCATTAAATATTTAGTACTGATTCAGTCACTTGAGAGCTAGGCATTTTGACAAAATGGAGGAAAAAAAGGGAGAAAGCACCTTCCAGCTGGGGCCATATTCACATTAAAGATACAGGTGATGGACTCAGCACCGAGGGGCCTATCTTCTGACTCCTATTGGCTGGAAGGTTGGAGGAGGTGCCCTTGAAGGCTGCCCACCCAAGGATTCAGGATCTGATAGAATTATTCATGATCTATAGGGATTGGGCAAGCAGGCCCCTCAGTAAGCCCTGACAGCAGGAATCTGCCTCCTCAGCTGCCACCACCAGTCTCAACGCCTGTCACTCTGCACACTGCCACTTGGAGTCTGCCAAGTGCCTGATGCCTGCAATGTGCTTTGCAGTCCAGCTCGGAAACACTGTCCTCAAGCCCACACATGGCTCACAGAGTCCCGGCAGGTGAGGCTCAGTGTGAAGAAGACACTTGCAGAAGGCCACACTGTGAGTTAGTGGCATGGCTGGGGCTGGTGTCAAGAACTCCTGTGTGACAGTTCCAAGGTCTTTCCAATATACTACACTGGCTGTTCAATGACAGTCACCTGCAGGTAGACATAAGAGGAAGAAGTCTAGAATGGGGTATAAGATAGTGGTTCTTAATCTATACCAGGTCATAGCCACCTTTGGAAATCTGGTGGAAATTACAAATCCTCTTCCAGAAAAATGCACATATGTACATGCATATACCACATTTGACATTTAGTGTTGGGGGAATTCAAGCATCCCTCAAGCGCTTATAACTTTGAGTTTCTTGGATGACTTTTAGAAGAGTGGTATGACACAGTGGGAGCATCACTTGGCCTTAGACAAGCCCAAGTTATATCAGTGGTCAGTAGCTATGTAGTATTAGAAATTAATATTTCTCTGAACCTCAGTTTCCTATTTTTAACACAGGATAACATTACCTCATGGAGAATTGGGAGTTTAAGTGGTAAATCATTTAAAGCCCCTGGCTTACATTAGGCCTTCAATGGATGCAAAGTCCCTATCTACCTCTACCCTACCTCTATCTGCCTCCAGAAAAACCCTAATGGATCCCTCCAGCATTAGTCATCCACTCTGGCCCTCTACCATACTACTATACTTCAGACTCCAGAAGGGAAGAGACCATGTGTATCATGCTCACAACTGCTACCTCTGGCATGGTTGGTGCTTAATACCATATGGAGTGAATGAATTTAAAGAAAAGATGAATGGACCAGATAGATACACAACAACTTCTAGAGAGGAAGTGGAGCAGAAAATTGAGAAATTATCCTGGGGAAACTGCAAATAATGCTTTTAGTCACCACAGGCCACAGGTGTTTAAGGGCCCCCCAAAAGTAAGGATTTAGGAACTGGGGATTCTGAGAAGACAATGTACAGGAAGCTCTGCTTGCTTAGTTCTACTCATTCTTTCATTCTCCTCCACTAGTATCATAGGCCTTGTCTTTTCCCACATGACAAGCTGAGGAGCCCACCAGGTAAGTAGAAAGTCTAGGATGGAGTTACCAGGTAGCAGTGGGAAGAGACAAAAGTTCTTAGCCCCTGGCTGACCCAGCCGCAACTCTGATTCTGCAGGCACTGCAGTCTCCACCTTGAAGGTTAGCCATGCTCAGTTTCTGGGTCAATCCTGTCAAGGCAGGGAGTACAGAAGCAGCTTTAGTCTTTCCTACATGTGGGATCTTGTTGCTATAAGCCGGAACACACCCTTGAGGTGCGCCTCAGATCCTTACACACCACTGGACTCAGAGCTGGCCACATGCCTTTCTTGGAATGCAAGGTCAGTCTCAACCTAAACCTGGTAAGCCCCACCTCAGACCCTCACCCTCTCTTCTCCTAGAGACTAGAGCATGCTTCTAGGCCCCAGATAGTGGTGATGGAGTGAGGAGAAGAGAAGCAGTAAGTCATCACCCACCTAACTTCAAGTACCAGCTACTTGCTTAGAAGTTTTTCCTGACATGACTGAACCACTTTAGAAATATATGTGAGTTTGCCAAACATAACTGGCTACTGAATATCTTGGCTGAACTTAACATATTCCTCAGGATCCCCCTTCTTCCCCAGTGTGGTGGCTCTATAATTCACCAGCTCAAAGAAGCCAGACTCTTCTCTCTCCCTCACTTATAACATTTAATTTTGTCACAGGTTTTATAAATTTTAACTCTTAGATATTTCTTGAATTTATCAGCTCTTTTTCATCTTTCTTACTACTGTCTTATTTCTTAGAACACTTCCTAATAATGCTATCTGCCTTCTAATCCATCCTCCACACAGCAGCCCAAGTACACTTAATAAGTAAATTTGACCTGTCACTTTTTTGCTTAAACTCCTACATTGACAATCCCACTACAACCAGAAAGAAAAGAAAACAAACTAGACTTTTCCTTCCATTCTACTTTCTCTGTGTGCCTCCTAGGTCTCTTGATCATGTACCTTCAAAACTCTACCAATGACTACTTCACTGGCTCCATGACAGAAGAATAAAAAATATGAACTGTCCCAGGTTGGAATAGGCTGCTATGGGAGGTAGTGAGCTCCCCATGCCTTTAAGAGGTGCCTGCAGAGTCTGGAGAGTCACTCACTGGATGTTGTGGAAAAGCTCTGCTCTTGGATGAAAGACTGATTATATGCCACATGAGGGCATTTTCTGTCCTGAAGAGGTTGTTAGATGTTTCAGGATAGCATGTATGTTTGTTTCTCAGCATGTGGCTGTCCAATTTTCCCAACACCATTTGTTGAAGAGACTGTCTTTTTTCCATTGGACTTTCTTTCCTGCTTCATCGAAGATTAGTTGACCATAGAGTTGAGGGTCTATTTCTGGGCTCTCTATTCTGGTCCATTAATCTATGTGTCTGTTTTTGTGCCAGTACCATACTGTCTTGATGATGACAGCTTTGTAATAGAGCTTGAAGTCCAGAATTGTGATGCCACCAGTTTGCTTTTCTTTTTCAACATTCCTCTGGCTATTTGGGGTCTTTTCTGGTTCCATACAAATTTTAGGATTCTTTGTTCCATTTCTTTGAAAAAAGTTGATGGTATTTCGATAGGGATTG
>NC_138372.1:35472753-35489113 GCF_054177405.1 Leptonychotes weddellii
AGCCTGGTGATGGGTATTAAAGAGGGCACGTACTGAATGGATCACTGGGTGTTATACGCAAACAATGAATCATGGAACACTACATCAAAAACTAATGATGTAATGTATGGTGATTAACATAACATAATAAAACAAAATTAAATTAAAAAAAAAAGAATAGCATGTACGTTGAGGACAATAACATGTCCCCCTTCTTACCTCTACTTCCCTGCCACATTGACATTTGTGTAAGGAGGCCCCACCCCAAGGAAAGCTACTTCTCTGAGACCAGCCTGACCCACAGTCAGCACAAGTGGGAAGCTGTGCTGACATTTTTTTCTCTGGTCAATGTAATCAGTGTAGACATTCCAAGTGAATAATTTAGGTCTCCTAAAATAAACCAATTGGAGCCAAGATTGTCAAATGTGGTTGTCTACCTTGATCAAAGTACCAGGTAAATAACCAAAACTCACTCCCTTCTCCTGTAGACATAGCTTTTTAGGCATTCTTTACTAAGTGATGAGAAAGAGACAAAGTCTTAAAGATATAAAAACAAACACTTTGGGGGCACCTGGGTGGCTCAGATGGTTAAGCATCTGCCTTCAGCTCAGGTCATGATCCAGGACCCACATCGGGCTCCCTGCTCAGCGGGGAGCCTGCTTCTCCCTCCCCCTCCCCGCCCCCGCTTGTGCTCTCTCTCTCTGTCAAATAAATAAATAAATAAAATATTAAAAAAAACCACTTTGCATTTGTGTACGTCTTTAGAAATGCAATATGCTGTTAAATTATAGTTACCAATTGAGAAACGAATCTGTGCCAGGCAATATGGAAACTGCTTTATAAACCTCATCTTTTTAAATAACAGACTTTTGAGACAAATTGCTTAGGTTTAGATGCCAAGTCCCAACTCTACCACTTACTAGCTGTGTGATTTTAAACTAGTTAATTAAACTCTCTGTGCTTCAGTTTCCTAATCTGTAAAATGGTCAGAGTTACAGGTCTCAAAAGGTGTTGTGAGAGTTAACAAGCTATTTACACACCAAGAGCTTAGGTTGCACTGTGTGTGGCACATATAAGTGCTCAATAAGTGTTAGCTTTGGTTTATATTACTCCTGATAAATACCTTGACAATTAAGGGTTATTATTCCAAATGTGCAGATAAAGAAATAGGCAGAAGAATGTGAAATAATTTGCTAAATTTGGTAATGAATTAGTGGTGAAGCTGAAATTCAAACACTGATCTGTCTGACTCCAAAACTTTTACATTTTCTTTCCATGTGAGAGAGTAGCATGCTTATTGTTACTCCTGTGGCTATTGTTATTACTATCATCATCAACAATGGCATTAATAAAAATGCCCTCCATAGGCACAGCACTTCCGAGGCTTCAAAGAAAATGTAGATACATTTACACAAAATTACCAACCCTCAGGCCTATACTTGACTCCATGGAACCTTAGCTGCATTCCCTGTCCTAGGACAGGGGTCATCTCTGTGGCACCTTCAACAGGTCATCTGTGCAAGCTGGACTTCAAGAGTTCTGAGAGGAAATAACCAGAAAGGATCACTCTTGGGTAGAGCAGAGCTGGACAAGGCAGAAGCCCCATTATATGGGAGGCTCCAGTATTGAGGAAGACCTCAGAGATGGAAACATACCTATCATTCTTCCTGAACACATTTAGGCCGTCAGACTGCACAGAGGAAGGATCCTGGAGAAGGAGGTCTTCCTAGACCTAAGGAAGGGTGGGCCTGAAGGAAGGGCAGCGAAATGAGCTTCACCCACTCAGAGATAATTATGGAGGAACAGGAACCCAGAGCAAGAACTAACACCAAGGAAATCTGGAGAGTTGTCTCATCTTTGCTTTAGGTTAATCTGCTACCTTCTTCCCCAACTCTGTGCCTGCAGGTGTAACAGAGAACCTTAAAATAGAAAAGGACATATGGCCTTGTTTTGTGGGGCAAAGATGTGGAGAAGCTGGAAGGACTGAATCAGCCTCCCCAAGTAGGCTAAAGGAAGGAAGCCCAGAAGAACAAGGGTAGGAACACAGTCACAGAGAAGATGGAGGCAGGCGAGGCCAGGATGCAAGCCAGGAAGGAGGCAAAATAGAGGCCTTAGAGGCAACTTTGTCCTGAGAAAGAACCCTGGAGACTCAAGAAGATAATAAAGCCCTCTTCACTGCCATGTGAGCACTTCCATGATCTTTTTTTTTTAATTTTTTTATTGCTATGTTAATCACCATATATTACATCATTAGTTTTTGATGTAGTGTTCCATGATTGTTTGTGAGCACTTCCATGATCTTATTAGGTGCTCATAATAACAAAGAGTAGTCAGTGAAAGGACCCATGCAGAATAAGAGCATACATTTTGAAGTCAGACAGACCTGGGTACAAATCCTGGTTCTACCACTTACTAGCTATATGAGATGAGCCCTAGTTTCTTCACCTAGGTAAGATAATAATAACGGCAACCTGTTGTTAGTCCTGAAGATGAAATGATTACATGACATAAAAACAGCCTGACATGTGTTGTATGGGGAGAAAATGGTAAATAACATGACTAAAAGTGGTCCTCTTTGATGAAAGGCAAACAACATGAGATTCCTAATCAGGAAACCAAGGTCATACACCTAGATACTATAGATTTCTTCACTTCCTTAGCTGGGCAAGGAAGGTGTTAGAAGACAAATCTTTCAGGGCCTTTGTAGGTCTAAACTTTCACGACTTCAGCCACTCACAGGCATCATTAATGGGAGAAAGAGATGGAAACTCCCAGCCATCTGTCTTCCCTCCCAACTCCTGTAAAATGGCAGCTCGGACAAATAATATCAAGATTGGATAATACTCTGCTGACCTAGTTAGACAAAGTTAAGAAACTCTTAAATATGTATGAATATTATTGAATGAAAAAGAGGAGGCTGTTTCAAGTAGCTGCAGTGCATATTAATATCTTATTATTAGCCACTTTAATGTAGGAAATATGCTGGAAAATGCCTTTCCTATAAAATACAATTTGGAGAAGAGAATACCTCTATTCTTTTCTCAGCAAATAATTGTCTTTTAATGCCAAACTATGGTAAATAAGCCAGAGAAATCAAATGATACTGGAAGATGAAGTTAAATAATTTAGGAAAAAAGGAATACAACATTTAATAAATTAATCCAATAGAAGGCACAATAGAGAAAACAAGGTAGGATTTCTATGTTCCTTTTTCTGAAATGATATCTCTTTGGGAAGGCAAACAGGGAATTTGAACATTTCCCACAGTTTCTCCTTTTAAGAGAGATATGAACCAATATATGTATTCAACAAAAATTTCTTGAGAACTTACTGTGAACCCAGCAACTGTACAGCCACAAGGAGGAATACAATCCATGTCATAGCAGGCATCGGTACTTTATTCCTTTTTATGGAATTTGTGTGATCATACATTTTTAATTCTCTTAAATGTATACCTAGGAGTTGAATTGCTGGGCCATAGGGTAATTCTAAGCTTAACATTTTGAGGAACTAACAAATGTTTTCCAAAGCAGATGCACCATTTTCTATTCCCACCAGCAATATATGAGGGTCTCAGTTTCCCCATATTTTCCCCAACACTTGTTACTGTCCTTCTTTTATTTTTTTAAAGATTTTATTTATTTTATTTTTGAGAGAGGGAAAGCATGCATGAGTGCATGAGCAGCGGGGAGGGGTAAGGGGTAAAGGGAGAAGCAGACTTCCCACTGAGCAGGGAGCCCTATGCGGGACTTGATCCCAGGACCCTGGGATCATGACCTGAGCGTAAGGCAGACATTCAACCGACTGAGCCACCCAGGTGCCCCTGTCCTTCTTTTATTATCCAGAGGTTGAGATGTGATACTTCACTGTGGTTTTAATTTGCATTTCCCTGATGGCTAATGATGTTAAGTATTTTTTTTTTTATGTTGAGTATCCTTTTATGTGCTTATTGGTCATTTTTTAACTTCTTTGGAGAAATGCCTATTTAGATCCAGTGCCCATCCTTAAACTATGGATTTTTAAATTTTTTTTGTCTTTTTATTGAATTGTAGGAGCTCTTTATATGTTCTTGATAAAGTTTCTTTTCAGATACATGATTTGAAAGTATTTTCTCACATTCTGTAACTTGTCTTCTCACTTTCTTGATGGTATCATTTGCAGTATAAAAGTTTTTAATTTTGACAAAGTCCAATTTGTATTTTGCTGTTTGTGCTTTTGGTGTCTTATCTAAGAAGTCATTGACTAACCCAAGATCACAAAGATATACTCCTATAAATTTCCTAAAGAAATTTATAGTGTTACTTCTTACAGATAAATCCACACTTAAAGAATTTTTTTTTCCAACAAAAAAGAGAATAAGGAAGCAGGAAAAGGAGGAACCAGAGATCAGCAGTGTAGTGTTAGAAGAAAAGAAATGGCAGCAGCAGCCTCACTGGGAGAACGGTGAACCACAAGGAGGTCCTGGCAGGTAGCACTTGATGTTTTTCATCCCTCCTTTCCCCATGGCTGTTAACAATCCTACAGAGACAAGCAGAATGCTACTAATAGGATTCTAGGAAAATGTCTGGTTCATTTATCAAGTCTCCCTGTAGCAGGACATTTTTGTTAGAAAATAGATAATAATGATTTGCAGCTAATTCTATTTTGTTTTCCCTAAGAGCCTGTAAGAAGTCAGCCGCCATGCCTGTCTTTCTCAGTTTCCAGCCACTATCTTTGTGATACCTCTGCCCTTTGGGAATGGCCAAGAGATAACATCAGAACGAGTTGACAGATGGGTTTTATTCCTCCCCTCACCCCTTTTCCTTTTTGTATAAAAGAGGTAATATTTGAGCTCTATCTTAGAGGACTTAATGGGTGAAAGGAGCTCAAATATTACCTCACATATACAGTTCTTAAGATCTTGTCCATGTTCCTATAGTTCCCTTCCCACCCTCCACCAATAACCTATATCTTGATTTCTTCTAAACAGGTATTACCACTTATGAGTAGTATACTCTTGAAAAAGTTACTTAACCTCCCTCTGTCTGTTTCCTCATGTGCAAAATAGTAGTACCTGCTTCATAAAGTTGCTGAAGCTGATTAAATGATAATAAAGCAGCTAGGATAGTACTTGACATGGAGTAAATACTCTAAATGTTAGCTGTTCTCATTTTTATATGACAAATTGCATACCTTCAGGGAGCTTAGAGTCTGCTAAGGGAAATCAGTATTGCAAATGCATTATATCCAAATATTTACAAACAATTCAGGAAGCACTTTCACATCTGTTATCTAATATCTACTAGAAGTGTCTTGTCATGACAATAACCTAAAGCTAAATCACAGTGCCTAGTTAGCAGATGAGGCTTAAAGAGGTTATTTGACATGTCAAAGATATAAGTGGCAGAACCAAAATTAAAACCACAATATGGCTCTAGCCCTGATCATCTTCCTACTTAAATTATAACTGGATAGGGAGTTTCTATGGATATTTTTTGAAGCGGTGGCGGGGTGGGGGGCACTAATCTGTGAGGGAAGAGAGGTTAAATAATTGGCCTAAGGTTACATAGTTAATGAGTGGCAGAGTCAGGATTCTAAACCATACAGCTCACACTACTGACTTAGGCATCTAATTTTATTCTCACTGCCTTGTAGGTATTTAGTTAATGTTTGCAGAAAGAATAGACAAATAAGAAAACTTTGCAGACAGATTTGGGAGTGAGAGGCAGTGGGCTACAATGGACAATTGAGGTGTTAGCAGCTGGGCTTCCAGCTAGCACTGTCCCACTAACTCACTGGATGACTCAGGAAAGTTCCCTCCCCTCTCTGGGCCCCAAAGTTTCCAGCTGCAGGAAGAGAGAGAAGTTTGCAAACACTGTTAACAGCTGAGTCCTTTCTTTAAACTAAGTCTATGAGGAAGGCCAGTGAATAGGGCCTGGCATGCATGGTGTGCACAGCAGGGAGTATAAGAGAGGCCAAAGCCCTGCCTTCACAGAAGTCCCTCTTTTTCCTCCCTCCTCAATGGCATGCCTTTAGGCATGTTCATAGCCTAAATCCCTCCTCAGGGATATAGATAACATGGTTTTAAATCCCAGAACTTGAAGAACTTAAGGTTCTTGTTGGCTTTGACATTCTCTGACTCACATAAAAGAAATGACCTTGTGTCCTAATGTTATCTACCTTCTGATTGCTATATATCTGATATACCTTCCACAAAATGGAAATATGGCTTCAGAGAAAGTGACAAAGTATGACCATACCAAGAGGTACCAGAAGGAATTTTGGCTGTAACAGCATGCCTTCTCCACCTGCCCCCACTCTTATACATACCCTAAATACAAGAATATTCCCTAAACCATGAATGGAGGAAAATAGATAGAGAATGAGTAATCAAAAGAGTGACAAGTGTTTTAAAGGGGAAACAGTATATTATGGACTCATGTAACAGAGGCTCTCAAACTAGTCTGGGGAATAGTATATCAGGGAAGAATTCGAGGAGGAAGTGATGTTCAAATTGGATCCTGAAAGCAGAATAGAGAGTAGCTATGCAAAGGGCCATCAAGAAGGAACATTCCAGGTACATAGGCCAGTCTGTATACAAGTTGGAGAGAAAATCCATGGCTGAAAGAAAGAACTGTAGGGAGGCCAGTGTGGGTAGAGCAGAGAGAGCAAAATGACAGGGATATGAGACAGGCTGAAAAAGCAGGCAGAGGCCAGATTATGCAGGATCTTGTAGACCAAGTTAAGAATTTGTTATTTTATCTTAACCCACTGAGAGGACAGGGTGTTCAGTGAGTCATTTTCATGGATACTCAAATTATTCAATATGGTGGCAGCAGAGTAGCAGAAAAGATAATTATGGACCAAAGCTCTCCATGATTGAGGGAACTGTCCAAGAAGTCAGCAGATGACAGCAATAAGGAATGGCAGAGGGTTATATAGATTGATGGCATAAAGCTCAAAACATGTCTTTTTATAAAAGGAAGAGGAAAAAATGGCCTAAAAATAGCAATCTGTTAGCACCAAGGATGCCATCTGCCAAGCTAGCTGAGTAGTGTTCAGTGAAAAGTCTACTGTCTCTTGGTAAGGCAGGTACCAGAGGATCAATGAGGCAGTGAGGGGAACACAAGTTTAGGAGAAAGGATGGGACTTTATGGCAGCCACTATAATGCTGACGTAGTTGCGTGAGCAGAAGAGAGAGAGAGCCTAGAGGCCTTTTCACCTCACATATTGTACCTGTGGCTAAAGAAGCTGTTGTAATTCCCTGAGAGATGCTGATAGTTTGAACTAGGGCACTGGCAGCAGAGATAAGGAAGGGATAGAGTCTAAGGATATTGAGTTATAGCCTCAATCATACTTGGTAACAGATAGTATGCAAGGAGTGAATAAAAAGAAGTTAAATAGGACAGGTTTCTGGCATGGGCAACTGGAGTGATGGTGATACATTCACTGGACTAGAAAACCCAGATCTGGAGCAGGTGTATGGTAATCTGGGTCAGTCTCTGCAGCATGAGTAAATTAGACATGTGCCTCCTTGTTCTAGCAGTGGAGAACCCAGGGTCACAATTCCAGCATTTCCTCTCCAGGCCCTTGCTCACCCAGGGCTGAGGTTTGGAATGGATGAGCTACCTGTAGCAGTTGGGTAAGTTGGAAGTCCCTCACCAGATGCTGGGAGGATAGATCTGCCTCCGATTAATTGAGACTCTTTTTGGAGGGAATAGCAAAAACAATGCCAAGAGAGTAGTGACTTGTGAAGTGGCCTGCTGGAAGGGAGCCAAAACTACTGAGCTTGTTTTAATTTAGATTGTCTGATCAGGACAAGGTTTGGTGCAGATGGGGGTCCACAGAACTCTCCTGAGAGGTGGATTAGGGAATGATAATTAAGATTACTAACTTCAAACAATTACTCAATATAAAACCCAGCCAAAAAGATGTAATTATTTTTCATACATTTGTTTGGTCATGTTGCCAGCTGCAATTCCATGATGTTTTACTTCAAAGGGGAAGAAAGGACAATGGGGAAGGAATAGAAAGAATGGAAAGGAGCTACTTTATTTTGAAGTTACCCTGCTGGTAAGAATGGTGCTGGCCCTCTCTAGTTTCTTTTCTGTGTTACTGTCTTCTGTCCTCTAATTTGCCTGTCTACAGGTCCATCAGTTCTGTCTAGCTACTTTCTGAGATCTTGGCTTTTCTTCACAAATCCACATAAGGACTGTTGTAGAAGCTGCCAGGCTCCAAATCTTAAATTTTTCCAATCTCCTTACACTTGCCCACTTTGCTCCTAAACTAAATTGAATTTAACTGAGTTGACTTGGAGGCAGGTAAAACCTTGTTCACTTAGATGACTTATCCTATTGCAGTTAGTAGCATAATCAAACTCAGGGACTGATACAGAATTGATTTTAAAAAATGCCAATCTAGGCATTCCAGAGAAGTCTCTGGTAATATGCATGGATCTCTGTCCTTGGTCTCAGGTCTCAATCCTGCTAAACACTTATATATTTAAATTAATGCTTGGGGTGCCTGGGTGGCTCAGTTGGTTAAGTGACTGCCTTCGGCTCAGGTCATGATCCCAGGGTCCTGGGATCGAGTCCCACATCGGGCTCCCGGCTCAGCGGGGAGCCTGCTTCTCCCTCTGACCCTCTCCTCTCTCATGCTGTTTCTCTCTCGCTCGCTCTCTAATAAATAAATAAATAAAATCTTTAAAAAAAAATTAATGCTTAAAAAGTATATATTTTTAAAAAATCTTAGTGAAGACACTGATAGTACAGATAGGAGAATCCAAGAATCAAAATGATCACAGCAAGTTAGAACAAAGGATTAAAACCAATAGTAGGACAACTGTAAGGGGTCACAATTATACTTGTAAAATTTATAGGCTAATGTGGTATCCTGGATTGGATCCTGGGACAGAAAAAGAACATCGGTGGAAAAACTGATGAAATCTGAATATAATTTTGTAGTTTAGTGAATAATAATGTATCAATGTTAATTTATTTGTTTTGACAAATGCTCCATGGTTGTGTATGATTCTAACATTAGAGGAAACTGGGTGAAGTTATCCTTTCAATTTTTTTCCATTTTCTCAAGATTAAATGATTCTTTAAAAAGTATGCCACACTATATAGAAAGCAACATTCTCTCCCACAATTCTGTGCATCTGGGACAATAGTAATGTCACTGTCCCTGCCCCACATCTTCAAATTAACATTCTCAGGTCACAACAATAAGTCTTCCCAAAGGGGAACTTTTGGAAAAACAAACTATTTCCTCAGCTCATATTTCTCTCTTTTTGTACCATACACCAGCAATCTATCCAAGAAGTATATATTGGGGAGTAAGGAGGGGATCCACCAGCAAGCCCACAGTTGTTGACAGCCATAAGATTAGAGATAAGCACAAAGGTGTAGGTCAACATATTGGCAAAAAATCCTATGACAGCTTGGGAATAACTCTCATTTCATACATGGTGAAAACCCCACTGTCCAGTGCATAGGGATTGTCAAGGTAGGCTGGTGAGTTTCAGAGCCACAAAGAAATGATGTCCCCTAGGAGGTGAGGAATAAGACCCACAAAAATCCTAGGATGCCCTCTTTCTGATACATGGTTACTATGGAGTCACAAAGTCCACAGTACTTGGATTCTCTGCCAGTGAATTGTACCATAGATCTCAGAGTGATCACGTGGAAAGGATGTGTGATGAGGGTAGCAGCAGAACAAGCCATTGTCTCTCGATTTTTCTCTTTGATAACTTGGTTGAAGGAAGATGTGACTTCTTTCTGTACATTTCCAGGTCCTATTTCCTCAACCTTTTCACACTACTGGTAAAGCTGTAAAGCATTACCATGGACCAGTTCCAAGGACTCCTAAACACAGTCTTGGAGTTAAGACTATGAACAACCCATGCTTCCCATCAATGCTCACAAACTGCTAAGCATAACAAAACAGACCAGGAAGCTAACATAATTGTTGCCCCAAAATATTTTGTCCTATTGTTGGAGGAAGAGGCTTATATTCCACCTGGATGAGCACTTTCATGTACATGAGTAGCTGGGACACAACAGTGAGACCGGAGCCCAGGAACACCTGACTGGCTGTGTCTGCCATGATGGCACCCACAGGTGGTCAACTTGTTTTTTTCTAAATCTAAAATTATTTAAAAATAAAAGGTCCATTTAAAAAAATCAGAGGAATTAAAATAGCCTTATTTAATGAACAACAAAAATCAACTACAGGAAGACTTCACTGCTAAAAGAAGCTAATATAAACTCTTGTTACATTTCTAGAGATTTAGCATTCAGAGCAAGAGAGACAATAATCCTATTCTGCTGTAGGAGGCTTATATTGCCTATAAAGTTTTACATTCAGTTCTGATATTTTATAAAGGAAGTTAACAACCTAGATTATGTCCAGAGAACAACAAAGAAGGCACAAAGTTTAGAAACCACAGAATTTGCAGAAATGTAGAATTATGGGGGCAGAGGAGGAAGGAAAGGACTAGCCTGGAGAGGACTCATGAGGGGGGTGTGGTTACTGGCTTGCTGTCTTCACAGACATGTCCCAGGGCTATAGAAGCAAGTACATGCAAAGTAGACCCAGAGGGTGGAGCTAGAGTCAAGGAAAGAGGTTACAGGGAGGTGGCTCTTTCTGGGAATGGTGGAACTTTTTTCTCTTGGATATGGGGCTCAGGCTGCCTCAAGAAATGTGTGAGCAGAGGCTGAAAAGTTGTATTTCTGGAATGTTAAGAGAAAATATTGGTATATACAATTTAGGTCCTTGCCCATAGGAGACAGGATCCTAATATATTTGCTAAATTTGAATGTGACCCCTATAGTCTGCCAACTCTAGAGACTGTGTGAGTTGTTAAGATCAGAGAGACCAGCTTTTCTAGGCATTTCTATGGCATTCTCATTTTTATATATGGTGTTGTGGTGGTAATCTTCCTTTAGGTACTTCTGGCTAACAATTATCTCTGTCTATAGGGGAAAAAAAAGCCAACTGGAAAGACAGGCAGGAGTTAACCTGACTTCTAGATCTGCTGTCACCAGCAGGTGCAGCCTGGAGATGGAAGAGTTAAGTGACACAATGATCATGATCCTTCCTGCCTGGTTCTTCACTGCCCTCAGGATAAAGTCCGAATTCTTTAGGTTGGCATTCAAGGCACTCCTGGGTCAGCCTCCACCTACCTCTCCTTCTTTCTCCATCACTACTCCTTCTGTTCTTCTTAGGCTGATCCTGTGCTCTTGTCATCTGGAACCACACAGAACTGTCAGGACTCATCATGTGTCTCAGCCTCTGTATCCATATTTTGATTCTCAGTTCAAGATGTCTTCGACTTAAGGATTTGTTTCCTCCCTTGTGCCCCTTCTCTGCCCACTACTTCTATTATATCAAGTCTCTTACCATCATTGCCATTATTAGTTTTTACATCTGTGTTGCCCACTATATTGAATATTTCTCAGGGACAAGGTGTGTTTGGTATTCATCTTTCTGTCTGCAACACCCAGTATAGAGCCTGTCGGGCAGAAGGTACTCATCAGATATTTACAGGATTGAAGAATGGCTTTGTAAGAATTTAGTAAATGAATATATATAGGTGAATAAAATATTTCCCTAGCCAGGACTGCTTTAGAGTCCATTTTTTGGCTTCTACAAAGGTTTGGCTTCAAGTTCCAACTTTATGGTATAGACAAATTACTTCATCTCATTGTGTCTCAGTTTTTAAAAATGCAAATGGAAGAAGGTAATACTGATATATCTCAGAGCTTAAATTCCTCTAAGTGAATCCTTCACCCCAAAACTCATCCCCTTTCCTGATTTAATTTATAGAATATTGTCTGTCTCTTGCTACTAGAATATAAGCCCTATGAGGACATGGATTTCTACCTGGTTTTCACTGCTATATCCCTAGAACCTGAACCATGCTCGTTCAATGTTAGGCATTCAATAACAGTATGAATCACATAATAAGGCTGTTGTGAGGATTGAGTGACATAATGTGTATGAAGATCACAACATTGGGCCTAGCACATACTAAGCACTCAATTAACTACCAGTATTATAAAATAAAGGGCAGATTAAGAGGCAACATTACAGCAGGCTGATGTCTGACTCAGAACACACAATCAGGATATCATGAACGTTTGAACCATAATTTATGTTGGAATTGGAAAGGATGCTTTTAAATAATCTGGCCTGACTTTCTAAAGCCCAAAGAGAAGTGCTGTGCTTTTCCCAAAGTCACAGAGCTAGCCAGTGTCAGAACCCAGACAATATTTTTCCCATATAAATGATTTTCTAGTGATTCCCTAAAATACACTATCCGATTATTTTCTTTATTAGACACTTCCTTTTGGCAAGTATCCCTAAGTACAGGAATGGCTTTCCATCTAATCCTTTCAAAACACACACACACACACACACACACATACACGCAGAGTTAGGTGTTCATCTAATTAGTCCAATGATGTATGAAAATAATACCATATTTACTGTGCCTGACAGTACAAGGGTTATATGATTTAAAAACTAATATTTGTCAATTAAAATCTACTTCTGGCTATGTTGGAAAGAGTGTATTGGTAAATCCTATTTCTAAAAAACAAACATAAAGCTGGGCAAAACTGACACAATCATTTCAGTGTTTTGGAAATTGACCAAAGATATACAACAATCTCAAAACTGTTATGCTTAAAAAACTGCTGAACTTTGGGTAATAAGAATGGGAATCTGTGATGTGCTGTGGTTGTTCCATCTTCCCCCAAGCTTGGTGAATGCAGGGGTCTGTTAGGTTAGGCCATACTCTAAGGAGGATTGGAAGTTTCTCTGTCATGGTCAAAGGACTCAATTTGGAAAAGTGGGCAGTGCCCACACCTGGAAGTATTGTCTGTGGAAACATTCATCACAGAGGTTGGTAAGTAAGGAGGGCCTGCAGTTGCATAGCTGGGACAAACATATTCCTGGCTGAGACTGGGTGCAGGCTCAGTAGAGACCTGAGAAAGCTCAAGGCAGTCATACACTCCTGAACAACCTTGAAGCTGCACAAATGCTCATGGTAAACACAACACAGAAGGGAAAGTAAAAGCCAGGGCAGACTTGAAAATTGCCCAAACTTTGTGTTCCCCGTACCCGTGGGATGATGGAAATGTTCTAAAACTGGATTGTGGTGATAGTGTAAAACTACAAATTTACTAAAATTCACAGAACTGTACCCTTATAATGGATGAATTATATGGTATATTAATTATACCTCAATAAAGACAAGAATAAGAACAATTAAGACAACAGGAACAAAAAAAGATCTTTTCCATGATATATTTATCTTAAATGTCAGATTGCAGCATTGATGCATATTCAAAGGGATTTTGTTTGGTGAGGTTAGATGGGGTCAGTAGTGAATAACAAAATAAGATGCCACTTCAGATGACATAATTAGTAGCAATAGCAGCTATGGACATGGTGATTAATAGTTCCAGCACTACTCAAAATCTTGCTTTCTGCCTACTTTCCCTGAGATCTGGATGTTGGCATGTTTAGCCTTCCCACTTATAATTATCCTCCCTCCAAATTGGAATAAGGATTAACTAATTATAGTGGTGCCTTCAGACATGAGTCATACCAAACACCCTGGTAATGAAGAATTGTCCTGTCTGCAAAAGTATGCCAGAAAGCCTTAAAGTCTCTGGCATCTGCTTTGAGGTCCAACCCATAGAGTTTCCCTAAATTAGTTTGGCCAGCCCAGGTATACGCTGCACTTCCACTAACTTTAATTTCTTAAGATGCTGCTTTGGATAAGGTAATCCCTTTCCCAAAAATCTACTAAGGCTCTCAATTGGTCCAATGTAGAAAATGTCAGTGATCCATCAAAATGCCAGGATGTGGTGGTAGAAGCCATGGGTTTAAACTTTGTCTCTGACATGAACTAGCCATATAGCTTTAGGTAAGTAACTTATCTTTTTAGACTTATTTATCCCCAAACTGGGATAATTTTGCCTACTCCATAAAACTATTGTGAGAAATAAGCAAGATAATATGCATAAAGTACTTGACCCCACATCTGTGTCCCCCCCCAATTCCTTAATATGACAATTAAAGCTTTCTAGAATTTGGCCCTGATATTCCTATTTATCCCAATCTTTTAGTAGGAAGATTCCCTATTCTAATCAAACCAGACTTCTAACCAACTGTCACCATGCAATGACTCTAGCTATATCCTGCTGTCTGGACTGACTTCTCCCCAACTCTATATTTCGTATTCCTACCCATCTTATAAGACTCAGCTTAAAGACTTATCTTCTCCCTGATGGTTAGTCTGACCATTAACTCTCTAAACAACTCGTGAGATCCTTAATTATATACTTTAAAAATATTATTTCTGTTTGAATATGTCTTATTTCCTCAGGTATAGAATACATTTCTGGAAGAACACCAAGATTTGTTTTATATCCCTCAGTGCCCCTCATAAAGTCTGAAGTAGGACTAGGGTCTCAACTTGTTTCTCTTTTTCTCCCCAAGGAGTTCCTCAAAGAATAATTGGAAAACACTATTCAAGTCTAACTTTTTCATCTTATAGATGAAAAACTTTTCTCCAGAAAGGGTAAGTAACATTCAAGGTCATATGAGTAATTCGGTATTAGAGTTGAAAACGAAATTTAGGCTTCCTGTGGCAGAGATATCAGGCTGTCCTTCAATATCAGTTCTCCTATATATCTACAGGACTGCCAATTTTTAGCTGGAAACATGGTCACCCAGAACGAAGACTTCATGTCTCATTCTTACTTTAGAGAAGGGTGGGTATGAGTTCTATGAAATGGGATAGAAGAGAAAATGCTATGTTACTGCATCTTCTTCTTTCTCTCCATATCTTCTTCATCCTGCTGCCTAAAACACAGATGTGATGGTAGAATTCCACCCTGGATCCACACTGGATTCTTTCTTCCACTCATTCAATAATCTATGTAATAGCCATTCAGTATGTACCTCCATTCTGTTCGGCATAAATCTAAGAAGGGGCTTGGGTGGACACAGGAATGAAATATACAAATCCTGCCCTTAAAATTAAGAGTCACAAGTATTGAATGAACTTATCACTGTCTTAACTCATATCACAATTCATATGTCTGGCAAACACTCATCTCAGAATTTCTCTGGCAGTCTTATCTCAGATAATCTCACTGTTTCCAGTAATAAATTGTTGATCAATCTATATGTGCTTAATATGTTCTATTTGTCTTGCTACATTCACTCTCTGCTTTTCTCCATTTTCTCTGACCAGGGTGGCTTATCTGTATGGATTACATCAATGGGATCTCTTGTCCTCTGACTTCTGGTTGGGCTGGTCAATAAGGACCCCTAGCAGGAAATCAGAGGGAAGTAGGAGAATGAGTTCTATGTATTTATTTTTCTTTGTTATATTTCTATGTACTTATTTTTCTCACCTCCCTCTTTGTGGGGTCATCTCAGGCTAACTTTGTTCCTTATCTGAAGGTCACTCAACGTTCCACTCAAGGTGGCCCACTATATGACTCTTTACTATTGGGTTCTGGTAACCACTCCTTCCCTTCACACCCTTTGAACTGTTATTAGCCCCAGGGAAATGCACTATACCCTGTGGTTTCCCTACACACTGCCCACACCTTGTAAATAGCCCATTTATTAAGCCCTCCTCGAATTATCCTAATATGAGGCTGCCACCTGTTTCCTGCTAGCATGCTGACTGATATACCATGTGCCCCAATTCTCAGTTCGAAATATATAGGCACCAGACACCTATGCACCCACCAGGAGCACGGTTGGGAAGACGGTTTAGCAAAATCTAAGTGCATAGAGAATCTCAGACTATAAGAATATCATCATGACCACTAGCTTTTGAGATCAGATTTGACTCTCAGGTACCTGAGCCATAAACAATCCCTCTTTATTTCTCTCCTTTTTGGGGGTATCCTGGACCAGACTCTATGCCTTTTAAACAGCCTACTCTTGAAAACTTTTATTTAGAAGTGGGACTCCCTTCTAGGTGGAACTCACAGTCACTGGGCAGAATCCATTTTTCCACCAACACATATCAGAACCTCGAGTATAGTATTTTCTGCCAATTCCACCAGTATCCTCACTTAGGATCTTTAAAGTACTCAATATGCCTATTTTAGGGGCACAATCCACAATTCTTAAAGAATGAAATATATTTGCAAATGACACTACAGATAAAGGGCTGGTATCCAAGATCTATAAAGAACTTCTCAAACTCAACACCCAAAAAACAAATAAGTCAAAAAATGGACAGAAGACATGAAAAGACACTTCTCTGGAGAAGACATACAAATGCCTAACAAACACATGAAAAAATGTTCATCATCATTAGCCATCAGGGAAATTCAAATCAAAACCACACTGAGATACCACC
>NC_138372.1:35489213-35497011 GCF_054177405.1 Leptonychotes weddellii
AGTTAGTACAGCCACTTTGGAAAACAGTGTGGAGGTGCCTCAAAAAATTAAAAATAGAGCTACCCTATGACCCAGCAATTGCACTCCTGGGTATTTACCCCAAAGACACAGATGTAGTGAAAAGAAGGGCTATATGCACCCCAATGTTCATAGCAGCAATGTCCACAATAGCCTAACTGTGGAAAGAGCAAGATACCCTTCAACAGATGAATGGATGAAAATGTGGTCCATATATACAATGGAATATTACTCAGCCATCAGAAAGGATGAATACCCAACTCTTGCATCAACATGGATGGGACTGGAGGAGATTATGCTAAGTGAAATAAGTCAAGCAGAGAAAGTCAATTATCATATGGTTTCACTTATTTGTGGAACATAAGGAATAGCATGGAGGACATTAGGAGAAGGAAGGGAAAAATGAAGCGGGGGAAATCGGAGGGAGAGATGAACCATGAGAAACTGTGGACTCTGAGAAACAAACAGGGTTTTAGAGGGGAGGGGAGAGGGGGGATGTGTTAGCCCCGAGATGGGTATTAAGGAGGGCATGTACTGCATGGAGCACTAGGTGTTATATGAAAACAATGGGTCGTGGATCACCACATCAAAAACTAATGATGTATTGTGTGGTAACTAACATAACATAATAAAATTTTAAAAATTTAAAAAAAATGTAAAAATAAACTTAAACACAGAAGTTTAAATAAAAAAGAGTGAAACATAAAAACAATTTGTCACCTGCTTATTCATTACAAGTAACTGAAGTATCACTGACCACAGAGAATAATAGTAGGCAGAATAATGCACCCCTTTCCCAAAATGTCTATGTTCTAATCCCAGAAAACTGTGAATATATTACTTTATATGACAAAAGGGACTTTACCAAAGTGATTAAGTTAAAGATCTCTAGATAGAGATATTATCTTGGATAGTCTGGATGAGCCCAACATAATCACAAGGGTCCTTATAAGTAAAAGAGGGAGGCAGGAGATTCAGTGTCAGAGTGATGCAGCGTGAGAAAGACTCAACCAGCCATTGCTGGCTTTGAAGATGGAAGGGAACTACAAGCTAAGAAATGCAAACAGCCTCTAGAAGCTGGAAAGAACAGGGAAATGAATTCTGTCCTGGAACCTTCAAAAGGAAGGCAGACCTGCTGATACCTTGATTTTAACCCAATTTCAGACTTCTCCTGAACCGTAAGATAATAAATTTGTGTTGTTGTAAGCCACCAAGTTCATGGCAATTTGTTATGCCAGCAATAGGAAATAATTCAGAATGTAAGACTGAAATCTCCAGACCCAGAGAACTAAACCTGGGAGGGAAGAAGTGTTGGGAACTGATGGATGGCAGAGACAGAACACATTGTGGGCAGCACAACCAAACTGCACACCACTTGCTAACCTGCACTGCAGGCAAGTTGAATTCATTAAAAGACAAATGTATTTTTTATCTCAGAGGCTCACACTCATAAAATGCTTTCATGCCTTTAACAGGCCTGTAACACCTGGTAGGAGCCTCCTTCTTTTCTCAGCAGAGTTTTTGTATTTTGTTAGAGAGCATTATCAGCTTCAATTCAGAAGGACAAGCATCTGTCTCATATCTTATTCTGTGACTTCCTCTTGGCCACAGAGGCAAAGAATAGCACAATAAAAATAATTATACTTAAAAGTTCCAGAGCATATACAAAGCATCAATATCCATTGTTTGCATTCTATAAAAACTCATTACTAAGCTCCTCCCCCAAGGCTGCCTATTTCTGAGTAGGCCTTACCACGCTCTGACCCAGCTGCTCCCGAAAGAAGTAATCCATGTTTCTCTTTTGCAGGCTGTCAAGGTAATGCTGAAAGCGTGTGTATGTATATGGGTAGCAGTAAGCAAACTGGTAAATATCTTCTTCTCGGTCAAAACAAAATGCAAAGGACATCACATAATTCTTCCTATGGTCCGGGCACCGGTAGTAGTAAACATTTTTAGGTGGCAGCCTTTGCCTGAAAGATACAAACAAAAAAATGTGGGCATATTGGACAATCATTCAAGCTTCAAAAGGTAATAACTATAACATCAAGAACTCCACGTGGTGCCTGGGAACAAGAACCATACCATCTATGGTCAAAAAGAGACCAGGATTTGGCAGCACTTTGTTCAAATTCCAGTCCTACCCTTTATCAGCTGTTTGGAAAATGCAAAGTTGAACAAAGATTTTAGTCATTGTTTACTCTTATTTTGAGCACTTATTATATGCCTAGGCATTGTAATATATTCTTGATGTATAATGGTAAATAAGATAGGCAACATGTTTGTCTTCATGGAGTCTATACTCTGGTGAGGAAGCAGTCAATGAAATATTAAAAATAAATATACAATATAGTTACAGACTCTTAAGGTGCCTTGAGGGCAACTAAAGACTGTGATGTTATACTTAAATAAATAGGGGAGGCCTACTTTTCCTAGGGAAGTCAGGTTTTTGTATTATAAGGATAATTCAGACCTTTTTAAAATAAGCTAATATGCACTGTAAATATTCAAGGGGAGGAAAGAATATTCAACATTTCTTTAAATTATTATTATTGTTGTTTTCCTACAGACCATTCCATGACACTAATTTTCTACAGAAGCACTTTGGGAAATACTGCTTCTAATATACTGTGTAGGCCATTTTGCTAAGTCATCACGCTCATTCTCCAATAAGGAACTCTGAAACATATACATGAGAAAAGGCAAAATGTTCCAGTCATAATTCCCATAACTTCTTTACATTCATCCACACCGTAGGCTCACTGTACCCTCTCATGCTGTATGACATCGAAATTATTCACACTGCTTTCCTGCAGTGAATGCCTCTCATTTCTGTGCCTTCAAAATCCTGTTGATCCTACAACACCCATCCCAAACTGTGCCTTTTCTATTATCATCCACTGACAATTCCAGGCCCGTTCAGCTCCCACATTTTGCAGTAACTCTTGCTTCTTTATTGATGGCTTCATAAGTCTTATCCACTAGGATCAGTTTGGAAGCTCCTTAGAGGCAGGTATGTTTCTGAGGGTTACTGGCACAGTGGGTGAAGGATGCAAGGCTCACCTGTAGGGGCTTGGAATTCAACTGAGAAGCCATGAGACACAGGAGTATGTAGAGGACAGTGTGAGGAGGAGGGTATAGGTGATGAGGTTGAGAAAAAACAAGATTGGTGGTGGCTCCAGGTAAAAAAGCCTGCAGAAAATTGTTAAGAGCTCCCAGAGCATTGTAACATGTAGTTTGTTGCAGAATCTTGCTTCTACCTTGGTGTCCTTCTGAGGCTGCCTAAGTAGCCAGGGTGGGAAGTAAGGCTGTGGGCTTCCTGTGGAAGAGCAGAGGTTGCAAGACACTAATTCTGTACATATGGCAGCTTGTATTGTTTGCCTGTAGCCCTGGATCTTATGAATCTCACCCAAACATTAAGTGAAAAGCAGAGAGGGGAAGAAGACAAAAATTAAGGAGGGAAAAAAGGAAAAGAAGGATTGAGGGAAGAATAAGGGAAAAGAGAAAGGAAGGAATGAACAGAACATACACAGTATGGGTTGTTTCTGGGGCTCATTCAGTACCTGATTTAATTCTCATATCTCAAAGTGGGTATTATCCCACTTTGCAGATGTGGTCGTGGAGGCTCATAAAAGTTAGGGAGCTTACCCATGATCTCGAACAAGTAAATGATAGAGCTGAGACTCAAATTTGTTTCTGTATGATTCCAAGTCTAGTACCTAGAACACTCCTCCATAATCCCTCTTGGTAAGTTATGAACTTCTGGCATTCCAGATATGAGTGTATGCAAAAGCCAGGAGGCAAGAGAGAACAAGTAAAACGTTGGAACTGAAAGGAATTCATCATGACTGAAGCACAAAGACTGAGAAGGGAAATCATGAGAAATGTGTCTGAAGAGGAAGGCAGCAGTCAGACTGGAAAGGGATCCTATAAACCATGTTAAAGAATTTAAAAATTATCCTGAAGTCACAGGGTACCTTTCAAGTGAGTGAAAGAAGTTAAGCATCATGACTGTGCCAGTCCATGGAATCGATGATAGTGGACAGAAGGACAGGAGAGTAGCTGCACAGGTGTAGATAACAAGACAGATTTGACTGTATTAGAAAAAAGTGGCTGAAGTGATGGGACATAAAGTCTAAAATGGTTGAGAACCTGAAAGTGCTGAGGAGGGCGGAGTGGTATAGAGAAGAGCATAAGCAATAAAGGAACAGGGCTTTGCACCATAAATGTCAGTGGTAGTATCAAAGGCTCTCTACGGATGTGCTTGGGCCCACCAACAGAATCCATTTGCCTCTTACTCCCAAAGCCACCACAAATAAATATGCAGATAACAACAGTCTTCTTGTAATGCAAATCTAACTTTAAGACAAGCCCCTCCTAGGCACTCCTCCTTTCTAACCAGCTTGCTACCCAAGACCTTCCTAATTTGAAATGTTGGGGCTACCAGTGATGAGACAGAAATAATGGCCTGGAAGGTGCATGGGGAGTGAAGAGAAAAGTCATCTCCTCCTGATATTTCTGTATGTGGAGTAAGAGAATGAGCAGCGCTTGAGAGGGTAATGGGGGGAAAAATGGCCTCCATATCAGGTCTTACTTCATTGTTTTATGTAGCAAACATTTGTTACATATCAAGCACCAAGCATTGTTTGATTAAGAGAAGAGGTAAAGGAAGCAGTGGACTAAAAGACTGAGAACCCAAGTGAGATTATTAACCATAAAGCTGAGTTTCAGAGGAAAAGGTGGAAAGTTTTGGATAGAGAAAGGAACAGTGGAAAACCAAGATCAGACCAGTGCAGAGAGGAGGCTATGGAAAGAACAGGTAATTGTCTACATGTGTGACGTGACTGAATATGCAAGAATGTGAGGCTGGTGGAATGACCTAGTCTCAGGGTTCCAGATTTGCATTCAAGTTGAAAGTGGCCTGGAGGTCTCTCATCAGTGGTCTGCGATACTGGCTTCAGACCCTGGCTCGCAGATCTGAGCACAAGGTGAGCATGTCTTCATATGCTAGTGATTCCTACAGTGATAGGCCCCTCGGGTTATGATGCTGATGTTCTCAACTCTTCATTTACTAGTATATCCGATCAGGGTCCATGCTTTAAATTCGATCACCCCAGTTTTCTCCTATTCTAGCCAAGTTTAGCAACTTGACTCTGAGAGCCTACCATCTCCACCAAATTTGATTATGTGCTATCAAGAGAATTCATCTAATGCCTGCAGCTGTCCCAGCTCCTCTCCTGAGTGGGTTGGATGCCTAACCTGATTTGCAGACAGAGTGAAGGTAATGGGCCCTGGGGTAATCATTCAAGGAAGCTGAGATGCTGCTCAGGGCTTAGATTTTCTAGACTCTGCTAAGAATACAAATAAAAATCTGTTTGAGAAGCGCTCAGTAGGCCAAATTCATGAGGACTTTAAAGTAACACAAAGAAGAGAGGAAAATAAAGCTGGTACTAAGTAGGAAAAATGTCTCTCTCATTTGTAATGCACTTCTCTGGTTTATCTCTTATTTTGCTTATTATATTTTTACTATGTCTCAGGCATCATGTTAAATGTTTTATATGCATTTCATTTAAACTTCACAATAACCCCATGAGCCAGGGGCTATTAACATCCCTTTTACACAGACAAGAAAACTGAAGCTCAGAGAGGTAAAAAAAATTCCCCAAAGTGGCAGGGCTAGTAATCCACAGAGCTTCTATTAGACTCCGAAGTCTGTGCTCATAATCCCTATGGTACCACACCACTCTCCTTTTCCCCCTTGCCATCCGGCTCATAGCCTTATTTCTGCTTCCAGAAAAATCTGCTCTCACAGTACTCTCTTGCTAAAGACTCTTCAAACAGCTCCCTATCTTTATTTATTTATTTATTTTTAAAGATTTTATTTATTTATTTGACAGAGATAGCGAGAGAGAGAGAACACAAGCCGGGGGAGTGGGAGAGGGAGAAGCAGGCTTCCCCCAGAGCAGGGAGCCCGATGTGGGGCTCGATCCCAGGACCCTGGGATAACGACCTGAGCAGAAGGCAGATGCTTAATGACTGAGCCACCCAGGTGCCCCAACAGCGCTCTATCTTTAATTCTGGTTTAGCCCACAAGGCTTCCTGAGATCTTCCTGTGATCTGGTATCATCAGCCATTTCTTCCTCCTTGAACCCTTTATTTCATTCATACTGAGCTACTCACAACTCCCTAACACAATTTTATGCCATTCCTCCCATACCTCTATGGGATCTCTTTGTATTTGATCTTTTTTCCATTTGGACTGCCTTCCTTGCCATCTTACCTACTTGGTGAACTGCTACTCACAGATGTGGTATAAGGTAGATTGTCAAGGCTAAAATAATTTTTAAATGAACTAGTTAATTAATGGACAAAACAATGTATAAATAAATGTTTATCCTTTAACACACTTCTCTGAATCCTTCTCTGACCATTCAATTTTCATTAATTTTTTCTCTACTTTAACATATAATATTAAAATAAGTTTCATAACTTGGTATATTCCTTAACAATGAACACCAAAAGTAAATGGAGACTTCTTCAAAGAAAGGGTAGGCTTTTTGTTTTTTGTTTTGTTTTGTTTTTTTAAGATTTTATTTATTTGACAGAGAGAGACACAGTGAGAGAGGGAACACAAGCAGAGGGGGTGGGAGAGGGAGAAGCAGGCTTCCCGCAGAGCAGGGAGCCCGATGCGGGGCTCGATCCCAGGACTCTGGGATCATGACCTGAGCCGAAGGCAGACGCTTAACGGCTGAGCCACCCAGGCACCCCTAAAGGGTAGGCTTTTTGAAGACAGGAAGAGTGTCACCTTTTTCCTCTCTTTCTCACTAGAAATGGCACAGAGAAGTTAACAATACTTGCTTATTTTAAAAAGCTATGATAAAAGGAAAAGAAGACTCATCTCTGAAGATAAATGGTAGATATCATAGGGAGGTAGATTTTAGTTCAGTATAGACTCTTTAGCATTCAACTGGTGAAGGGAAAGTAGAAAGGTCCATGTTACAGGGGAGTATGAACATGGGAAGCTTTATGGGAACCCATAAAATAAGTTCTTATAGTTGATGTTAGGTTAGACAAGGCAGCCTTCTGATTCCATTTAATAGTTAGTCTGAGATATCAGTGAAAACAATACAACAATGATGATAATAGTTATTACAATTATAATTCCTAATATGTATACATATCATTGACCCTGTGTATAATTTAAGTACATTACGATGTATTAAGTCCTTTAATCCTCACAACCATCTTCTAAGGTTATTCCTTTTATCCCAATGATAGGATGAAAATGAAGATGGGGTCAAGAATGTTTGTTCTTAAGGAGAAATTTGTCCATGACTCCCCAGAAGACTTCATAAAGGAAATAGTCCAACATTTGATTCTTCCAGAGATGTAGAGATTCAAGACCTGGAGTGTATGCTCTCAGGACCTAGAAACTAAAGGCTGATCCAGGTCTTGGAACAAACCATCATCCTGGGTCCATCCTGATGACTGAAGAGGGCATCCACATGTGTGAGGGGACCCTGTAACTCACATCCTCAGATCCAGTCATGCATGCATATGTGACTGAGCAAAGCACACACACACATGCATGTATATACTGAACAAATTCACAATCATACCATATATACCTCTCTATTATTTGTGCCACTACCATACTGTCTTGATGATTACAGCTTTGTAATACAGCTTGAAGTCCGGAATTGTGATGCCCCCAGCTTTGCTTTTCTTTTTCAACATTCCTCTGGCTATTCGGGGTCTTTTCTGGTTCCAAACAAATTTTAGG
>NC_138372.1:35497511-35544409 GCF_054177405.1 Leptonychotes weddellii
GCAAACAATGAGTCATGGAACACTACATCAAAAACTAATGATGTAATGTGTGAAAAAAAATTAATGATGTGGCTAAAGTCGAAGAGGTTGCTGCTTGTGTTCTCCCTTAGGATTTTGATGAACTCCTGTCTCATATTTAGGTTTTTCAAAAAAAAAAAAAAAGAAAGAAAGAAAACTAATGATGTAATGTATGGTGACTAACATAACATAATAAAATAAAATTTAAAAAAATAAATAAAAATTAAAAAAAAAAACAAAAAAATTAAAAAAGAAATTTGACAGTAAAAAAAGCACACAATGAGATACCAAGTTAGAATAGCAAAAATTAACAAGACAGGAAACAACAAGTGTTGGCAAGGATGTGGCAAAAGGGGAACCCTCTTACACTGTTGGTGGGAATGCAAGCTGGTACAGCCACTCTGGAAAACAGTATGGAATTTCCTCAAGACGTTAAAAATAGAGCTACCCTATGACCCAGCAATTGCACTACTAGGTATTTACGCCAAAGATGCAGATGTAGTGAAAAGAAGGGCCACATGTACCCCAATGTTCATAGCAGCAATATCCACAATAGACAAACTGTGGAAGGAGCTGAGATGCCCTTCAACAGACGAATGGATAAAGAAGATGTGGTCCATATATACAATGGAATATTACTCAGTCATCAGAAAGGATGAATACCCAACTTTTACATCAACATGGACGGGACTGGAGGGGATTATGCTAAGTGAAATAAGTCAAGCAGAGAAAGACAATTATCATATGGTTTCACTCATATGTGGAACACAAGGAATAGCACAGAGGACCACAGGAGAATGGGGGGAAAACTGAATGGGAATAAATCAGAGAGGGATACAAGCCATGAGAGACTGGACTCTGGGAACCAAACTGAGGGATGGGGTAGCCAGGTGATGGGTATTAAGGAGGGCACATGTGGTGATGAGCATTGGGTGTTATACACAACTAATGAACCATTGAACACTACATCATAAACTAATGATGTACTATATGTTGGCTAATAATTAAAAAGAAAAGAAAAGAAAAATCATCTGGTCCCAAAACTAGGTTCTGAGTGCAGGGGGATAGGTCATGAGAGATAATGATGTTGGAGCCAAGACTGAGTCAGCAGTGAAGGAAGTAGACTGCCAAGGAAAAACCGAGGAAGGGCAGAGGCATGGATAGCAAGTGACTTCCAGTTTTCCAGGGCAAAAAGTACAATCACAGTCTCAAGTGGATGAAGATAGGATCAGAATCAGTGAGAAGGAGGAGAGCAGGATTACTTCGCAGAGATGATGTACATACAAGGTTTCAAGCTGGGTGACACCAAAGTTATTCTTTCCTACTATGACAAAGGGAATGAGGAATAAGATCTACCCTACCAGGAATGAAAGGCTGGCATGGATACATGGGGAACAGAATGGAAATCTTGAGGAGATATCCCTTAGGATGTCAGTCTCCAATAGATGAGGGAGCTGGACCAGGCTACTGCTTCATGTGAAAAGTGGTAATGACTTGATGACCTGTAGATGCATAAGGTGTGGCAGGCTGAGAGGTATGGGATTTGAGCCGAGGAGGCAAAGCACTGACTGAAAAACAAAGACTGAGATATACACAGCCTTGGGAAGGTCTGACACAGAGGAAGGCAGTCTTCTGTAAGCATGCCAGAAGAATTACTGAGGTCATGTGACAGCTGCCAAGACCCCAGAACAATGGATTCAGCAACATGTCAGGGTCATAACAAGTGCTAGGTCAGGAATGGAGACTGACACAGGAGTCAGAGGGAAAGGCAAAGATTCATCATCCTGGCTAGAAGGCCGAGTTAGGTCAGGACTTAGCCATGATTCCAAGAAAAAATCCTAGGAATTGATGGGGTGCCCGGGTGGCTCAGTTGGTTAAGCGACTGCCTTCGGCTCAGGTCATGATCCTGGAGTCTCAGGATCCAGTCCCGCATCAGGCTCTCTGCTCAGCGGAGAGTCTGCTTCTCCCTCTGACCCTCCTCCCTCTCATGCTCTCTGTCTCTCATTCTCTCTCTCTCAAATAAATAAAATCTTAAAAAAAAAATCCTGGGAACTGAGGAACTTTCAACTTCTTGCCAATGCCTCTTATGACTATTTGCAGAATAGAACCAAACCCCCTTCATGGCTGGGACTAAGTCTACAGGTGGGCTAAATTGTCAAACCACAGGAGCCTACTAATAAGTGTCTATGTCTAGCCTACAATGTCTATAGTTACTTATCTTTGGTCTCACTTCTGGAAACTATTCTCTCCCCCACCACTAGTTATGCCCCTGTGATCCCTGTACTGCCCTATGATAACATGCATCATACTTTATTATAGTTTAACATCGTTCTTCCTTATCCCATTAGAGTGAGGCCATGTCTCTATTCATCATGAAGCCCTAACGGCTAACCCAAGTTTAGTACATGTAATTACTAAATAAAGAAATTTATTGAATGAATGAGCAAGTGAGTGAGTGAGTGAGTGAATGGGAGAGTGCATAAGTGAGGGAGTAGCAAAAGATGAGGTCGAAAAGGCAGATAGGGACCAAATCATATGGTGCTTTGTAAGCCATGTTGTGGAGTAAAGACTGATCATAAAAGAAGTGAAGAGCCACTAATAGATTTTATTTATTTGGGTCCTTTCTCCTTTCTTTTCGATAAGTCTGGCTAGGGGTTTATCAATCTTATTCTTTCAAAGAACAAGCTCCTAGTTTCGTTGATCTGTTCTACTGTTCTTTTGGTTTCTATTTCATTGATTTCTGTTCTAATCTTTATTATTTCTCTTCTCCTGCTGGATTTAGGCTTTATTTGATGTTCTTTCTCCAGCTCCTTTAGGTGTAAGGCTAGGTTGTGTATTTGAGACTTTTCTTGTTTATTGAGAAAGGTTTGTATTGCTATATACTTCCCTCTTAGGACTGCCTTTGCTGCATCCCAAAGGTTCTGAAGAGTTGTGTTTTCCTTTTCATTTATTTCCATGAACTTTTTAAAAATTTTTTTAATTTTTAATTTTTTTATTATGTTATGTTAGCCACCATACAGTACCTCATTAGTTTTTGATGTAGTGTTCCATGATTCATTGTTTGTGTATAACACCCAGTGCTCCATGCAATACACGCCTTCCTTAATATCCATCACTGGGCTAACCCATCCCCCCACCCCTCTCCCCTCTAAAACCCTCAGTTGGTTTCCCGGAGTCCATAGTCTCTCATGGTTCATCTCCCCCTCTGAATTCCCGCTTTCATTTTTCTCTTCCTTCTCCTAATGTCCTCCATTCTATTCCTTATGTTCCATGAATTTTTAAATTCTTTAATTTCCTGGTTGACCCATTCATTCTTTAGTAAGATGCTCTTTAACCTCCATGTATTTGTGTTCTTTCCAAATTTTCTCTTGTGATTGAATTCAAGTTTTAAAGCATTGTAAAATATGCAGGGAATAATCCCAATCTTTTGGTACTGGTTGAGACCTGATTTGTGACCCAGTATGTGGGTCACATACTGGAGAATGTTCCATGTGCATTTGAGAAGAATGTGTATTCTGCTGTTTTAGGATACAATGCTCTGAATATATCTGTGAAGTCCATCTGGCCCAGTGTGTCATTCAAAACCCTTGTTTTCTTGTCGATCTTCTGCTTAGATGATCTGTCCATTGCAGTGAGTGGGGTGTTAAAGTCCCTTACTATTACTGTATTATTATCAATGTGTTTCTTTAATTTTGTTATTAATTGGTTTATATAATTGGCTGCCAGGGATCATAAATATTTACAATTGTTAGATCTTCTTGTTGGATAGACCTTTTTATTTTAAATATGTTCTCAGTTACCCCCTATCCTCAAAGGCTATTGGCTCCAAAGTGGGCACTCGTTATGTTCCATTAGATCATGCCCTCACAAAGTAACTGGTTAAAATGTTGACTCACAGGAATCAGCTCTGATATTTTGGTCTTCATCACATGAAAGACAGTGTCTAAGTCAATTTCTCAATATCCATCATCTGCCTGGGAACAGTACAGATTCCTTTCTATACCACTGATCTTCAGAGTTAAAAAAATTATGTGAAAGAGCTTTCATACTTCAGTACACTTATTAATCTTAGAAGCTCTGAATTCATGTATTCCATAACCTCCTACTTTTCAGGATTATTATGTTAATTAAAATTATAAAATGGACTCAATAAAGAGCTTCTGGTAATTGAAGTGAGTAAATGAACTTCCTAAGTCCTCTTCCTGGAATTTAAGAACCAGAAGCATAGGGGGTGAAGAACTTTTTATTTTCTTCCAATAAGAAATACGTAATTGTTCTTTGAAAGACTTTCTTTGTAATCTATCTGGGAGGTCTATAAATTCTTTATGCTGATACAACTATACACTTTTATAGAAAGATAGAACTTTAAGGAATATCTAGTCCAGTGTCTTTGAAACATTTTTTTTAGTTTCTTCTAAAGTGCTTTTTTAAAAGAAAGCTAGCAGAGAAGCACAATATATAAAAACCAAGCATTCACATGGCAAGAAATAAGGCAAAGGGGAGGTTAGGTTTGATCTGATTCGATATTTTCATTTTACAACTGAAGCCCGGAGAGATAAATGACTGGGGCAAAGCCATACTGGAGGTTAGAGACAGAGCTGAGAACTACTCTTCCAGTTATATTTGTGTTGTTCACTCATCAAACAATTGTTTATCAGGCACAGTTCTTGATGCTGAGGATAAATTAGCATATAAAACAAAGTTCCCATTTTTATGGGAGAGAACAAATAGACAAATATTCGTGTGTGTGTGTGTGTGAATGACCAGTGCTATGAAAAGGTAGCATAAGGGAATAGAAAGAAAGTAGGGCAGTGATAAGTTTGTTATATTGTGTTGTCAAGGAAGGCCTTTCTGGTGAGGTAACACCTAAATAAAGTGAAGGAGTCAGTCCAGTTAATTTCTGGGGGAAAAGCATTGCAGGCAGAAAGAACAGCAAGTACCAGTAATATCTCCCTGCTGGTCATGCTCCTCCAGGAAAGAATACCTATCAGGTGCCAGGAATTGCATTAGCTCTTTCACACACATGAAGGCTTGGAGAATCCGTGAGAACATAGACTTTAGAGGTAAACAGATCTGGTTTTAATTCCAGGTTTTGCCAGGCAATTGACTTATCCTCTTTTTCCTTAAATTTTCTGATTTTCAAAATGGGAATGATATTATTTTTCTTGAAAATTTGTTCAAAGGATCTAATAAGAACATAAATGTAAAGCTCCTGACCTACACTGGTGGTCCACAGTTGGGAGCTATCAGAATTATTTACTCAACTTTCTTTGAATGAGGCATTCTTGTCAAAGTTGACATTAGTAAATTTTGGCTACTTAGCATCTATTTCCTTGTCTTAACAACAAATTATTTCTTATACTTAAATGACTGTTTCATCATTGTGTATAGTTTGTTAGAGTCACAAGGAAAGGCCTTGCTATCCCTAATCAAAGCACATAACCCTATCTATGCTAATCAGATATGGCCTCCATAAAATCTGTATTTTGAATAGAGAAAAAATAATAAAAGGCTTGGTGTTCCTTCATGTCCTGAACAGACTTTCCCACCCGAAAGCCACTTTTGTGGCTTCCTCTCCCTTGTGCTAAAGTTCTTCCCTTCTTGCTCACCCTAAGTCCATGTCTCTTTCCAACTCCCATTGATTCTGTAAGTCCCCAATATCTTGCAAATGCATTTCATTTTGTCTGAGTTAGAATAGATTTCTATTCTTAGTAACTAAAGAAACTGTATCTTATACATTTATACATAACCAATTTAACTTGAGACAATGAAAACAGCACCAACATAAGCCACATTTGCCTTCTAGATAATTAGAATTATGTTGTTGAACAATAATGTTGATAAAGAAATTTGAATTACATATATGGTCTTTGCCAACTCATTTGCCCCTCTGAAAAGCAATTTTTCCAACTAAAAAACAAGAAGATTAAATTAAAAACCAAACAAAACAAGATGAAACTAACTGATCCTTTAAGGATCTTTACAGAATTGACATTCTAGGATTACAAAGACTATGAGGTTATGATTCCAAGAATTTCATTATAATGTTATTAGTTTTATGTCTTCAAACCTTTAAACAAAGACCAGTAAAAAAAAAAATTCAGATCATATGATAGCCTCAAATCACACTATATAAACAGCTGCCTATCTCAACTCTACATAGGGGTAGCTCAGACATTCAACTGCTTCTTGGGTTGAATAAGAAATAAGAATGTGGTAGGGGAGATATGGTGTGTCCACTGAAAGATGTCATTTAAGATCACACAGCTAGTCAGTGGCAGTTAGTCAGGCTTCAACTCCAGCAGTGTGGACTTTCATAGGAGAGATAGGTAGGGTGTCCAGGGAAGGATTCTTCAAGAGGGTGGCTTCAGGCTGAATCTTGACAGTGGGATAAAATGGGGTATCATTCAAAAGGGAGGAAAGATTTCTTAGACAGTGGAAGTATATATGAAAAGGACCAGAGATGAGAAAGCACAAGATGTGTCCAGAGGAACTGGGCCATGTAGTTGAAACATAGGTTTTATGTAGGAATCATTGGTGAGGAGTCTGAAGAGAAGCCTGAACCCAACTGTAGGGAATGGGATGGAGTCTGAATGTCAGACTGAAGAATATCATCAATTAAATGTATCATACATATACTTTATTTTCTCCAAGTAATCTTTCCTGTTTTGCATCTGCATCTTCTGCCTTGCCTATGATGGCACCAAAGGAGGGACAAGATCCATATAATGTGATCAGAGTTCACAGACTTTGGAGAAGTGTTAGCTAAAATAGAACAAATGGGTAGATTACTTTTCCAGGCAGGGTGACCGAACAGCAGCCAGCTTCCTATCAGAAGCTTTCACAACCAGCCTAATCCTTTCTGAGAGATTCTAGGGGTGTCTTGAACTAGGTCTGGAATTTGGGGAGGGCATGAGAAAGTGGTGGTAAGTGTGGAAAGAGGAAGGCTGTGAAAGTAGAGTGGTTAGAAAGGCCAGGCCTTTCTCCCTGAGCTGGTCTTCCATCCTGAAGCATAACACTGAGAAAGTGTTCTGCAAGCTGACAAGTTATTGCAGAGAGGGAAAAAAAAGAAGAGAAAAAATAAATTCTGTGAACTGAAGACAAAGGTGATGAGATCAAGAGGCAAATGCAAGGAGAAAGGTCTTAAGGGAAGATTTATTAAGAGCATGGCTTGCATCAGTCCCAGAGGCAGGAATGATTTGGAAAATAAATTCAGCAATGTTTCCTGCCCTTTTGGGCTGAGACCTTACAGAATGTGATATTTCTCAAAAATGAGTCCCAGTCCTCCCCAGGGCTACCAGCTTGCCCAAAATGGATTCCCAGCATTGTGAATACATATTTATAGGAATGAGGGTGAAAGGAATGGAAACTTTGCTCTTTCTGGCTTAGTTTTGGTCAGAAATTGCATCTCTATTTACTTGAAAATCAGTCAGAATGTAGCTGTACCAGTGTTTATGTCACTGGAAGCAGCAAAGCCTCAGCGGATCAGAAGTGCTTCCGAATGCTGGACAGTCCACAGATGCAGACTGCCGAAAAGAGAACTGCAGCCCTGCCTATGAGGTTAGTATGCCCTACCCGGCTATCTTGAATTTCAAAATTTAGTTAATTCTCAATTTCCTGACTCAGTCAAAGCAGATCTGTATAGATAATGCAAAACTAAGCATACATTCAGTACCTTCGCCATGTAAGCATTTTTCTAAGTACAGAGATTTAAAGATAAATAAGAGAATCCTGTGTGATGTGTTGGATGGATGGTTAAGAACTCACCAAGAGATAAAGGGATAATAAAGGAATTTCTAAGCAAAGAGAAAAGCATGGGAAGATGGAGCTGGATTTTGCATACCACTTAAGGGAAAAGATATTTAAGTAATATCAGATTTTATTTATTTATTTATTTATTTATTTATTTATTTATTTATTTATTTAATTTATTTCATTGACAGAGAGAGAGAGACAGCGAGAGCAGGAACACAAGCAGGGGGAGTGGGAGAGGGAGAAGCAGGCTTCCTGCGGAGCAGGGAGCCCAACGTGGGGCTTGATCCCAGGACTCTGGGATCATGACCTGAGCCGAAGGCAGACGTTTAACAACTGAGCCACCCAGGCACCCCAGGAATATCAGATTTTTTTACACACCTGCTTAAAAACTTCTAGTGCCTTTCTACTGCACAAAAAAGTGGGGAGCTAAACTCATCATCATGATATGACTTCCACCTACTTCATCTTGTACTGCTGTCCTTTCCTCCTCTGCTCTAGCCCCGCAGGCCTTCTTTCTGTTCTACAAATACATCAAGTTCAGCCCTTTCTCAGGGCCTTTTCATTTGCTCTTCCCTCTCTCTTGAATGGTCTTCCCTCAACTCCTTCTTATCTTTCTTTTATTATTATTATTATTATGTTACGTTAATCACCATACATTACATCATTAGTTCTTGATGTAGTCTTCCATGATTCATTGTTTGCGTATAACACCCAGTGCTCCATGCAGTACGTGCCCTCTTTAATACCCATCACCAGGCTAACCCATCCCCCCCACCCCCCTCCCCTCTAGAACCCTCAGTTTGTTTCTCAGAGTCCATAGTCTCTCATGGTTTCGTATCTCATCCCAGATGCCACCCCCACAAGGAGTTTTTCCCCAAACACTTAATTTAAATTAGACTTACTGCAGTCACTCTCTCTCATCCCCCTGTTTTATTTTCCTCATAGCACTTGTCACCATCTGAAATGTTGTTTCCTGCCACTCAAGTATAAGTTCCTTGATGACAGACACTATGTGTCTATATCTAGATCTTCAGTGTCTAGAAGTTGCTGGCACAAGAATTGAATAGATGAACTCAGTGACAAGAACCTTTGTATCAGTATGCAGGGTCCCTGCCTTCACTGGGTGCCCTGCATACTGATGCAACGTTCTTATCACCAATTAGAGGGCATTTTCTGTGTGCTAGGTCCATGCTAAGCCAATTACCTTATTTAACACTCACAGCAATCTTGGGATATAAGAACTATCTGTTTCCTTTTAGTGATGAAATATTTGAGAGATTGGAAGGAATTTAATTAATATGTCAGTGTCATATTGCTCCTGAACAGAAAAAACAGAATTTGAATCTGGTCTATATGATGCCCAAATACACAATTTAACAATTCAGTGAAGAGGGGTGATTAGACAGCAGTCTCTCTCAAGCTACCTCAGAACCTTGCCATTTGAGGGATCTTCTACAAATGTATAATTGTATAGGAGTGTATCATTCTGGAAGGGATGTCTTTGAGGGCAAATTGTGGAGAGGGGAAAGATCAAACCTAGTAGCAGATCCCAAATCTTGCCCTCAGATAGCCAGAAATTCTCTCTATACTTAAACTCCATATGTACTCATCTTAATTAAAAAACTGGGACAATATATCTACTTTTACATAAAAAATCTAGAAAAATTGAAAAGAAAAACCTATTTGCTTTAGGACAAACACTTGGATAGAAAGGGTCCTGGACTTTTGATCTCATGATGACCAAAAATGGCCGTGTGTGTGTGTATGTGTGTGTGTGTGTGTGTGTGTAGACCTAGGTCCAAAATAAATTTGGAGTGAATTATAGAGATGTATATAATAGAAATATAAATAATAAACAAAAGAGGAAATGACGACAAGATATCATAGGCAGGAAAATGAAACAAAGCTTGAAGTAATGATATCACAAACAGATGAATACCATAAAGTCCTATACACTCATTAAAAGTAGGCTTTAATTGAGGTTCCTAGTAGCTGAAGCAAAAAAGAACTACAACCAGTGATATGATTCTTAGAGTTCATAAAATTAAAAAAAATCCAGTTGCTTGGGGAAAAAATAAGCCAGTTACTCATAATTTTGAAACCTGACAATTTTTTTTCATGCCTTCATATGGCATGCATCTGTTTTCTTACCATATTTAGAGTAAATTCATTAAGAAAGTTCATAAAATTATTTTATGGGGTCTTTAAATGCAGGCCCAGGGCAATATATCAAAAGGGAATTCTACCAAGGCAACTCTATGAAGCACAAAGATAATGCAGTCCAGTTATTCGGCTCTCAGATTATCTAGCGTGGTCTAAGAACAGAGGAACTAATGAATTGTGTTATCTTCAACCAAGCTTCGATTAATGCTATTTCTTACAACTAGATTTTTATTCAGAATAAGATAGCAAAGAATTTGAGGCTCCACTTTGTGTCAAATTCCTGGAATACAAATAGTCCACTCTGGTAGTTAAAAGCATAATCTTACATTCTTACAGTCAACTAGTGGAGGATAGATCTGATACGCTCATTTGCAAATGAAGAAATCAACAAAACTGTGTACTTACCTCTGTAGATGGCCAAAAAGGAACATGTGGATAAGGTGAACATTATCCATGCAAAAATATACCAGATCTAATCTAATGCACTGACAATTGGCATAAAATTGTGGACTTTCAGCTTTCAATTTTAAATAAGATGATACATTTTCTCTTTTAATTAGAATGAAATTTTCACTGGAATTGTTGGCCACTGAACTGAGCTGGCCAAGGGCTACCTTACATTTCAAAGAGACAAAATCTTGGGAATAACTATACATTCACTAGGGAGTGCATTCGACCTAAGCTCTAAAATGCCACTTTGAGAAAAGGGAGTCTGGAAAAGTTCCCTGTTCAGTGATTGTGTTTTAATAAATAAAAAGACAGCTGCGATGAAGAGAAAGCAGCATATGGGATAAAAACCCTACAAGTAAATTGTCTGCAGAATGTTGCAGTAATCCCTATGGCATGTGCTTCCTAGAGAATGATGGGACGTTTGTCAACACAAGTAGAGCAAGCGATACGAAAAGATTCCCATATATAATTCATCTCTCTATCAAGTTAAATACACAAATACCTCAGTTGTGGGTTGGCACAGACTAAATATTTAAAAGCCTCCCACAGTGCTCCAGGTCCTCATTGTTGCCATTCCAGACAACAGCAGGAAACAAGCATTTCTCTCATTCAGAGTCACTGACAGGCACCTCTTTTCTCTTGGTCAATAAGCACCATTATTTTACGCTGGCTATTAGTACTCTCCTTGGCCAGAAACAATTATAGAGATACTTTAAGCTAGAGGGAATACACTCAATTATATTCAAAAGTGTGCCTGATTTTTAAATTAGTTAGGTGTAGGATTCCACTGTTCCCTACTCCTTAGAGATTTTTTTTGTCATAACATCTGCATCACTTCAATGAACGTGTGTGTGTGTGTGTGTGTGTGTGTGTGTGCACATGTGCCTCCCTCTCTTAGATATAAAGTGCTTGAGAATAGTAGTTGTTATTAGTAGTTATTTGTTTTGTTGCACCCAGCACTTCTCACATAGGGGATACTTAAAAATTGACTACAAATAAATGAATGACTACAAAAAAAGTCCCCCCTCCATAAAAATATTTGATTTTTGAATGCTTAACACCATCACTATCATCTCACTAATCCTTGTGCTCTACTCTATGCTCCTGAACAGATCTGATTTAAATCATCAAAGGTATATGAAGAATATCCCACATAATATATTCTGTGTATTACATATAATTTCTCAGTTGGAATCTGATTCTATTTACAAAACTACTTCACATGAACATTTTTTGAATCACAGTTACTATATAAACCCAGATACATCTTTTAGACTCTGTGTTCAGTCCTCCAAGTACAATTGAAAAACAAGAGTGAAAGCTAACCAAGCACATGGATGATAGCTTCTTACTAACTCATTATTTAAAAATCACTCATTCTTTGAAGGGCACCTGGGTATTTGGCATTGGCTCTTAATTTTGGCTTAGGGCATGATCTCAGGGTTCTGTGATTCAACTGGTGAGGGGCTCTGTGCTCAGCAGGGAGTGTGCCTGAGATTCTCTCTCTCTCTCAAAATAAATAAATAAATCTTTAAAAAAATAAAAGTCACTCATTCTTTGAGTAGCCACTGTTTTTCCAGGTCAATTTCTTTCTTTGAAAGGAAGACTTTAAAACATTAAATAAAATAAAGACATAATCTATGTAAATAAATATTAACTAAAAATAATTTTAGTTGTCCTTTGCATCATATGAAATACTGTGAAGAGCTGAAGGAATAATTATTTTGCTTCCAAATTCATTCATTCCCAAAGATGATCAAAAGGAGGAAGAAGTGGGTTGGGAACAGTGAGTCCCTAACATTAATGATAATAATAATAATAGTAAGTATGATCATTTTAATATTAATAATTAACATTTATTAAGGGCTTACTAGGTAACAGGGACTATTATATTCCATTCATTATTATTAACATGTCCCTTTTAAGAATGAGAAAATAGGTTTGAAGAGTTAAGTAATTTCCTCAAGGTCACATAGCTGACGAATAGTGGAGCTAGAATCAGAATCATGATGTGTATAACTCCAAGCCTGAAGAGATAACCTAGATCCAAATAGTCTTGTCTCACAAGAGCCTCACAGAATAGTAGGGTAGAGAAACAGGGTCTGTGAGCTTCCTGAAGGCCAGAATGCATTCTGTCCCTGTTCTATACTCTGATCCAATCCTGGGGCTTTAAAATCCAATTAGATACTGCAGCTCTTGAATTTATATCTCATGTTCTACCTTTCCACTGAGTTTCAGACATGTATTTAATTGCCTACTAGACATCTTTGCTTGGATACCTAGCGGACATCTTAAACCTAACATGTCTGAAATAGAATTCTTGATTTTCTTTCTTCAATTGCACTAACTAGTCACTGAGGCCAAAAACCTAGTAGTCATGGCTCCTGTCTTTCCCTAGCACCTCATATTAAATCCACAAGCACATTCTTTTGACATACCTCCTGAAACCAATTACTTTTCAGCACTCCACCTCTAGGACCCAAGCCCTACCAGCTCTCCCTGGACCACCACAGGTGCCTCCTTACTAGTATCCCTGAAAGTACCATTTTCTTTCTGCTGAGCCACTAGCAGTCTCCCTGGCCTGAGGTCCTCCTCATCTTTCTCCTGGATGACTACAGCAAGCTCTTTGATGACTTCCTGCCTTTACTCTTGCTCTTTCCCCTTCTCTGGCCCCTTTAGTCTACTCTCTAGCTGGTAGCCAAGTGATATTTTAAACATAAATTAGATTCACTGATGTGAATTTAGGGCAAAACCCTAAGTCCTTACCACAGCCTACAAAGTTCTACATCTGATCCAACTCCTGGCTATTTCTCAGATCTCATTCTTACTACTTGCTCAGTTCTGCTCAGTTACCCTGGCCTTCTGACTTGTTCTCATCTCTGGGCCTTACTCCATGCTATTCCTTTTGCCTGGAATATATTTCTTTAGAGCTTCATAGGGCTCATTCTCTTATTTCATTCAGATTTTTGCTCAACTGCCCCACATTATCTAAAATATTCCTCCTCTATAACTCTCTATTTCTTCTTCCTGACTTACTATTCTTTATGTCACTTACCAATACCTGATAATATACTATATATTTGTTTTGTCATGTGTTTTGCCCCACTATAATGAAAGTTTCATCAGGGAAAAGACTTCATTTTGTTCATGTTGTCTCCCCAGGATTTAGGACAGGGTCTAGCACACAGTAAGTGATCAATAAATATCTACGGATTAGATGCTGTTTCTCCAGGGTCCAACAAAGGCCTGGCATAATTAGTGAAAAAAAAAATATTTGTGAAATGAAAATGGGCATGAATACCAAAGAGTAGTTTTGTAGATGAGTGAGACATGTTTGGAGCCAGCCAGACTCAAGGCTGCAAGGTCATTCCCCCCGCGCCCAGTTTTATTAAGGAATAATTGACAAATAAAATTGTAATATATTTAAAGTATACAATGTGATGATTTGATACTTGTACATATTATGAAAGGATTCCCACCACCAAGTTAATTGACACATCTATCACCTCACATATTTACCTCTTTTTTTTTTAAATGAAAACATTTAATTTCCATACTGTCTTAGGAAATGTAAATTTTACAACACAGTATTATCAACTACAGTCACCATGTTATACTTTAATCCTCAGATCTTATTCATCTCATAACTGGAAGTTTGTACCCTTTTATCAACCTCTCCTTGGCAAACACTTTTCTACTCCCTGTTTTTATGAGATGTTTTTTTTTTTTTAAGAGAGGTAGAGAAGCAAGGGTAGGCCCAGAAACAGGATCAATTTGAAATCTTACCCCTTGCAATGTGGGTACTTACAATAGAATCCTACCCAGGTAATTGATTCCTTCTTTAAAAATGGTGGAGTTGGGTTTTGCATAATGGAGGAGGGGTTGAAATCTACACTGATCTGGACTAGCTTTTCAGGTTAGTTCCCAGAATCAGCGTTTTTATCAAGTAGCTCCCCAGCTGGGTTTAAATATCTCGGGTGCCTAAAAACTCACTGTCACATTTACAGAAACTTTGCCTACTCTATCAATTCCCCCAAATCATATATTCTCCTTTGACAAATACAGTGCTAAGCAATTCAGGAAAGAAAGGAAGAGGAAACAAGTATTTTCAGAGCATCTACTATGTGCCAATAACTGTGCTGAATGCTTTACCCAGTTTACTTTATTTAATCCTCATAACAACCTGGGATATAGAAATTTTTATCCTCAGTTTAAAGATGATATGATTGAAGTCTAGAGAGATGATAGGACTTGCTTAAAATTTAGTACTTGAACCAAGACAACTTTATGATTTTGTGAAAACAACACAAAACAAAAACAAAAACAAAACCAAGGCAAACAAGTAAAGAAAACACCACTTGACTAATACCCAGGGTCACAGCAGGAAACTAGGTGGCACACTCAAACTAGCTAATGCATAGGAGAGTTTAAAGCAGGACTATTTTCAAAGGTGGAAGCAGAATAGGAAAACCTAGATGAATAGTGTTGTACCCAGAGGCTAGATACCACCTGGAGGCAGGGAGGGGAAGGGAGGGAGTGGTTACCAAGCCCTGGAAGCTGAGGGACTATGTTGAGAGGGCCCCTTTTCAAAACTGTGACAAGGGACATAGCCAGCCAATATCACCCTTCAGGAAGGAATAAATATCACAAGTTTACATTTCTCCCTTCCTCTGTCTTTTGGGGGTATCCCTGATTGACTGGAAACTAATAGAAATCATAGGTCAGAGGAGACTGTTGATGTGATCCACACAGGCAGGCCTGGGGGTGAGGTGTAAAATAGTATGGTAAAAGGGTGGAGAGAAGATCAGGAAGGAGGGACAAATTGAATATATCCTGCATGCCTACTTAAAGAAGGTCATCAAAGGCTATAAATTAACCTGAATTTGGATTATACTTCTTTGTCTAAATTGCTGCATTGTAATACTGTAATACTTCAAACAAAAGATTCTCTTTAAATGATGATTATTTTGCAATTACAGCCCACTCTAATGAAAATTATGTACTTTTTTTCATAACAACTTTTCTAAAAATTCCTCTTTGGTACTTCATGAACATTCCATAGTTCTTTCAGAGCATTTATATATAGCCTTCTTTAATTGTTTCTCTAAAACAATTAGAATTTCATTATTATATTTGTAATTTTAATATAGTCATTATAATGTCAAAGGAAACTTCTCTGAGACACATTCATATTTTCATATTAATGGAAGTACTGTTATAATGTTAATAGAAAAATGGGTTTAATCAATTATTTAATTCATTCATTAACTACATATTACCTCCAAACTCAAGGGAATGTAAAACAAACAACTCATTTAAAACAACAAAAAGGATGGTGATTTGGAAACTTCCAAGTATATTCAGTAACTTTAAATCATTTTTATCTGGAATGACTAATCCCATAGGACTAGAAAGAGCATGCCATGTGAAAGAACATAATCTTTTGAGTTACAGGGACTTGGATTAAAGTCCCAGCTCTATAGTTAACTAGCTGTGTGATTTTGCAACATGTCTTAAAGTCTCTGAGCCTGTTTCTTTGTCTACAAAGTGGGTGAAATAATATGTATTTCATAGAGTTATTTGAGGATTGTGGTAAATAAAATATGCAAAGACTATATGAGAGTGCTTGGCACCTTAAAAATGCTCAGGAAATTGAAGGTATCATCTGTTCATATTTATTCTTAAATAGGACTTCTTTCAGATGTCCTTGCTTCTTTTCCACTAAAGAACTGCTTCGCCTTCATCTCTCACACCCAGAGCCCAAAACTAGCCCTACGCAAGGAGTCCTTTGCTTTCTCCTCTCTGGGCCCTGACCTATCATTTTTTATTCCTCCAGACAAAGACACCTGTCATGCCAAAGGCCCCTATCCTCCAAATGTATTTCTCTGTCTTAGCATTGAAAAGGAAAGGAAGGCCAAAAGTTTGTTGCTGTTTGTTTGTTGTTTGTTTTGTGCCTCCAATAGAGGAGAAACCACTCCCCAGGTCTGATGCTCTCTAAAACCCAAGGCAGGAGCTTAGGAGCTAGAGATAGGAAACCTGAAAACTTAATCCATGAAGGATAATGACCTCTTTCATTGGGCCCCCATGCTTAGCACAATCTTTCCCTAGGGAAGCTGGCAGTAAGATTTAGATTTAGGCAGTAAGATTCAGCTGGAGGCTAGATTTAGGGGCAACAGTATTATCATGGGTAGTATCATTATTCCATTTTTAGAAGGTAAGAAATCAGCTCAAAGTCAAACCAGATTTTGATTAAGAGGAGGGCCACAGGGGCAGCTGTCAATAATGCTAATCTGTAAGATGTGTGCAATGTAACTGCAAGTATAATAAGATGATGGGAAACATTGCATGTAACAGAACTATCTACTCTCTAACTCTCTATCTTAAGATAAAGAATGATGGGGCGCCTGGGTGGCTCAGTTGGTTAAGCAACTGCCTTCGGCTCAGGTCATGATCCCAGGGTCCTGGGATCGAGTCCCACATCGGGCTCCCGGCTCAGCAGGAAGCCTGCTTCTCCCTCTCCCACTCCCCCTGCTTGTGTTCCTGCTCTCGCTGTCTCTGTCTCTGTCAAATAAAAAAAAAAAAAAAGATAAAGAATGATGTTCTGAGGGTGGGACTCAGTAAATGGAGAGGAAAAGACTTAGGAAGCAAGTCTAGAACAGGTTTATGGGCTGATTTTCTCAGGTTCACCTTGCAGCTTTGGCCATCTCTTTATCCAAACATTCTGAGTTCAGGCTCAGAGGGCCTTCCTGTCCTTCCTTCACTTCAGTTACCTCACCAAACTTGCCTCTAACTTCCCAATTACTTCCTTGAGCCTCATTTTCCTCATCTTAAAAAAGGGAACTTTACTATTTTAAGGCTACTATAAAGATTAGGGGAAAAAAAGATGTAGGGCATCTAGACTATTATCTGGGCAATAAATGGTAGTTGTTGTTATCAATTTTGTTTGTTGTTTTTCTTTCTGGCATCATCATCAGATTATCTTGCAATTGTCTATTTTCATATCTGTCTTTCCCAGTAGACTGTGAGCAACTTAATGGCTTGGGCCCACATCTGCTCACCTCTCATTATCAGCACTCAGCACAGAGCTTAGCACAGAGAAAACTCTCAAACATTTGTCAAAGGAATGAAGGAGTAAATGACTCCTTCTCTGACTACCCAAATGTTTGCAGCCACCTGAATGGCACTGGAGGTTTATTCTGCAGCAGACAGTGGCAAAGGAGGTCCTTTGTAAAGCTGACCTTTATGTTTTGGCCCCATTCAGGCACCTTTTCCTTCTGCTCTTATTTCACAGGAAGAGAGATGGTATGAGACATCAAGGGAAAGGACATCAAATCCTGGAGAGCCTAGATGCAATTTGCACTTCCACAAATTGCCTGGAGGACCTTAAGTTGCAACTAATTATCACCAGTAATTAGACCTGCTTTTCAGAAAAGCAGAAATAGTGTCCTGTAGAGAACACCCCATGTTCCTCAAAGAGAAATTCAGATGGGACAGATATCACTCCCTTCCCAGAATCCTTCCCTGATGAGGGGGCTCCATTTGGCTTCAGTGACTAACCCAGAGACTTACTGCCTGGACCAACAAGATACTAATGACAGGAACAACACAATGCATCTTGGAAGTGTTCTGAAATTTCAAGTGTTTTTAGCCAACATTATACTAGATTCTCAGACCAGTCCTAGGACGGAAATAAGATTCATGCATTTGCTGTACACCTACCATGTGCAGTTTATTCTGCTAAGCACAGAAAATACATCAGTAAACACACCCCATAAAATACCTGCTTTTGCAGAATTTGAAGACTCATGCAAGAAGCAGTAAGCAGTATGTCATTATAATCCAATGTGATCAGTGCTATAATAAAAGTAATAGGTACCTATGTTTAAAAATATATATCCCCATGTTATGGAAATGGTTATTTGACTAGGTAACCCAGAGGAGGTGGCATTTGATCATCACAGCAAATGCATGTAGTAATACCTTCAGTGTAAAAATAAGGAAAATGAGGCTCACAGAAGTTAAGTAAGTTGCTTGTGCCTACATGGTAAATAGAGAACTCAAAACCAAAACCTAAGTCTTTCAACTTCCAATCTCTGGCTTGTTAAGAGAGCACCTCTATTCAATATTGATTTTGTCTCTACAGTTTTCCTACAAATGTTCATCTAGCATAGGCCTGAATACCTTTAGTGACCAAATGTTTACCACCTCATAAGGCATCCCTTTCTCTGTAGGGTAGAACTCATTTTTTAAAATGTTCTTTCTTAACAAAAATAGCAGTGAGGAGAATTATTGTGCTTAGAGAGGGAAAGGGAGGGCACGAGCATAACTGTGGATACAGAAAGTTTGACTTTCCAGATAGTTTTGAGTTAGACAGGAAAAAAAAAAAAAAGCTGGGTAAAGTGAAAAGGATGGAATAGGCATGATGAGGATGTAGAACAACCAGAATTCTCATATATTTCTGGTAGGAGTATCACCTTGCAGTGCTGGCAATATTTATAAAGTAGAACATATGTGGGGTGGGCTGAAGAATGTCAGACTCTCTGAGGATGTCCACATCCTAATCCCTGGAACCTGTAAATGTTACCTTATATGGGAAAAAGATTTTACAGATGTGATTAAGTTGGGATCTTGAGAGGGGGAAATTATTCTATATTACCTGGGAGGTCCTGATGTAATCACAAGGGTTCTTATAAGAGAGAAGGCAATGTAAAGACAGAAGCAAAGAACGATTTGAAAATGCTGTGCTGCTGACTTTGATAATGGAGGAAGGAGCCATGAGCCAAAGAATGCAAGAAATGTAGCTCTAAAAGCTAGAAAAGACAAGGAGACAGATTTCCCACTGGAGACTCCAGAAGGAACCAGCCCTGTCAACACCTTAATTTTAACCCCATAAGACTCATTTTGGACTTCTTACTGCCAGAAATGTAAGAAAATAAATTTGTATCACTTTAAGTCACTAAGTTTGTGGTAATTTGTTATAGAAACAACAGGAAACTAATAGAATATGTATACTCAATGGCTGACCAATTCTACTCTCATATCCTCACTAGAATACATGCATATGTGCACCAAAATACATATACAATATTCTACAAAACTATTTGTAATATACAAAAATAGAAAGTACCCAAATGCCATCAACATACAATGGATAAATAAATTGTGGAATTAAGTAAGGATAATGGTTATCCTTGGGGGAGTGGAGCACAAAGAGGGCTTCTGAAATTCTGGTAGTGTTCTGTTTCTTGATTAGGGTGCTGACTGAAAATGCATCAAGCCATGTACTTATGATATGTGCACTTTTATGTTTGCATATTATATTTCAATAAGAAGTTTAAAAAGAAACCAAAGTTCAACTTACTGATGCACCTGGATGGACCCTCTGGAGGCCACCATGAATGTCACAAAGCCAATGGGTATTTGCCTAGGGTCCAGTGTTTAAAAATGAGAAAGACTTTGGCTCTAAGCAAAAATTTAACAAGGTCTACTTCTTTTAGGCTTGAAGAAAAGTCTTTCATGCTTGTTGTTTAGGCACATTCCTACTGTGGACCTCCTGACTCTATGGACATATTATTCTACTTGTTTGAAAAATTCAGCATGTTGCATGCTGTAATGGAGTTATGTGATTGCCTCTGCAAGGAGAAAGTAGCTCTGCTGTGGTGGAGCAAGCTGGGTCTGGGAGACAGAAGACATGGATTTGAATTCTGGCTCTGTCACTGACTTGCTAGAGTAAGTCATTTCATTCTAAGATCATCTGTAAAATGAGTGGCTATGGGATTAGCTATAATCTGTAAGAATTAAACATAATATGTGAATACCCTTAGCTCCATGCCTGGCACATACAGAAGATCATCATACATATGTTATATCTGAATGAGAAGGAAGATTTCAGCAGGGAATTCATATGGAGGGGAACAGGTGAAGTTACATCTGAGCCCTGGTTGTCTGAACAAGGAAGACACGAAGCTGCAGTAAAAGAAAGTCCCAGAGACTGAGCTGGTTTAGACCAGGGCTGGAGCAGCCTGAGATATGAGAATAGATTATGATCCAAGAATGGAAAAATGTCAGAAAAGTAACATCAATTATCATATCTAAAGAGGAAAAGAGGTGTTGTGGTCACAGCAGTAGGTCAGAAAGCAGGGATTCCAAGAGGCATGTAGGGGATGGAGCACTGGATAGGCTAAGGTGAGGGTTTCAGGACACAGGCTGTGAACAGATCTCCAGGGCTAGGAGTCCACTGGCTTAATAACACAAGGTTGGTCAGAGACTTTAAAGGAGCACTGCTGGACTGAAGAAGCTGGGCTTTGGAGGATTTAAGCAGGAGGCTTCTTTAGCTAAACCCTTCCCTAGGTGAGGCTAAGGTTTGGGGCGCACTGCCTCTCTCCCACGGATGACTTTCGGCATTTGCAGATTAAACAAAAGTTCAAAAACCTATTTTGATACCTGGCAATATGCTACTCAATGGTTTTCTGTTGTGTTCTATGACCTTTCTGCTGTGTGTCTGTTTTGCTATTGATTTTAATTACGGAATATAATTTCCGGCATGAGGACTCAGGCAGCTCCCTCTGGAGGGCCAAGCTCTTGCCAGGGCCTCCCAGAGGAAGGCAAATGGGAAAGCAGTATGGCTTAGAGCTACATGCTATTCCTTACAAAGGACACAATGGGTTCTTTTCATATAAATGTCACTGCTGCGGTCTGATGCTTCTCCGTCATCCCACTAAGCGTGAAGGGTAAATAGGATGTGGGAACAGAAATACTGCTCAGCTGCTGGGCTCATTTCAGCAAAAAACAAAGGAACTTGCAAAACACAGCCTGGAACCATGTATACAGTATGCCTAAATTATGAGGGAGGCAGCCAGTTTTCCAGAAGTTTAGGTCTGAAAACAATACTAGCAGATAGGTCACATGTGTGCATGTATGCACACATGCACGCTCACACACACACCTCTTACCTTCTTGAGGCAAAGTGCATGGTGCAAAAAGTCAAGGAGGGTGAATGTGGAGACTTGAGTTCTAGTCTCAGCTGGGCCATTACCTACCTATGGGATCATAAGCAAGTCACTCAATGTTTTAGGCCCTTAATCTCCTAACCTGCAAAATAAAATGATTTGATTCAATAAGTGTTTCCTCTGTGCCAGGCATTGTGTGATGTGTCTTCATTTAATCATTAGAATTACTCTGCCAGGAAAACATAATCATCCAAGTTCCTCAGGACAGGAAGTATCTCTTTCATTGCACTTACCATTCCTTACTATAATTTATTTATATAATACCTGCCTCTCAGCCTAGATGGTGACATCTTCAGGACAAAAGTGGGTCTGATTTAACCTGTGTTCTTAGTGTCAGGACCTGTCAGAGTAAGGCACACACACAAGAAGAATAGAGGTTGTTCAAGATTAAAGTCCGACTGACTACTAACTTCACTAAAACACAATCCAGGAGCAGAAAGTTGTGAAAAGACCTCCCTATAGATTTGGCTTCTTGGCTACCAGACCAGCAAGGCTGTCTGTCTGTCTTTTACACACACACCACACACACACACACACACACACAGTCAGTCTAGAGTGTGAGCAGGAACAGTCCAGGATCTATTGGGCAAAATCAGAATTCACAGTGTTGGGAAATGGTTGCAGTTTGAGGGGACCTTTTTCATGGACCCATGAAGCCGAAACTGAAATGGATATTAGCACTCCAGATGTGTAAAGAGTGCTTGGGATCAATGCCTATGGAAGAGCAGGGATGGAAGGAGGAGTGGATGGAGGGAAATTGAGTTGTGATGCAAGGCCAAGGGCAGCCTCAGCTATACCCTTTGGGAGCTAGGGAGCTAGAATGGTCTTTGAGAGTTGTTCCAAATTGGGTCTCCATGAATTAGTCATTGGATGTGGAATCCCCAGGAAGGGGCAAAACTTTGACCTGAGCTGTAGCTTATAGCTGAAGGCTCTCTGCTGAAAACACTCCCAGGATGTGGGGCAATAAGTCTTCTTTGAAGAGGAATATGGTTGGTGCATCATAATAACCATCACAGATCTCAAGGTCACCAAGTTCAGACTGGCAATGGGTCAAGAGGCATAAAGCTCTAGCAAGACTGAACAGCTGGTAGAAAGGGGTAAGAAAACATCTGCTAGGGTAGAAGTCACGTCAGGCAGCCTGGGGTCCTGGAGGCTGTACAATGGGGCCAGGGATCATAAGTCCAACCTGGCAATGGGCCAACTCCAGGGAATGAGGCAATGTTCACAGAGTAGGCAGGGCTCAACCAACACAGCAGGCATGATTTCAAAGTCAGCAGCTAGGAGAGCTCCAGGAAGTAACAACAAAGAATCAGACAAGAAAGAAACTACTATTTATTGAGTTCCTACTCTGTGCTAGGCATTTTAAACAGCTCTTCTCCTTACATCCTAATACTTACATGTTAGGATATTATATTCTCCATGTTACAGATGAGGATGCTGAGGCTTAGAAGATTTCAGTAAGATGTCTTAATTAGTAAGTGCTAGAGTTAACATTCAAGTCCAAATTGCTGTTCACAAGGAGGGAAACCACTGGGTCGAGGGCAGTAAGAGTTTCCTATATGTATGAGTTTCCCAATGCCCAGCTGAAGGAAGACCCAGAAGCCTACAGGCTCTGTGTGACCTTGGGTGAATCATTCATTTATGGGTCTTTTCTAATTTTTCAAATGAAGAATGAAGAGAATGACCTCTAAGATATTTTTAGTTCTAAATATCTATCAGAATGTGAATCTAACAATACTAGCACATGCTTTCAAATGAGACTTCTCTATACTGTAGTCCCCACCTGTATCTGCAGTTTCACTTTCCATGGTTTTAGTTACCTGCTGTTAACCATGGTCTGGAAGCAGATAATCTTCCTGATGCATGGTCAGAAGGTCAAAAGTAGCCTAATGCTATGTAAAAACAGCTACGTCATTCATATTACTTCATCACATCACATAGGCATTTTATCATCTCACAACATTGCAAAGGGAAGGGTAAGAATAATACCGGCATACCTCATTTTATTATGCTTCACTTTATTGTACTTCAAAGATATTATGTGTTTTTTTTGTTTTGTTTTGTTTTTTTACAAATTAAAGGTTTATGGCAATCCTGTATCAAGCAAGTCTATTGGTGCCATTTTTCCAACAGCACTTGCTCACTTTGTGTCTCTATCACATTTTGGTAAGTCTCAAAGTGTTTCAAATGTTTCATCATTATTGTATTTGTTATGATGATCTTGATCTTTTTTTAAAAAAAGATTTTACTTATTTATTTGAGAGAGAGAGAGCACACACAAGCAGGGGGAGGGGCAGGCAGAGGGAGAAGCAGGCTCCCTGCTGAGCAAGGAGCCTGATGTGGGACTTGATCCCAGGACCCTGTGATCATGATCTGAGCAGAAGGCAGATGCTTAATTGACTGAACCACCCAGGCGTCCTGATCTGTGATCTTTGATGTTACTATTGTAATTGTTTTGGGGTACCCTGTGCCCATATAAGATAACAAACTTAATTGATAAATGTGTGTGTTCTGACAAATCCACTGACCAGTGGTTCCTCTGTATCTCTCTTTCTTCAGGCCTCCCTACTCCCTGAGACACGACAATATTGAAATTAGGCCAGTTAGTAACCCTACAATGGACTCTAAGTGTTCAAGTGAGAGGAAGAGTCGCATGCCTTTCACTTTAAATCAAAAGCTAAAAATGATTACATTTAGTGAGGAAAGCATGTTGAAAGCCAAGACAGGCCAAAGGCTAGGCCTCTTGCACCAAACAGTTAGCTAAGTTGTGAATGTAAAGGAAAGATTCTTGAAGGAAATTAAAAATGCTACTCCGGTGAACATACATTTGATAAGAAAGCAAAATAACCTTATTGCTATTATGGATATCTGAATGCTAATATGGAGAAAGTTTTAGTGGTTTTGATAAAATCAACTGGCCACAACATTCCCTGAAGCCAAAGCCTAATCCAGAGCAAGGCCCTAATTCTCTTCAATTCTATGAAGGCTGAGAGAGGTTAGGAAGCTGCAGAAGAAAAGTTGGGAGCTAGCCAAGACTGGTTCATGAGGTTTGACATAAAAGTGCAAGATGAAGTATCAAGCGCTGACATAGAAGCTGCGGCAAGTTTTCCAGAAGATCTAGCTAAAATCATTAATAAAGGTGGCCACTCTAAACAACACATTTTCAATGTAGTCAAAACAGCCTTATATTGGAAGATGCCATCTAGCATTGTCATAGCTGGAGAGGAGAAGTCAATGCCTGGTATCAAAGCTTCAAGGACAGGCTGACTCTCTTGTTAGAGGCTAATGCATCTGATGACTTTAAGTTGAAGCAAATGCTCATTTAGCATTCTGACAATCGTAGGGCTCTTAAGAATTCTGCTAAATCCACTCTTCCTATGCTCTATAAATGGAACAACAAAGTCTGGATGACAGCATATCTGCTTACAACATGGTTTACTAAATATTTTAAGCTTACTGTTGAGACCTACTGCTTAGAAAAAAGATTTCTTTCAAAGCACTACTGCTCATTGATAATTTATTTGGTCACCCAAGAGCTCTGATGGAGATGTACAATGAGATTAATGTTGTTTCCATGACTGCTAACACAACATCATTCTGTAGCCCATGGATCAAACAGAAATTTCAACTTTTGAGTCTTATTATTTAAGAAATCAACTTTATGAGGCAATAGCTGACATAGGTAGTGATTCCTCTGATGGGTCTGGGCAAAGTAAATTGAAAACCTAAAAAGGATTCACCATCTTTAATGACATTAAGAACATTCATAATTCATGGGAAGAGGTCAAAATATCAACGTTCACAGGAGTTTGGAAGAAGTTGATTTCAACCCTCATGGATGACTTTGAGGGGTTCAAGACTTCAGTGGAGTAACTGCAGGTGTGGTGGAAAGAGCAAGAGAACTAGAACTAGAGGTGGAGCCTGAAGATGTGAGTGAATTGCTGCAATCTCATGATAAAATTTGAACAGATGAGTTGTTGCTTATGGATGAAAGTGGTTTCTTGAGATGGAATCTACTTCTGGTGAAGATGCTGTGAAGATTGTTCACATGACAAAAAAGGATTCAGAATATCACATAAATTTAATTGGTAAAACAGTGGTAGGGTTTGAGATTGACTTCAATTTTGAAAGAAGTTCTACTGTGGGTAAAATGTTATCAAACCACATTGCACACTACAGAGAAATAGTTCATGAAAGAAAGAGTCACTTTCTTTCAAGCAGCAAACTTGACCATTGTCTTATTTTAAGAAATTGCCACAACCACCCCAGCCTTCAGCAACCACTACCTGATCAATCAGCAGCCATCAACATGAAGGCAAGATCCTCCACCAGCAAAAAGACTATGACTCACTGAAAGTTCAGATGATGGTTAGAATTTTTACCAATAAAATATTTTTAAATTAAGGTATGTACATTGTTTTTGTTTAAACATAATGCCATTGCACATTTAACAGATGACAGTATAATGTAAACATAACTTTAATATGCACTGGGAAACCAAAAAATTCATTTGGCTCTCTTTATTGTGAATATTTGCTTTACTGCAGTAGTCTGAAACTAAATCTGCAATATCTACAAGATATGCCTGTACAATAAGACATTTTGAGAGAGAGAGAGAACATTCACATAACTTCTTAAAATTTATTTTATTTAAATTCAATTATCTAACATATAGTGTATCACTAATTTCAGATGTAGAGTTCAGGAATTCATCATTCATCCAGTGCTCATTACATCATGTGCCCTCCTTAATGCCCATCACCCAGTTACCCCATCCTCCCACCCACCTCCCCTCCAGCAACCCTGAGTTTGTTTCCTATAGTTAAGAGTCTTTTATGGTTTGTCTCCCTCTCTGATTTCATCTTATTTTATTTTTCTATCCCTTCCCCTATGATCCTCTGTTTTGTTTCTTAAATTCCACATATGGGTGAAATCATATGATAATTGTCTTTCTCTGATTGACTTATTTTGCTCAGCATAATACCCTCCAGTTCCATCCATGTTGATGTAATTGGTAAGATTTCCTCCTTTTTGATGGCTGAGTACTATCCCATATATATCTATATCTCTCTATATATCACATCTTTATCTATTCACATAACTTTTATTACAGTATATTGTTATGACTTTTCTATTTTATTATTATTATTGTTAATCTCTTACTGTGCCTAACTTAATACATTAAAATTTATCATAGGTATGCATGTATAGGAACAAAACCATAATATTTACAGGGTCTGGTACTATCTGTGGTTTCAGGCATCCACTGGGGGTCTTGGAATGTATACCCCATGGAAAAGGAGCAACTACTATATAGGATAATGACTAAAAGTATGAGTTTTGTAGTCAGAGAGACCTGAATTCAAATCCTGACTCCTGACAATGTAAAATTTAATAGTTATGTGTGTGTGTCTGTTTGAGGTGTGAAATTTTGAAAACATCTAAAAAAGTATGAGAGAAACAGCTATAAGGGTGTTCTATTTTCAATTTAGGACTTATAAAACAGACTTCCTCTAGGCTACCCGTAGAACAACAACTTGGTTCCTGTGGGATATGAACAAGAATTAGGAATTCCCATATTTCTCCCATGAGAGGACTTAGCAGTTAACTGAGAATCTGGCTGGGATGGCAGGACAAACTACCTGGGACAGACCATATGAGACTGTATCCTCCAGAGAGGACTTCAAAGCCCTAATAAATTAAGAGAGAAAGAAAGAGGGACCACAAAAAACACCAAAAATAGGCATTATAAGCAGATGCTACTATGGACTGAATGATTGTGTCCTCCTCAAAATTAATATGCTGAAGCTTTAATCCCCAATGTGATAATATTTGGAAGAGGGGCTTTTGTAAGAAAATCAAGGCATTAAGATAGAACCCTCATGAATGGTATTAGTGCCCTTATAAGAGGAGACATGAGAGAGATGATCTCTGTCTCCAACATATGAACACACAGCAAGATGGTGGCGTCCTGAAAAATCAGGAAGCAGGTTCTCAACAAAAACTGAATCAGCTGACACCTTGATCTTGGGCTTCCAGCCTCCAAAACTATAAGAAAAAAAAAAGTTTGCTGTTTGAACTACCCAGTCTATGGTAATTGTTATACCAGCCCAAGTTAACTACAGTAGATGACCTCAGAAAAGGTGGTACACCTTGGTGGTCTTCTGTCTGAGGAGCAACCCAGACCTGCCATTTCATAGCCAAGATCAAGGAGGATCCAGAGAACACCTCATGGATCCAAAACTCCAGTGTCCCTTTTGCCATGAGGTCAGTACCACTAGATATTGGTTTTGAAGGGAGGAGGAGAGAAGGGGAGGGAAGCAGAATCTGAAAGACCAGATAATTTTATGTAAAGAGCAATGCATACATAAAGGGATGGCTTGGTTATGCCATAGAATTAAGTTTACTGGTTTTGAATAAAATCCAGTGTTACTATTATTTTTTTTCAAGTTTTCTATCACACTGAACTCCTGAGGAAGACCAGAGATGTTTTACAGAGAGGAAGATATTACAACTTGTCTATGAGCTGCAAATAAAATTTCTGGACCCACTACAATAATATAAAATATTAACATTTGACTTATGTTTTATATTTTTACAGTTTTAGAATTTGTGGGTCTTGTTCACTGTTGCATCTCTAATGCCGGTACAGTTATTGACATATAACAGAATCTTACTATGTATTTGTTGAATCAATTTAATGAATAAATGAAAGAATACATTTTGAAAAGTAAGCTTCATAACCCCCTCCCCATGAAGTAAATATTACTATAGCACCCATTATACAAATGAAAAAAAAAAATCAAGGCTCAGAAATGTTAGCTGAGCTGTTGAAAGCAATGTTCAACTTGTACATGATTGTATTGGAGCTTGAACCTGATTCTTCTAACTCTGAGGCTGTTTCCACTAAAACAAGTTTCTATCACTTATTCTTACTTCTCTCCCATGGCAGCCATAAACTTACCACTGAGGTGATAAATGATAAGAAAAGATATTTCTAAGATCCATTCCAGGCCTGGGATCCTGCCCTCTGACTCATGATTCAGATCCCTATTCTGTCGTGACCATCTGTGGTTAGCAGTTCTGATATATTCATGTCTGACTCTACATGGCTCAGTTTAAGAACTTGCAAACAGCCTCCTGGTACTGACGTCCTGCTTATATAGTAGAGTCAATAACCCTCAGCATTTTCAGCTCCTTTTAGTGCTACCCCAACAGTCCATTCTTTTGCATGTTGCTGTCCAGTTTTCCCCACCATTTGTTGAAGAGACTGTCTTTTTCCCACTGAAAATTCTTTCCTGATTTGTTGAAGATTAATTGACCATATTAAGGAGGGCACGTCCTGCATGGAGCACTGGGTGCTATACGAAAACAATGAATTGTGGATCACTACATCAAAAACTAATGATATATTGTATGGTGACTACATAATAAAATAAAATTTAAAAAAAAGATTAACTGACCATATATTTGTGAGCTTACTTCTGGGTTTTCTATTTTGTTCTATTGATCTATGTGCCTATTTTTATGCCAGTACCATACTGTTTTGATTACTATACCTTTGTAGTATAACTTGAAGTCTGGAATTGTGATACCTCCAGTTTTGTGTTTCTTTTTCAGGATTGCTTTGGTTCACATAAAAGTTTTGACTCCCCAAAAGTTTAACTACTAATAACCTACTGTTGACCAGCAGCCTTACCATAACTTAAAGAGTCAATTAACACATATTTTTATACTGCATATGTTATATCCTACAGTCTTATAATAAAGTAAGCTAGAGAAAAGAAAATGTTGTTAAGAAAATCATAAGGAAGAGAAAATACATTTACAGTACTATACTACATTTATTTATTTATTTATTTTATTATGTTATGTTAATCACCATACATTACATCATTAGTTTTTGATGTAGTGTTCCACAATTCATTGTTTGTGTATAACACCCAGTGCTCCATGCAGAACGTGCCCTCTTTAATACCCATCACCAGGCCAACCCCCCCGCCCAGAACCCTCAGTTTGTTTCTCAGAGTCCATAGTCTCTCATGGTTCGTCTCCCCCTCCGATTTCCCTCCCTTCATTTTTCCCTTCCTGCTACCTTCTTTTTTTTTTTTTTTTTTTAACATATAATGTATTATTTGTTTCAGAGGTACAGGTCTGTGATTCAACAGTCTTAAACAATTCACAGCGCTCACCATAGCACATACCCTCCCCAATGTCTATCACCCAGCCACCCCATCCCTCCCACCCCCCACCACTCCAGCAACCCTCAGTTTGTTTCCTGAGACTAAGAATTCCTCATATCAGTGAGACATGTATCATATGACCTCACTGATATACTGTATTTATTTAAAAAACAAATCTGCATATAAGTGGAATTGCACAGTTCAAAACTGAGTTGTTCAAGTATCAATGTATCTCTTTGTTGAGGCTGGTTGCTTTCAAAGCAGCTCTGGAAGACTAGAGAACTATACAACATTCCTGAGATGTCCACGACAATGGGTAATGGGTGTTTTAAAGCTAGTTTTCTCTTGGATACTCAAGTCTTTATTAAAAATGGTTTACCTTCCTGCTCAAATCACATACACAACCTCACAAGTATTCCTCACTCCAGTCACTGACAGCAATGTCAGTGATTTCTAGAACACACATTTTTATTTATTTTCTTTATATTCCAGCACCCAAGGCCCACTTATGAACATATTCCTAGTGGATACTTTTGAATGAATGAGAAGCATGAGCGTAAAGTTTAGTCCTAAGAGAAGCAGTGTGGAAGATACTGCTTGGGGTGGCTACTGAATCCCCAGTGATTTTTCATGCCCTGGAAACAGCTCCAATATCCAGTAGTGGGCACATGGCCTTGTCTATTCAAGATGGTCCTGCCCTTGGGCATAACTCATTTAACTATGACAGGTCAGGACAATCACAGTCACTTTCTGGTAAATCTGAAACTGGAAATAGAGAAACAAGAAACAAAATTGACACTGAGTCATATTCATGTTAATACATAAGTAGTCATGTCATGAATTTTATTGCTGAGATCCCCCAAGTGATGCTTGGGAATTCCCCCAAGGATTTGTTATTCAACTTTTCTATAAATGCTATGAATTAACCTCAGTATCTTCCAATAACATCATTGGAAGGGAACATCTTGAGAAGGGAACTGCCTTATTTTAGAAAAAATCTATGATATACTACTTGGGGATAGAAAATGAAATCACAGGTGATGAGGTTCAACTGGTAACAAGAAAACAAAAGATGGAATTCTTGTAATTTATAAGATATGAACAGAAATCTAAAGATGGGTAAACAGAGAAGGAAAGGGAAGTGGGAGGAATGGATTAAGATATATGTATATATATAAGGATTAAGATATGAGGAAGATGAAGCTCAAATTAACAGAAATGGTTATGCTTTAAGAACAGGCATGACTAATATTTTTTTTGCATTGATATAATATAAATTCCTTCCATCTCCCTAAATCTTCAGGAAGATCTGATCCACATACAAAAAGCTTTATGTATTAGATTTTTTTTGCATGTCTTTGTGTATGCCTGTGGATAGGCATGAATGTGTGTGTGTGTGTGTGTGTGTGTGTGTGTGTGAGAGAGAGAGAGAGAGAGAGAGAATTTAGGTATACCCAAGAGAGGAGATAAGTTCCTTGTCTGAGTCAATAAGGACATTGTACACATGACAGCAAAATGAACCATAAACTGAACTAATTCAGAGAGCTTTGAGCCAGCAACAAATCACAATACCAAAATTCACCCCAATCCACACAAAATTCTGAGAGGTTGAGAGGGAGCTCAACCTCAAAATTCTGAGAGGGAGCAAAGCTTCCACTGCACATAAGGTGAGAGCTTTGAACTAATTTCATTTGAATCTCAAACCTCAGGATACCACCGTTGACATCTGATCTACACAGCCTATTTGGATAAGTGACCTTGGCAAGTTACTTCTCTCTTTGCTACATCTCTTCAGTCCAGTCAAGACTAGTACCCAGGGCACTTGACTCTTAGCCCTGTGTACAGTGAGAAAGTTGGAGCAGAGTTTTAGTATCAGTTTATCCAGATCTTATCAATTTAATTATTTGTTCATGCATCTACTCATTCAACAAATATTTATTGACCATCTATTATGTGTTGGCCACTATTACAGATGTCTGGAATATATCAGTGAACAAAAATATAGAAGAATCCCTACCGTTTCATTCTAGGATTTTTAATAACAGGAAGTTTCTGTGTAGTTTACACAAGAATGAAAGTAGAAAACAGAAAAGCAGATAAGGGGAAGGGGAAAGGTGGGGGAACTCTGTTGCATGACAGCACAGTGGCTTTTCTGTTGATTGCAAACAAGAACAAAGAGCCCCACCTAGAGTCTCCTAACCATGAGGGAAACCACTTTCTGCTAGCAGTTCTATAAGTATGGAGCCCAATACTGCTGCTGGGGTGAGCAAAGCTTGCTGGAAGGCTTCACCTCTCCACACTGTCAGGAGAGAACACCCAGGGTTATTGACAAAACAGTGAATTCTTTCTTAATAGAATAGAGTCAGTAGAGACAGGGATTATGGTGTAATTAACATAACATGAATTTTTAAAAATCTTAGATGTGGGCTGCCAGCAGGAGATAGGTCAGACACAGAATAGGGATGAGAGTTCAGCAGAAGCTTGCTGTACTCTTTACTCTAGAGAATTTGTTAGGGCTCTAAACCTGGATCATATGGGTGTGGTAAAGAACACTAGACTGGGAGTCAGAAGACATAACCTGATTCTGCTATGAACTCACGGTATGACCTTGAGTAATTCCCACTTCCTCTCAGGGCTCTTAGTTCCCTCTCTCAAAAATGAGGGGATTGGACTGAATATTCTTAAGATTAAATGATCCTCTAGACCAGTGTTTTTTAAACATACCTTTATAATTTTTAAACAAAGCCTATGTTTCTAAAAATCCTTACATTTTAAATCTCTGTAATCTTAAGCAATTAAAAGCAGAACTGCTCTAAGAGTATTAGGAGGTAGGGGGCAGGTAAGAGTTCACTTTCTCTTCCCCCCTTAGCAGAATCACCTTTTGCTTTTCTCGATGGGAGGAGAGGCCCCAGTCATTTTGGCTATACCTCTCCTGTTCTCGGAGGAAGCAGTTGACATCGAAGCCATTATCCACCTGATGAATATGGCACTAGAGACCACTGCCCACCTCAACTGGAAGGCTATCAGAGATCATTCCACCATACCTTACTATTGATTTCCTTCAGTCACTGCTACAAGTCCAGAACTTTTCCGGCATCTGTTCTCACCTGACCACTCCTCTCCATTCCCACCTCCTTTAATCCAACCCAAGCTCCCTGGCTTTTCCCCCATTCCTTCCTCCCAAACACTGTTTACTCTGAATAATGGAATAGGAGTAACCATCTCATGGGTATTTTGTGAATTAAACTAATATATGTTAATACTCAGTGCAGTGCTTGATACATAAATATTACTTAAGTATTTTTCACTATATTTGTAACTGTTCATTTTATTGTTGTCAATATTATTACTTAGGGGCCAATAATACCATGGCTTTCACTTTGGTGAATCACTAGATTTGCTCAACTTGCTTTACCCATCAACAGCCTTAATCTTTGCCTCACTTCCTTCTCTCCACACCCACTTTCTATCTTCCTTCTTAGTGATTTCTACATTCATACAGATGATCCATTTAACATCATGGCTTCTCACCTCAGTGCTGTCAGCAAACAAAATAATGCTTGGCTCATGGTAAGTCCTTAATAGATACTTTTTGAATGAATAAAAAGGATCTCTGATAATCTTTTCCTTCACTCCACTTTAGCTTCTCTTGCCACCACCACCATCTTTCTCTTTTTCTTAAGTATACACAGATGCACACACTCTACCCTACATATAATCTCAAATGTCCACATCATGTTTTACAATTGCAACTTTCAATATAATTTGCTGAAGCATTTACTTTATAATAATTCTTTGAAGTCCAATCCATCATTCCTTCTACTTCATGACTGTCAGCTTCCTTCCTGTTTTTTCTTCCTATCCATGTCTATCATAATTATGTCCTCATGAACACCTTCAATCTTCTTGTCGCCATCCATTTTTTCTCCTGTGGCAAAACTCATACCCATAATGAACTCTTCTACCTACCTTATACAGGCCCCTTATAACTGGAGAAAATCACGTATCGAGGTAAAATGACTGCATTTTAAATTTATGATCTCAGTCCTCAAGTAGCTGTTATCATTGCTCAACAATTCTACAAGGTTATTCTGGTAAGTAGGTTTCTCATGTTTTCTCTGAAAAAAAAAAAAAAACTAGTTCATATTTTCTTCCATCTCTTGAAAACCCTTATTCTTTTTCCCTCACCGCCATTCTTCAAGGATAATCTTCTCTAATGCTTTCCATTTTAGAAACCATCAGACAGGAGGATTCTCATATTCCCATGGCCAAAATTAGAAACATGCCTATGTTTCTTTTGTATAATCCCGCTACCATGGATGAATGTGTCCTTCTTCCCAAAAAAGGTCCTCAGCATGTCTTTTGGATCCCACGCCGTTCACTTTCCCAAGGATGGCACCCTTTTGATCATCTCCTGTGTCTCCTTCATCATCAATCCTGCTCTCTCTCTGGATCATTACCGTGAGCAAATAACTCTGCACCCAACTCTATACACCATCACCTACTACTTATTTCTCTACTCCTCTTCTTGACAAAACTTCTGCATATGTATGCTCCCAGCACCTCTTATTCTTCAATGACTATTCTGTTCATTCTACTTTTGGCTTTCTTCTTACTTCCTACTTCTGGCCACTTATTTTCTGATTTCTATGTGGGCCTCTTTTCTTTTGTCCAACCTCTAAATATGGAAATTCCCCAGAGTTTGATCATCTACTATCTTATTCTTTTTTTTCTCTACCTTTCTTCCTAGGCAAATATAGGCATTAAATATAATCTATATGCTAACAACTCTCAAATGTATGTTTCCAGCCCAAACTTCCCTGGACTCCAGCCTTGTACATCCAAAAGACCTCTAGATATCTTTCCTTAGAGATCTCATAAGTATCTAAAACTTGATATTTTCAAAACAAACGTGCTGACTCCCCTATCTACCCACACTGCTTACCCTTCAAAATTCCCCAAAACAGTCAATGGCAACAATATTCAACCAGTTGCCCAGCCAGAAACCTGAACTCAATCTTAATTCCTCACTCTCCCTTCATTCCCAGATATAATAAATCTTTCAATAATCTAACTTCCAGTACATATGTCAAATCTTTAAGTTCTTTCATCTCTACTGCCAACCACCCTAAGCCACTATTATCTCACTTCTGCAATAGCCTTCTTACTTATTTCCTCTGTTCTGTAGTTTAATTTTATTCTCCACAGAAGCCGAGTATTAGAAACAGACACACACACACACACTCATCAGTTTGCCTAAATGTTAACCCCCATCCCCTGAATTTGTGCCCCACTAAAAAGGCTTTAATGTCTTCTTTACTTTGCATTACAGACAACATCCAAATGTTCTAATATGGGTTTCCAACCCTATCTGATTTTAGCCCTACTTCCCTCTTCATCTGCTACCACATTTCTTCTTTAAATTCCTTGAATTCTATATCCTTTCCCAAGAGGTTTTCAACCATTCTCTTCCTTCTGCTCAGCATAATCTGTAGTGTTCTTCATTTCCCTCCTTCTAATTCTTTAAGCTTCATCTCCTCAGAAGAGCCTCCTTTGCCCATACTATCTAAGTATGGCCCTCATGCTATTTTCTAACACCAAAACTGGTATGTTATTATAGTTTGTCACAGTTTTAAATTGTATATGTAACTGTCTCTATTAGTCTGCAATGCCCATGGGGGAAGAAATCATATGATTTTATTTACTTAAGTATAATTCATCCTTGCCATAAAGTTGAGTCAGTAAATAGCTGTTAAATAATGTTGAATGAATTCTAAGACGGCAAAGAATATATTTTGAAAGATACTTAACTAAACTGTGAGCTTCCTAAGAACAGGGTGATGTGATTTCTCTCTTACTTTTTCAGCATTCAACATGAGCAAAGAGTAGGTCTTGAGAAGGTTTTGGAACTAAATAAAGATTCATTCTAACTTTGATTCTGACATTTCAAATAATATAATGTTTTCTGATTTCACAATCCTAGCAACTTCTTAGCTCTGCCTATGTTTTGCTGAGTTAAATTTTAAGGACTCAGAGAGGCAACATGTGTAATGTAGAGGGCCTGGGATTTGAATTGATTAAGATATGCTTGGAATCCCAGTTCTTTCCCCTTAGTAGCCAATACCTGATGTAATTAGTTAATCAAAAGTCTGTTTTCTGGAATATAATATAGCTATATAAATAGTTATTTTAAAAATTAATCAAGATAATACATATGAAATAGCAAGCACATAGTTGGCTTACAACAAATGCTAGCTCCCTTCTTAGTATGTAAGAATAAATCCTATTCAGGCTGCACATGCTCTTGGAGGTTCTGAAGATAACTCTCCTGATTTTACAGATGGGATTTTGTTTAGGGTCATACAAAATATCAGTGTGAAAGCTGAAATTAGCATGTGTATCTTTTCTCTGTATTCTTCTTCTTCTACTGAAAAGATGGTATTATAATATTCTATGGTTTGGTTTTAGGAAAGAAAAATACTATTGTGCTACCACAGCAGACCTGCTTTAGAAGATAACCTTGAAAACTTGTAAATAAGCACATTTTTAAAAGGCAGAAGCCCATATCCCAGAGTTATTATCTATTCTAATTTGGGCAACAACTATATATGCATATTTACCATGCTTAGGCTGAGATGAGTGAGACTTCAGATGCAAATCTTCATTGAAACAGTTATATGTTTAAGCCAAGCAAAGCACTTGTTACTCAACACAAAGTTCATTGTCAATTCTAAGACACACATTTTCCCTCCATCTAACATCTCTGAAATTCAGATATATCTTATAGTATCATGACTCACTGACATTGCCTGAATACATATATCAAAACTTGCTAATGTGTCAGAGACTTGGGAGAAAATCCCAAAATGACAATGGACACTTTGAAGAAAGGCTACATCATCATGTTCTTAAAGACACTGAAACTGCTACTGTGTGGGAAAATGTCTCTACTGACAACTCTGAATTAAAAGTAATTCAGAATAGTTGGATCCTGAATGTGTTAAAATACCTTAACACTTTATTTGTATAATTTTTATTATAAAAAAGAGAGATCCATGACAAAAATCTCTGTATAAATAAGTTTGAAAGAGGTCTTTTAGTAAGTACAAAATAAAAATCCAGTGTAATAAGAAAGCATTGTGTCAGAGTTTAATTGACAACATTTTTCTTTCTTAGTAGTACACAAAGTAATGGTGCATCTTATAGTTGACAGCTTCTTAAATTTGATGAAATGTGGTAAGTCACACCAAATAAAATGCTCCAGGCTATATAACACTTTCTAATAAAAATACTCAAATCACATTAATCTTATACTGATTAACAACAATTTAGATTGTAACTCTATTAAAATACTATTAACCCATTTATTGAACACCACATATGGTTAATTATAGCATAGTAGTTAAGATTAAGAACTTTGGAATCCAACCAACCTGAAATTCAATCCTGATTCCCCTGTTTATCAACTCTGTAATGTTTGATAACTTACTTAATTTCTCCACACCTCAGTTTTTTATTTTTAATAATGGGAAAAACAACAATACTTATCTTTTAAAGTTTGTTATAAGGATTAAATTAATTATTTAAAGCAATTAGCAGTATGTGACTTCTAGAAATGGTCCAATATCTGTTAACCACTACATAACTATTGCCCACTATTATTATAGTGATATTATACTACTTGATCTTTACAACATCCATGTGAAAGTATTAACTATCTCCAATTTATAGATGAGGAGTCTGATTCTTAGAAACTTTCTGTTGGGGGCGCCTGGGTGGCTCAGTTGGTTAAGCGACTGCCTTTGGCTCGGGTCATGATCCTGGAGTCCCTGCATCGAGTCCCGCATCGGGCTCCCTGCTTGGCAGGGAGCCTGCTTCTCCCTCTGACCCTCCCCCCTCTCATGTGCTCTCTCTCTCTCATTCTCTCTGTCTCAAATAAATAAATAAATAAAATCTTTAAAAAAAAAGAAACTTTCTGTTGGAAAAGGGTTACACAGACCACTGATTATTTAGAAAACTTATGGGCAGTAAATTATACTAGTCAGTTAATTATCAGATACTCAAGCTTAAGTTCCCTGCCACTCAATAATTATTAAAAGCTCAGTTGAAAGAGAGAAAAAGAATACGTGGAAAACAGCCTAAAAAGTATATAGTTCATCTGCTCCTTAAGATACTCTAAAATTTATCTTTGGATCAAGGCAAGAGAACATGATTTTGGTCTTTTATAGGACTGCTTTTATCAGCTTGGCAGATAACAAAGGACTATATTGAGAGATGTTATAAGAATAGCCCTATGAAATTTTTTCCTTACTGTTAAGGATGTGTCTGAGAATGCTGTTTATCACATTGTAAACTATATTCTTTAAATTCCCTTACCCTCTTCCCCTCCCCTGGGTCTCAATGTCAATAAGAGCTGTGTTTTTCCTTAGAAACGGAACTGAGTTTTGTAATGGAGAGTATGAACCATGTACCTAATCTTGTATTTCTCCTTGCCTTGGTTACTAGGAATCTCAATGTCAAGTTTATTACTCAAACCCAACAAATGTAGATATTAACTTTACTCCTGACTTCCTCTTTTCCCTCCTCTCATTTTGCCAGAAGGGACAGTGTATGAAATGTCTCTAAAATGTGAGAGCCTAGTTCCTTCCAGGCACTGAGAGAAGACCATGTAATTGGATCATTTTTATAGATGCTAGAGATGAAGCTGAAAAGACAGACATGCCAGCTGGAGCATAATAAGTTCTGTATTTTTATAATCCACTCCAAATAATTTATGACAAATGAAACATAATAAATAAATCAGTCAACAAGCAAACATATAAATAAATACTAAACATGTATCTTAATTCTATAGATTTCCCATGGCGAAAAATGAATTAACCTAACTTGACCCACCTCCAACTCTGGTTTGCAATGAAGAGTAGTCCTCTATAATCAGTGTCATGCAGAACAGAAGGGTGGAGGTCAGATGATACCACGTAGAGAAAGATTTCTAAGAAGAATGGCATAAATGAACTCTGAAATGGAATTTTTTTTTTTTTCTAGCCTCTGCCTGGCTGGAGCCTTCCCCAACTATCCACTAGCTGCTGCTGGAGGAACTAACTCTGCCCACATAAGCACACATGTGCCAAGTCTGACCATGGCACAGCTTTACAAGGAATCTGGAGACTAGAGAATGGCTTCAGGCTGACATACCTTCATGGAGAAAACAGGAATAGCATGGAGGACATTAGGCGAAGGAAGGGAAAAATGAAGGGGGGCGGGTAAATCGGAGGGAGAGATGAACCATGAGAGACTATGGACTCTGAGAAACAAACAGGGTTTTAGAGGGGAGGGGGGATTGGTTAGCCCAGTGATGGGTATTAAGGAGGGCACGTACTACATGGAGCACTGGGTGTTATACAAAAACAATGGATTGTGGATCACCACATCAAAAACTAATGATGTATTGTATGGTGACTAACGTAACATAATAAAATTTTAAAAATTAAAAAAAAAAAAAAACCCAGTTCTGTCACTTACTAGCTGTGTGACCTTAAGCAAGTCACTCTTCTGAAACTTGTTTCCTCATGTACCACATAGTGATGATAGCATCGTCATTCTTATCACACAGGTTGTTAAAATTAACTGTAAAGGTCATAGCAAGATGTTGAAAGATTTTGGAAATAACACTGATGAGGAAACCAAGAGAGCTGACTGTTCCTCCTCTGCCTGAGCTTTAGTTTCTGTGAATGAGGCAGCTGGATTGAGAGTCCCAGAAGGGGATCATGTTCCAACTCTGTAGTTTGCAGAAGAGTTGCACAAAAGAAAAGACAAGCTGGATTTGAGAAATTATCAGAGAATGGATATCTGCCTGGGCTCAGAGGTATTGTTGCTTAGCAGTTTTCTTGAGGACTATGAATCAGCCCATAGGAGCCCAAGGTTTGTTGGGTCAGTGAGTGACTTGGGGATGCTGACATATTTGAAAATGAAGCATTTCACAGTGTGAATATGTAAGGTGCTTTTTACAGATCCATGAAAGTCAAAGCTTACTGAAAGAAAAAAAAAAGAGGAAAAAAATAATCTGAGCATTTAATCATTCAACAGCAATACATGCCAGAAAATAGCATATTTTGGTATATTTTTTGGAAAACACAGAGAAAGGCCTAGTTTAGAGAATTTAGGTAACAGAAATAATAGCATATTTACTTGGCCTTTTTCATGTGTAGGCACTTACTATGCATATCACTTAGTCTTCACAATAATGCTGAGAAGTGGGGTTTAATGTCTCCATTTATAGAGGGGGAAATGATACTAAGAGTATTTGAATAATTTGCCCATAGTCATATAGCCCACAAGTGGTGGAAATGAGATATAAAGCACAGATCATTGGCTTCAAAGCCCATACATTCTCTCTGTTAAACCAGGCTGCCTCCCAAGGAGAACCAGAGCTGTGTTCATCAAACAGATCAAATGTAGTATGAAGCATAATTAGCCTGAATCTATAGACAGTCTAAACACATGAGATATGGTAGCTTCCATATTGGAAAAAAAAAAGAGTATAAAAAGAAGAATATTAAAAAAGGAAAAAATAAAAATAATAGAAAATAGCTTGTTGGACTTTTATAGATTACAAATTACTTTACTATCCATTAACAGATTTGTTCCTCACAATTACCTTGTGAAGTGCATAGTATCATCTCCATTCTCAAATGAGAAAATAGGCTCAGAGAGGATGGTTCACTTTCTTAAGGTCACCCAGATACTAAGTGAGAGTTTGAGACCAAATTTCAAATCTGTCTTTCTTCGAAGTTCCTGTCCTTTTCAGCCTAGACAATGTTAGTCTTGGAGGGATGATTTTTTTTCTAGGCTAATTGTCACTAGAAAACACTGTCGCATTCCTACATAGAAAAAAAAAATCAGCCCTTCTTTTGAGTTCTGCATGAAATTTCAACACAGTGGGTGGGGGAGTGGTTTCCTCACACTAATGAACAATTCTCAGATATCAAAATGTGTCATAAAATTCAACTCAATTTTGAACACTATCTACCCAGAGATAGCATCAGATTCCACAGTTTGAGGACTCAGTCCTCTAAGAGTGTGCCTCTCCTTCTCACTTCAGACACTAATTGCAAGCCCAGGTTTGCACCTGGACTCTTGACCAACCAGCTATAGATAGGGGGTCCCAACCCCCTTCTTGGAATTCAGACACCAGTCACAAATCCAGGTGGCCAGCTGTACTCGTGATTGACTGTCTATAAATCAGAGGTTCCCACACCCCTTCCTTGGGTTTGATTAACTTGCTAGAGTGGCTCACAGCACTCAGAGAAACACTTTATTTACTTGATTACTGGTTTATTATTAAAGGATATAATTCAGAACAGCCAGATGGAAGAGATGCAAAAGACAAAGTATGTGGGAAGGGGCATGGAGCTTCTGTACTCTTTTTAGGAATGCTATTATCCCCACACCTTCAAGTGTTCACCAATTTGAAATCTCTCTGAAAGCTGTCCTGTTGGATTTTTATGGAGGCTTCATCATAGAGGCACTGACTAACTAAATCATTGGCCACTGGCAACTGAATTCAATCTCTAGCCCCTCAACTTTCTAATCACATGGTTGGTTCCCTGGAGAACAGCAATCATCCTTTAGTTACCTAGGGGCTTTCCAAAAGTTACCTCAATAACACAACAAAAGACATATTTTAGTTCTTATTATAGGAAATTCTAAGGGTTTTAGTAGCTATGAGCCAGGAACCATGGACAAAAACCAAACATACACAAGAAATCACAATACTCCAGTCCCATTTTGTAAATATGTCTGCTTTCAAGTACTCCAAGGGGACAGATAATGGAGCAGTGCTGGCCAACAGAAACATTTTCTATAATGTTCTAAAGAGACTCACCTATGCTTAGCCTAATCCCATAACACAAGTCTAAGAATCCATAGCACATACCATTTGTTTGAAAAAAATAACTTATGTGTTGCTAAGGTAGGTTTTAATTGCACTGTGAAGAACATAATAAAACTATCACTGCTGGGTAGGATCCCAAACTCTGGTAGTCAAAATCAATCTACTCTTCCAGTCACACCGGCATTTACAGAAAGAATGATGTTTAACCTACTTTCCCAGGCTGCTGCTCAGAAAATAAAGAAAATTGCCAAGGGCTGCAGAGTCCCAGCAGTGATCTGCAGACTTTATAGTGCTGTCAAATTCATATTCCCTAAACTTCACAACAGTCCTGTAACCTAAAACATACATAGGAGATTACTCCAAATATATGGATGAGAACATAGAGTCATATACAGAAGGGAACTAAACTGAGCACCTACTAGAAGGGCAGGTACTTTATTCATGTACACTGAGACCTTGCAATCACCTTAGGAGCTATCACAAGTTTGTATTATGGTGGAAAAACTCACGTGTAGACAACTATTAACTTTACCAAGGTTACACACATAGTAAAATGGTAGGATGAAATAATAGTCCTGGCATAGTCTGCACAGTATAATCAAGATCTGTGTTGGAGGACCGGTAGTAATGTTGTCCAGTCCACCCTTTCTTATTACACCATGGTGCCTCTCTTGATATACTGTAAAATGACTTGCTCAAGATCACTTACCCATTAGTCTTCTCTAACTATATATAACTCCCTGAGTAGAGGGATTTTCTTAATATTATCTTTATATCTCAGAACCCCCCAAAATTTAGCGGACTGTCAGTGATTATTAATGTTTCATAAACTGAATTAAAATTCAGCTTTGGTATAGACTCTGACATCAAAGATTCTGGATTTGGACTACTTTAGCTATGATATATCACATTCAAAGATACATTTGGAGTTATATAAAGGACTTGGAGTTATGCTTCCAGGCATGGTGTAATACAGGAGCCAGATTTACCCTATTGTCTTAAGCAACAAGAAAAATGAACAAAACATTAAAAATTATTTTCAGATATTGGACAATAGGCAATGAAGGACTCTAATTCCTGAAATATAAGAAAAAAGTGAGGTGAGCCTTGTAATCAACTAGGCTTTTTGTTTGAAGGCATATTTTGGACTGTGGAGAAGGGCGGGGATACCAAGAATAACTTAATGATGTTGCTAAATTGAGAAGATAGACATCAGAGTCCAGAGATTCTGAGGTAATGAGGGATAGTCTTTGAGAAGAAAGAGCTTTTCAGAAAAATAGCTTCAGAAATTTGCATAGTGTTGCTCTTGAGTCTTCAGTCTCCAAATGTGTATATAAGGGTAAACTCGAAGAGGTCAGAAAAAGAGCAACTAGGGAGAGCTGTGAGTTGAACAATTTCTAGAGATCATAGAGGGGTTAGGAATTATTCATGTTCCAAGAGTGAACAGTCTTCATTGATACTTTGAGTCATTCAGTAAATACTTCAGAAGGGCCAGGCTTAGTAACAGGGCTAAACTATTCCTATAGTAAAGCCACTCTATACCTTCGTTAAAGTATCTTAAAAACAAACCTTCCAATTTCCCCCCCTTCATCGGAGGGGGAGACGAACTATGAGAGACTATAGACTCTGAAAAACAAACTGAGGGTTCTAGAGGGGAGGGGGGTGCGGGGATGGGTTTGCCTGGTGATGGGTATTAAAGAGGGCATGTTCTGCATGGAGGACTGGGTGTTATACCCAAACAATGAATCATGGAACACTACATCAAAAACTAATGATGTAATGTATGGTGATTAACATAACATAAAAAAAAAAAACCTTCAAAAGAATCAAACGGAACTGCAAGTAATGAACTTCCCGACAAAACAAAATCTAAGTTGTTAAAGAAAAACAACAAAGTACACATGACAAAGTTAAATCTATAATGTCTAGCAGTAAACCAAAAATTAAAGATATATCAAGAAACAGGGACGACTGGGTGGCTCAGTCAGCTAATCATTTGACTTTGGCTCAGGTCATGATCTCGGGGTCCTAGGAACGAGCCCCTGAGTAGGGCTTCCTGCTCAGTGGGGAGTCTACTTGTTCCTCTGCCCCTCCCCCCCATGCTCTCTTTCTCTCTCTCTCAAATAAATAAATAAAATCTCTAAAAAATTTTTAAAAAAAGAAAATGGAAGACACAACAATAAAAAACTATCCAAAATGAAGCATAGAGATAAAAAAAAAAGACTAAAAATAATTAAGAATCTCAGTGACCTTTGGGACAGTACCAAATGGTCTAATACATGTGTAATTGAAATCACAGGAGGAGAGGAGAGAAAAGGACAGAAAAAAATTGTATTTGAAGAAATGATGCCTGAAAAACTCCCAAATTTGTTGAATAATATAAAGCCATATATCCATGAAACTCAATAAACACCAAGTAGATTAAATATAAAGTAACTACACCAAGACACATTATAATAAAATTTGTAAAAATCAGGGATGAGGAGAAAAATCTTAATGGCAGCAAGGTAAGTGGGGAGAGACAAGTCCATGAAAGAGAAACAAAGAATGACTGCAGAAATTTCATCAGAACTATGTAAGCTAGAAGACAACTGAATGGCATTTAAAGTGCTGAAACTAAAATTAAAAATAGAACTATCCAACGACCCAGCAATTGCGCTACTAGGTATTTACCCAAAGGATACAAACATACTGATTTGAAGGGGCACATGCACCCCAATGTTTATAGCAGCATTATAGCCAAATTATGGAAAGAGCTCAAATGTCCATCAACTGATGAAAGGATAAAGATGTGGTATATAATAAACAGTGGAATATTACTCAGCCATGGAATAGAATGAAATCTTGTCATTTGCAATGACATGGATGGAGTTAGGGTGTATAATGTTAAGTGAAATAAGTCAGAGAAAGACAAATACCATATGATTTCACTCATATGTGCAATTTAAGAAATGAAACAGATGAACACAGGGGATGTGAAAAAAAAAAAGAAGAAGAAGAGAGAGGGAGGCAAACCATAAGAGACTCTTAACTATAGAGAATAAACTGAGGGTTGCTAGAGGGGAGAAGTGTGGGGGGTGGGCTAAATGGGTGATGGGTATTAAGGTGGGCACTTGTGATGAGCACTGGGTGTTATATGTAAGTGATGAATCTTTGAATTCTACTCCTGAAACCAATATTACACTATATGTTAACTAACTAGAATGTAAATAAAAAATTGATATAGTAAATAAGTAAAATTATAGCAAAAATGTTTTAAAATAAAAGCAACAAATATTTCATAATAAAATGACTCAAATTTAGTTAAAAATTAAAGCAAAATGAAAACTTTTGCAACTAAAAAAAGCTAAGAGAATTTAGATGCTTAAAACAAAGAACTGGATGTTTAAAACAAAAATAACAACAGCGTATTATAGGATTTATAATACATATAAATATGAAATCTATGACAACAATAGCAAAAGAACAGAAAGAAAAATATAAGAATATTGTTATAAGGACATTTCAGTACATGTCAACAGTTACAATTTTTTTTATTTAAAGTTTTTTTTAAAAGACTTTATTACTTATTTGAGAGACAGCACACACTTGCCCAGGAACAGGGGGGAGGGGCAGAAGGAGAGGGAGAATCAGACTCCCCACTGAGCAGGGAGCCCCATGGGGGGCTCTCCACCCCAGGACCCTGGGATCATGACCTGAGCAGAAGGCACACACTGAACCAACTGAGCCATCCAGGAGCCCCCAATTATAATATTGTTTGTAGGTTGTGATAAGTCACAGATATTTATTGTAAATGCTAGAGCAACCTGTTAAAAGGTAAAATGAATAGGTCTGGCTAATAAGTGAACAGTGAATATTGAATAGAATCCTTAAAAATACTCCAATTAATCCAAATGAAATAAGGAAAAGGGGGGGAAAGGATACAGAGAACAGATGGAACAAATGGAAAACAAAGAGCAAGATGATAGACTTAAATCCAGCCAAATTCATAAATACATTATATTCAAATGGTCTAAACATTCCGATTAAAAAGAGATTGCCAGACTGAATTTAAAAATTAAGGTTGAACTATATGCAGTCTACAAGAAATCCCCTTTAAATATAAAGGCACAAATAGCTCAAAATTTTAAAAAATGCAAAAACATATACCATGCAGTCAGTAATCATTAGAAAGATGCAGAATTTATTATATTACTATAAAACAGACTTTAGAAAAAGAACATCAATATGGATAAAGAGGAATTTCACAATGATCAAGGGATCACCACATCGAGAAGTCAACAATCATAAAACTGTATGCACCTAAAATAGAACTTTGAAATAAGTAAAATCTGACAGAACTGAAAGAAAAATAAATCTCAATTATAGTTGGAAACATCAATAATCCTTTATCACCAATTAATAGAACACTGAAAACTTCAAAACATTGTTGAAATAAATTACAGAAGATATAAATAAATGAAGATACATACTATGTTGGTGTATTGGAAAGTTCAATATTGTTAATCTATCAATTCTCCTAAAATTTGTCTATAGATTAAATGCGGTCCCAATTGATGAATTGATTCTATAATTTATATAGCAATGAAGAAAAAGGTGGACTAGCCATAACTATTTTGAAAAAGAAAAACAAGGTTAAAAACCTTAAACTACTTGATTTCAAGACTTCATATAATACTAAAGTAATCAGATTGCTGGAAAGATGGCAGAGGAGAAGGACCCTAAGCTCACTTTGTCCCACAGATACAACTACACCCACATCCCACAGATAATACCAACATCAGTGTAAATAACCCAGAAAACAACCCAAAGACTGGCAAAACAAACTCTCCACAACTAAATGGAGAGAAGAGGCCATATCAAAGAGGGTAGGAAGGGCAGAGAGACATTACAGAGCTAAACAGACCTCAGGATGGTCCATAGGAGGGAAGAAATAATAAAGATTAGAGCAGAAATAAATGACATAGGTACATCTGGGCAGCTCAGTAGGTTAAGCGCCTGACTTGATTTTGGCTCACGTCATGATCTCAGGGTCCTGAGATCAAGCTCTGTGTCAGGCTCTGTGCTGGGCGTGGAGCTTGCTTAGGAGTCTCTCTCTCCTTCTCCCTCTGCCTCTCCCCACCCTTGCACTCTCTCTAAAAAAAAATATATATATATATATAGAGAGAGAGAGAGAGAGAGAAACAAAAATGAACAAACAAACAAATAAAAAACAATAGAATAGCTCAATGAAACCAGGAGCTGGTTCTTTGAAAAGATCAACAAAATTGATAAGCCTTTGGACAAACTAATCAAAAAAAAGAGAGAAAGAACACCCAAAATAAAATCAGAAATGAAAGAAGAGAAATAACAATTGTCACCACAGAAGTACAAAGGATTGTAAGAGAATATTATGAAAAAATATATGCCAACAACTTGGACAACCTA
>NC_138372.1:35544909-35568763 GCF_054177405.1 Leptonychotes weddellii
CCTACACTGTTGGTGGGAATGCAAGCTGGTGCAGCCACTCTGGAAAACAGTATGGAGGTTCCTGACAAGGTTGAAAATAGAGCTACCCTACGACCCAGCAATTGCACTACTGGGTATCTACCCCAAAGATACAAATGTAGTGATCTGAAGGGATACATGCACCCCGATGTGTATAGCAGCAATGTCCACAATAGCCAAACTATGGAAAGAGCCGAGATGTCCATCGACAGATGAAAGGATAAAGAAGATGTGGTACATATATACAATGGAATATTATGCAGCCATCAAAAGGAATGAAATCTTCCCATTTGCAACAACATGGATGGAACTGGAGGGTATTATGCTGAGCGAAATTAGTCGATCAGAGAAAGAACATGTATTATATGACCTCACTGATATGAGGAATTCTTAATTTCAGGAAACAAACTGAGGGTTGCTGGAGTGGTGGGGGGTAGTTGGGATGGGGTGGCTGGGTGATAGTCATTGGAGAGGGTATATGCTATGGTGAGCACTGTGAATTGTGTAAGACTGTTGAATCACACACCTGTACCTCTGAAACAAATAATACATTATATGTTAAAAGAAAAAGAAGAAGAATATAGCAGGAAGGGAAGAATGAAGGGGGGAAAATCGGAGGGGGAGACAAACCATGAGAGATTATGGACTCTGAGAAACAAACTGAGGGTTCTAGAGGGGAGGGGGGTGGGGGGATGGGTTAGCCTGGTGATGGGTATTAAAGAGTGCACGCACTGCATGGAGCACTGGATGTTATAGGCAAACAATGAATCATGGAACACTACATCAAAAACTAATGATGTAATGTATGGTGATTAACATAACATAATAAAAAAAAGTGAAAAAAAATAAATGAAGGAAAGTTTCAGCTGATACATGGATGAACTAGCTAAAACAAACAAACAAAAAATCCTAGAGGAGAACACAGGCAGCAACCTCTTTGACATCAGCAGTAGTAAATTCTTACCAGATATGTCTCCAGAGGCAAGGGAAACAAAAGCAAAAATGAACTACTGTGATTTGATCAAGATAAAAAGCTTCTGAACAGCAAAGGAAACAATCAACAAAACTAAAAGGCACCCTTCAGAATGGGAAAAGATGTTTGTAAATGATGTATCTGATAAAGGATTAGTAGCTAAAATCTATAAAGAACTTAGAAACTCAACACCCAAAAAACAAATAATCTAGTTAAGAAATGGGCAGAAAATATGAATAGACATTTTTCAAAAGAAGACTTACAAACTATAGAAATGATCCCTGAAAGTATAGTCTTTCAAAAGAAGACTTACAGATAGCTAACAGACGTGTGAAAAGATGTTCAACATCACTCATCATCAGGGAAATACATAATCAAAACTACAACGAGATATCACCTCACACCAGTCAGAATGGCTAAAATTAACAACACAGGAAACAACAGATGTTGGTGAGGATGCTGAGAAAAGGGAACCTTCTTACACTGTTGGTGGGAATGCAAACTGGTTCAGCCACTGTGGAAAACAGTATGGAGGTTCCTGAAAAAGTTTAAAATAGAAGATCCAGCAATTGCACTACTAGGTATTTACCCAAAGGATACAATAATACTGATTCAAAGAGATACATGCACCCTGATGTTTATAGCAGCATTATCAACAATAGCCAAATTATGGAAAGAACTCAAATATCCATTGATAGATGAATGGATAAAAAAGATGTGGTATATATATATACAATGGAATATTACTCAGATATAAAAAAGAATGAAATCTTGCCATTTGCAACAACATGGATGGAGCTGAAGTGTATTATGCTAAGAGAAATAAGTCAAATACCATTATGCTAAGAGAAAGACAAATACCATATGACTTTACTCATATGTGGAATTTAAGAAACAAAACAGATGAACATAGGGAAAGGGAAAAAAAAAAAGAAAGGTAGGCAAACCATAAAAGACTCTTAACCATAGAGAACAAACTGAGGGTTGATGGAGGGAGGTGGGTGGGTGATGGACTAAATGGGTGATGGGTATTAAGGAAGACACTTGTGATGAGCACTGTGTGTTTATGTAAGTGATGAATCACTAAAGTCTACTCCTGAAGCTAAGATTATATTATATGTTAAGCACTAGAATTAAATAAAAACTTGAAATATTAAACACACACACACACACACACACACACACACACACACACACACACACACAAAAGAGATAGTGGATTTTACAACCAGACTCCTTAGGTCAAATTCTGTTTCTTCCATGCTCTAGGCTGAGTTAATGACATTAACTGTTCTCTCCTCACCATGCCCAACACTTGTAAAAAGCCCCTGCAGTACTGCGTCTATTGGCACTGAACTTTTTATAGGATTTGTCTTCAACTTTTGTTCTGATACGACAATAACATGTAATAGTTAATGAGCATAGAGGGTTCTAGAGTTGGACTGTCTAAATTGGAATCCTGATTCCACCACTGCTTTGTTTGGCAAGATACTTAGCCTTTCTTGGGCTTCTTAAGTTTCCTTGTTTTCAAAAGAAAGATAAAAATATTACTTCACGGGGTCATTAAGGGAGGTAATTCAATGAACTAATCCATGATAAGTTCACAGAAGAGTTCCTGATACGTAGTAAACTCAGTATGTTTTAGCTCCTTGATATTCAGAGTGTTGGTTCATAAAGCAGCTGTATTGGTATCACCTTGGAGCCTGTTGGAAACAAAGTATCTTGGGTCTCATCATCAAACTACTGAATAAGAATCTGCATTTTAATAAGATCCCCAGGTGATCTGTATGTGTACTGAAGGTTGAAAAGTACTGATCTAGCTGAGACAATCATCATCATTACAACCACCTCCTCCTGACTTTCTAATACTGGTCTGTTAAATTTCATACCTAGACACCATCTCTGTACCTTACCCTGCCTGGCCGTTTATAATCAGCATCCTTTGGCTGGTCTACTTGGCTCTTCAATTCCATATCTCACCCAAGACTCTAGCTCTTAATTTCCCCTTTTAGTTCCCCACACTGTGGTCTGCCTACAGGGAAGTGACATACGACATTGCTTCAGCTACAGATTCTAAGATATTGTTCCCTGCCCAGAGTGCTTAGTCCCTCCCAGGATCCTACTTTATAGGAAGGAGCCACTTGAAAACTACTTACTAATTGTGTGGCCTTGAGAAAATTTCAATATTTTGCCTCCCTGAGTCTCATTTTCCTATCTGCAAAATAAAGATAAAATCACTCCTCTAGTCAACAAGTACAATTTTACTAGCCCTTTTGATCTTGGATAGTTATTTAGTTTATTTGAAACTCATTTTTCCTCATCTGGGCAATAGAAAGGTACATTTCTCAAAGGATTATGAAGATTGAAAAAATATATGTTACACACTTAGCATTATGGTCAATACATTGTATGCAATAAATAAACATTGGTTACTATATTAATGAGTATCATAGCATTATTATTAATAATATTATTTTTATTAAAATGTATCTAATTTTTTCATGATGTCCCTGAAAATTATCCTGCCCAGCAGTTCATATGCCCTCCCAAAACATTTGCCTCGTATTTCTAGAGTCACCTTAAAAGGGACATCACATATTTGCATGTATAAATTCCAGAGCATATATGAGTCACATGACATTATAGTCATACTCAGTAAATGTTTGCTACATGAATAAATGAACAAATGAATGAATGTTTCATATTTGCAAAGAATCAAGGGTGATATTTACCTGTTCTTGCCTGTGAGAAAAAAAATAAATTCCTCAACTTAATATTCATATTTTCATTCAACTGGGCTTCTTTCAAGTTTACCTTTCATGAATGCCCAGGCAGATCCACCATTCCAGCCAAACCAATGTCATAAGCCTACCCTTGAATTGTGTATAGAACTTAAATAAAGTTTGGACCTTGAAATTTTTTTGTTTAAATTCAATTTAATCAACATATACTGTATTATTAGTTTCAAAGATAGAATTTGGTGATTCATCAGTTGTATACAACACCCAGTGCTCATTAGTTCAAGTGCCCTCCATAATGCCCATCACCCAATTACCCCATCCCTCCCCCGCCAACAACCCTCAGTTTGTTTCCTATAGTTAAGAGTCTCTTATGATTTGCCTCCCTCTCTGTTTTCATCTTATTTTGTTTTATTTGAATTTGAGTCATGACTCCTTCATTTACTATCTGTGAGATCTAATGCAGGTCCCTTAAATAGTCTGAATTTTTGTTTTATTCTCTATAAAAGAGAAATAATTAGTTCTCAATATTGTTGTGAGATTTCAATATGATGATACATATAAAAATTGATAGCACAGCAACTGACACATAATAGGCAATCAATAACTATGACTGACTTTGTTCTTTTGCTTGATACACCCTTTTGGAAAGCAATTCAGTAATATGTATCAATTCTCAACTTGTCCTTCTTTCTAGGAATTCCATATCTAGGACTTTTCTTTAGGAGATAACCCAAGTAAAGACAAATGTTAATGGAGAGTTATATTTTATCATGTCTGCATTTTTAATGCAGCTCCTCAGCAAAGAATAGATTGGACCTCTCACAGTAGGCATTCAATCAGGTAACTCTCTGAACTATTTTAGTGTATACTTCATCAGGCTAGCTCCTAGAGAAAGCATTCTTTCATACATTTGCCCATTTGCTCATTCAACAAATATTTATTTCAGCACTAATTATGTGCAAGGCAGAGTGAAAAGAATAAGGAGATGAGTAAGATCCTTTCCGCTCTCATTGAGATTATAATGTGGTAAAAATCTACTGAACCACCAGTCTTCTCTGATTTTGGCAAACCCTTACTCATTCCTTGATCACAGTTCAAATGTTGCCTAATCTATATTAGATACCATGAACTTCCTATTAATTAAAGTTCTTGGTTCCTTCTCCTTTGCTTCCATAGGATTCTGTTCATACCTATTTTTAGGGCTAACACATTATAGGCTTATTACATTTTCATGAATATCTTGTTTCCTCCATTGGAGTATGAGCCTTTCAATAGCAAGGACTTCTCAATCTCGTTCGACTTGTGAAGAGCCTGGCCATAAAGCAGGTACTCTTGTTTAATAAGTGTCTCTTGAGTTAATGAATGAATGAATAAATAAATGAAAATCACACATTATAACTGTGATTCAATTAAAAATGTATGCTATTTCCTGAAAAAAGAATAAAGCCTTAAAAGAGGCCAGAGGAGGAAGAGTCTACCAGGTTAAAAAATCAGGAAAGGTTTAATGGAGAAGGTAGCATTTGATATGGGCTTTAAAAATTAAAAAGGATTTCAATAAAAAGGAAATAACAGAACATTCTGGGTCTATAGGCCAGCTTGAGCAAAAGTAGAGAGCAGGGAAAGTTGGGGATATATGGTTTGTACATGTTTGGAGACTACTAGACAGTCTAGTTTGTGGAGATACAGGAAAATAAGACTGTGAAGGTAAGTTAGAATCATTTTTTGTAGAACCTTGAAAGCTGAATGATGGATTTATACTGAATTTTATAGGTCATATACGTGTGACAGTACCAAGGGATGTATTTTAGGAGGATGAAATTACTTGGAAAATAGTTCTAGCAACATATTGATTGTACCTAGATATGGGAGTAAGAATGCAACTAGGCAGGTGGAGAGACCAAGTAGGAAGCTAGAAGAAGAGAATTTAGAGTAGTGGAGTGAAAGCCCTGGACACTCACAGGGAAACCACCAGCTCTGCTGCCTCAACTTTGGGGAACCAAGTATTACATGGAAGCATACCTCTCAAGCATGCTCAGAGAGAATTCATCAAAGCCATTATCACCTAGTGGCCCAAGACAAGGATTTTGGTGCTGCTGTGATATAAAATGAATGAGGCCCAGACTCTGCTTTTGGAGAGCTTTTTATCCCAAGAAGGAGATAATGAGACACACAGACAACTATAATCTTAGACGGACAATGATAAGTGACAGTGGTGTAGACCAAGTGCTGAGGGAGGCCAAGTGTCCAGAGTTCTGGTTCTGATGTTCTGCTTTGTAATCTTATCTTCCTAGGACTGCTTTGCCCTATATTAAAGTCCCAGTCTGCCACTTCGTATAACCTCTGGAATGTCAGTTAACTTTCCTGGAATTCATTTTGTCAACTGCTGCCTACTGATAGGCCATCCAAAATTATGTCTGCTTGCTTCAATTTTGGAATATCATATAGCTTTTATCTCTAGTAACTGTACCCAACTCACCTTTGGGATACTCCACAGGTTTCATTTCCCCTACTGCATAGTTGATTATTCAACTGAATGTGATTCTATAAATTTTGAGCAACTTGAGACCTTCTCAGCAAGTGAAACTTGTTCAGCTCCCAACTATGCAGGGTCTAGTGCCAGCTCTGGACTCTTTACTGTTCCTGCCTTCCATAAACAATCATTAGTAAGATACTTCAAAATAGCTCCTAGGTAGAACAATGTATAATATTTATTCTTGAAATACTCCAGTTAATGACATGTACATCAGGTAGGTACTAACCAGAAGTGTTAACAGAGTGAGTTCAGTGGGGGTTAGATCAGTCAGTAGGGTAGATAATACTTACAGAATTTAGACAGAGGAAAGAATTTCTGGAGTGGTACTAACAAGAGTAGAGGCATGAGGGAAGAAATTGACATGGTGCATGGATAGGACAGTAAAAGACTTTCTAGATTCGGAAAGAAGGAAGTAGCAAAGAAGAATATATGAGGAAAGAATCAACCACTCAATGAGGAAGCACAGGAAGACAAACTTGAGTTTACTTTATGGAAGACATTTTTTAGAGGCAGATTCATTCAGAGAGAGACTGAGCATCCTTAGAAGGTGATGATGAGTCGCTATGATTAGAAGAATATAAGAGGAGACTGAATGTCAAATTTGGAGAGCTGTCCCCTCAGTTAGGGAAATGGCATTAAATTGTGAACTCCAAAATTGAAAGAGAACTTAATGAATAGCATTAGTCTTGAGAATACAATAAGAAGAGATGGAGCAAGTGATACAGGGAGGAACAGACCAGAAAGGGAAAAGGGGAAGCAGGAGAGAGGGAAGGGGAGGATGCTGGAAGAAGGAAGAAAGAAAGGAAGGAATTAAAAAGAAAAAGGTAGGAGAGAGACAAAAGTGGGGAGGGAGGGAGGAAAAAAAGGGAGAGAGAAAGGGAAGGAGGAAAGCAATACGTGATTGAGTCATGCCCAGTATTGGTACATTGAGCATGGGTCTTTTCAATTCATTATTGTTAGTAATAATAAACTCCTGGGGCCTATCCATCTGTGACTTTCTGATTACATGACCAACCATGGATAGTACATGGATGCTTTTAGTCATAAGAAATAAAGAAGGGGGGGTAGCTTTCAGTTCTGGACCCTTTCAGAAAGAGAAACAACAGTTAGCTAACAAGGCATCCTAATTGACTGAATGCTGTGGACTTTAAAAGTGCCAGAGCAATTTAGCCTTTAAAGAACTGCATAAAATATTTTATCACATCTCTTCCTTGGTAACCTTAATAAAGTATAGTGCCTTCAGGGACCCAGATCCATATAAATTAACTGCCTTCAACTTGGAGCATTAGGGTCTTTATCTTTTGTCAGCTTAATTATGTGTTTAATTTTATTTTGAACGTTTTTTGAAATGACCCACACTAAGAGCAACCTTGATTGTTTAATTAAACAAATGAATGCTGATATATCTGGCATTATCAAAACTCTAATTTGTCATATTAATGTTTTATAGGGAGCCAAGAGCTCCATGGTGGTCCTCAGGCAAGTCAGGTACTCAAAACTCTATCTGCCTACATTTCCAGAGTAATTTAGTGATCTAACTTGGTTGTGCAGCTATCTTGATACTAATTTGTGGCTGAACTAGAACTCCAGTATGCTATTAGGTATTTAACTAATTTCTCTGCAGAAATGTTTGCATGGTATAGGATACAGACTTGAAAAAGATAAAATGGTACATCCAGAATAAGTTGAGCTCCCAAAGTGTTTAAGACGATAGGCAAGACATCAGCCCATGGCCACCAGTCCTCTTTATATTCTTTATACCTCCTGTCAAACCATTACTCTCACTTCCGAAAAGGTAAACCTCATGCAGTTTCCAGCTTGTCCCTTCATGATTCTGTTCAGCTTTTAGGCATGGTCCCTTACTTCATAATCAGGAGAAGCAGGAGTCCTAAACTTTTGCTCCACTCAGAATCTTGAATGACCTCTTGTACTGATTTGCTTACTACTCTGCACCCTGACTCTGAAAATCCTCATGGCTTTTGACCTCATAACTTTTTTTTTTCCACTTTGGACCAAGTTTCATTTCTTGTTTCAGAAACACATGAATAGCCCTTCTGGAATGGCTTGGTGTCCAAAATGCTCTGGATACCCATAGCTCATGTATATATTGTGGTTCCTTGTAGAGATTCTGAATGTTTCTCAGCCAATCTTCTCTATTCAACTTTATCAAATAGATTTCCTAAAAAGAGCTTTGATGATGTTCTTCCTGCCTAAAGTCATTGAGTGATTTTCACACTGTCACCAATATAAATTACAGGTTCCTTAACAAGATGCTCAAAATCTTTCAAACTTTAGCTCCAGATCAGTATGTTGGACTTATAATCTCTAGCTCCTACTACTATACTTACATGACATAAAATAAACCTCCCATTCTTCCTGGATTATATTTTATGCTTTTCCTCTTTCGTGTTTTTGCTCACACTTTCTTCATATGCCTGAACATTCTTATTTACAGTTTTCTATATAACAAAACATGTACCCTTTACGAGGAAGCTCATCATAATGTCCACAATTCTATCTGCCACACGATTGAGGGTATCAACTAACCTGTGCTGGATCGATGATAGCATCATCATATCACCACTCCCAGAGGGATGGCCTCAAGAATAGACAGACTGGGAAACTGCCCATATCTTGGTCTCAAGAGATGTTCCATTGCTCCTTCCCAAAGGAGGGATATTTACTTAGGCTGAGGCCTAGAGTTTGAGGAGTGACTATAGAAAGAACATAGCAGACCAAGGAAACATCATGTGCAAAGGTGGTAAATAAATCACTGTATTCTAGGAATTATAAGTGCTCTATGTTGTGATACAACTGGATATAGAACAGAAAGAAAAAATTGTGTTTTAGATAATGTTGGGTATATAGAATTAAATTAATGATAATCCACGCTTTGTGAGATACTATTATCTATGCACGGCCTTATTTTACTCTGCTCATTTATTTTTAAAATTAATTCTAGATTTTTACCATTATAACCAAGGTTGCTGTGCTCAATCTTGTATCCTGGTCCACACTTTAAAAGTTTATTTTGGATATTTACCTAGAAGTAGAATTGCGGGGTGTTAGGGTATATTTAAAGTTTATAAGATAATGCCAAATTGCTGTGATCTGGGAGATAGTAATTAGAGATATAATTCAGATGCAAATACCCAACCAAGTTATTCACCTCCCCAAATTTGCTCAGCCATGTTTTTTACTTGATGCTACTCATGATTACATATGAAAATTACCTAGCACCAACCACAGTCCTGGAATTTGCAGAAGGGTTTTATTTTCATTGGAGTGAGGCTTATTGAGCTCCTTCACTACCTTTATGGTGAAGGCCATACTGCCTTGGTACTCTCCCTATTTATCCAGCCAGGCCCATGGCAGTTACAGCACTAGATTTTTTTTTTCATTATGTTCAGTTAGCCAACATATAGTACCTCATAAGTTTTTGTTGTAGTGTTCAACAATTCATTAGTTGTGTATAACACCCAGTACTCATCCCAACATATGCTCTCCTTAATAGCTCTAGATTTTTATGTTATGGTAATAACCCAACAGAGCCTGGCCTCACATCTTGCATCATGCAACTCTTGCCTCCTACAGCCAGGGCTTCACTGCTGTTGCTGAGGTACAAGGCACTATAGGATCTGCTTGGTGCCTACACACTTACACTGGGCTCATCTACCCAAGCCCATGAGGCTACAGGTGGGCCAGCATGGGGTGCTGCTGGCTTGCACACCACCTACCTCCTTAATGACTCATTCTGTACCCTGTGACTCATCTGTGGATGCATCTGCTGCCACTGCCTTGGAATTTGTTCCTCAGCAGCCACGGGGGACTATGTCTCACAACCTGAAGTACAGAAGAAGTGATGCTCAGTAGGGTATATTTTCACTAATGGGAGAGGAAAGAGACTAAGAAACCAAATATGTTTGTTGCAAAACTGTGGTCACCCAGAAATATGCCTATATATTTATTCTGCCTCTTTCTCTATATTCCCCTTTTCCCTCACTCTTGGTTCTGAGACTGCCTCCCTCCTAAATTAAAAAGCAGTACTAGCATATAAATTTTTGCCTTGGGGAAGCCAGGTGGCATTCTAGACTAGTGAAACTACATGAGAAAAAGTACTGAAGCAGTAGTCAGTGTCACATTTGTAGGAAGAAAGAAACTCAGCCCAGTTGCAGCAGAACATATACCCTCCCCTCTAATTCACAGATTGCCTGGCCAGCTAAATAACTGGTTATATCACGCCTCATGACCCCCTTGATCCATATAACAACTGAATTATTCCTTGTGGAACTGATTACACCAGTCCCTTTCTATTCCCTAGAGGGCCTTCCATTTCTCTATTTCACTTTTCACAGCTTCAGTTCCAACCCAGATCATCCTTATTATGTAGTCACATACTTTTTTTTTTTTTACTTGAAGTGAGATTCATATAACTAAATTAACCATTTTAAAGTGAACAATTCAGTATATTCACAATGTTTTGCAACCATCACCTCTATCTAATCCTAAAACATTTCATCACCCCCAAAGAAAATCTCATACCCATTAAGTATTTGTCTGGTCACATAATTTTTTTATTAATATCTTCTCTTCTTTACCTCCAACATCCATCTACTAAACAGGAAAACATATATCTGTTTTTATCCTTCGAAAATCCTTGTTTGGTAAGTAAAAAAAATATGTGTATATATGTAAATCACTGCCAGTAAGTTTATCAAATAAGATGGAAATCTTCTGAAGTAAGATCAACCAGAGAGCAGGATTCAACTAAATTCCACATATATTTATGAAGCACCCACTATGTGTAAGGCTGAGGGAGGACAGGGGTTCAAATTCACATTTATTGTGTGAGTTCATGTGCTAGTCACCATGTGCATTACTACTTTTTGGCCATTCAGTCCTTATACTAAGCCTATACAGTTAAGAATTGTGTTTCCTGTTCTGCAGATGAGAAAACTAAGGCTTAAAGAGGCTAGGTGGGATATTCAGGTGACCAGAACCCAAATTTGCAAAGACAAAGCCCAAACCCTTCCCACTAAACTATCCTTTCTCAAAATTGTTAATATTTTAGGAATATTTAAAAATTATCTTTGGATATATAACGATATTAAACCTAAAACAGTTAATTCTATAACAGTCGTTATCTATTGCTACATAACAAATCACTCCAAAACTTTAGTGGGTTAAAACAACAATAATTTATTTGCTCACAATTGTGTCCATAAGCAATTTGGGCTGGACTCTGTTGGGCAGTTCTGCAAATCTCACAAGGATTCTTTAAATACTTGCAGTCATCTAATGGCCAACTAGGGCTGATCTAAGATGGTCTCACTCACATATCTGGCAGTTGGTGTGACTGTCATCTGGAGTGACATCTCAGGTTTCCTTCATGTCGTCTCTCATTCTCTAGCAGGATAGATGACTTCTTCATACAATGACAGAAATATTTCAATAGCACCAAAGCAGAATGGTAAGGACTCTTAATGCCTACCTTCAAAAATCAGTCTCTTCTGCCCATTCTGGTGGTTAAAGCAAGTCATAATGACAGTCTAGATGGAAAGGATGAAGAAATAGACTCTACCTCTTGATAGGAAGACTGTCAATATCACATTGCAAAGGGGAATTAACTTAGGGTGCTATGTTTCATTGGAGGCCATTTTTGTAATAATCTACCATACATAATCTGGAATCAATTCTTCCCAACTGATTGCTTTTCTGTTTTTGTAAAGTCCCAGACCCCTTCAAGTGTTTTGTTGTTTTTTTTTTTTTTTTGTAGAGTAGGAACCAGGTTATCTTTGGAATTACTATTCTGGTGCCTACAGTGGGTGGACCTGATAAGAGGTTTGAATATTGTTTCCATTTGTGTGGGTTACACACCACCTAGAGTCATCAGCATACTCCAGTACAAGGTTTGATCACAGCCCATATTTCAAGTGATTTTTGGATCCAACCAAAACACTCCAGTTCTAAATGAGTTTAGAGTGGAAACAGATGAACATTTTAAAAAGACTCTTTTTCTGCAAGAATATGTCCAAAAATAAACTCTGGAAATAAGTGATGTGGCAGCAGAACTCACATATGTTTCTAACTATTAGAAGTGCAGGAGCTACAATGTGATAGTCATTCCACTGACCATCATCCTTCCTCAGCTGACTTGTTCCTTCCTTACATACTGATTCAGTAAGTACGGTCAATGGCTATGGTCATAGCTAGCTCTGCATCCTTGAAGTATCTCTCTTTTTAGCACTTCTGTGTATTTCCCAGGGAGATGGTCACCTTTTCCTCTGTGTCCATCCCCAAATCTGCAATATATATATATTACTCACACATTTTCCTATGGAAGCCATGAGAATGTACCTTGTAAACCTTCAATATACGGAAACATAATTGACCTAGGACTCTAGCTGCTGTACTCTAAAATCCATTGTTGCACTTGCTCCAAAGCCACTTTTCTCACAGATTGCTCCTGGCCAAAGACCCAATGTCTGAGTATGACAGGAATATACTAAGACAAACCCATTCTTGTTAGACATGAGACTCCTCTGACAGGTGGCTTTGGCTCAAGGACTCCCCAGTGATCTTGCTGAACTTTTTACCCAAACTTTCCTCCCTACTTTGCTTGGGTTCAGACTCACATTGCAATCTCAATGGCTTCTAAGCCTCTTTGGCTCTCTCCCCATTTTTTCTCACGGGCATTTACTCTAATAGAATACTAACAATTTTCAATCCTGTTGTGGCATCTACTTATCAGGAGATTTGAACTAACAAACTGCTCTGCCACTTGACTGTGAATTCCTTATGGTTTTAGAATATGTGGTATACATCTCTATTCTTACTTCATAGTATACTCCTGATTTTTGGTTAATGCTCACAGAAATCTTCTGAGCGACAAATTCCAAACTGCATTATAAAAATAACAACTGTTTGTTGACAGTGTATGGGCCAGATAGTCAGCTAAATCGTATATAAGAATTACTGTATTTAATCCTCATAACAACAACCTCTATTATTAGAGATAGAGAATTAGAGATAAATGAACTGGAGTATAGAGATGGTAAGTAATTTGTTTAATCATATAGCTTGTAAATAGTAGATCTGAAACTTGAACTGAAGATGTCAGATTCTAGAGGACATATCTTAGTAACTAAAATATATCTCTTCCCTATGTTCCAGCTACTATGATAGAGGATGAATAAAACATATAGAGATGACCAAGAAATAGTTCCAAATTTCCAGATCCAGATTAGAAAAGAGACACTTTGTTCATTCATTAATACATTGAGCATCAACTATCTTCCAGGAACCACATTAAGTCTTGGCAGATTGTGGATAAGGCATTGACCCTGCCTTCAAGAAAGTTACAATCTAGGAGGGAAACAGACATGCGAGCATACAATGCCCCTCACTATGGTAAATGTTAGACAGGGGTAAGTATGGCATGAGAATCAGATGTGTACCTTGTGGAAACTGAGTGTGGGAGAGGGAGGAAGGCATGGGGCAAGGAAGGTTTCCCTGAGAAGATTATGCCAGATTGGAAGCCATATGAAGCAGTAACATTTTACAGGTAAGGGAGAAAGAGCAACTAATGAACTGAGGACAGAGATGTCTAGGGATTTGCTATTTTGACCAGGAGTTGAACAATGGTCAGAATTTTAACAAGGGAGGTATTGGGAAAGGATACTGTGAGCAGAGATAAGCAAAATACATAAAAGTGTGGAGGTAGGATCTTATACCATGTGTTCCCTGAATAATAAGTGTAAGTGAATCACAAGGTACAGGGAAGAAGTTAATAGACTATAGTATCTGAAAAACCATCCAAATTCATTGTTGAAGGGTTTGAAAATCAATGTGAGAGCATCCCGAATGTTATTATTGTAGTACCAAAGTGCATGGAGTTTAAGTAGGATAGAAGCATCAACATATTTGAACAGAATAGTCTGATATACTATCCCAAGGACCTCTAAGATATGAAGAGTAAAAGTAAATCTTAAGACAAAAAGAGAAAGGAGAACATTTTATTCAATGCCTATTATGTCCATTGTTTAAGGGTAGGTATTTTGTTTATATTTGTTCATTCAATCGAACAAATAGTATCATGAGGTAGATATTAATGCCTTTATTTTACTGGTTAGAAAGCAGCTCAGAAAGGTTAATTTACTTTCTCCAAAACAAACAGTAAGATAGAAAGTAGTAGAGCTAGAATTTGAACCCAGGTCTATCTGACTCCCAAGTTTGTACTCTTAGCCTATTCTCTACTGTCTTTAAATCAGAGAAGGACTTTGAAATTGTATATTTATTCTGTTAATCACTAAGCAAGTCAACAAATATTTATTAGTCTCCCTCTATTTGCCAGGCCCTGTTCTAGTTGCTATGAATATGGAGTGAACCACATAGGTAAATCCCAACTATGGAGCTTACATTATAGTGGAGAGAGACTGACACTATACTAATGAAAAAAAAAAAAGAGAGATAATATGTTAGGAGGTTGTGAGTGCTATATAGAATAAAACAGGGTAAGAGGATAAAGGCTGAGGATTTGCAGGTTATAATTTTCTATTGTGTGGTTAGGAAAGGTACCATTTGAACAGATTTCAAAAAAGTGTGAATTTCTTAGAGAAGAGTTTCTAGGCAGAGGAAACAGAGTATAAGTGCCCTTAGTGAAGTAAAGCAAGTGAGATAGAGAGTGGTAAGAGATGAGATCAGTAGGGATGCAGGGTGATACAGCATGCAGGGCCTTGGAGGCTACAGTAAGGACTAGAAATTTTACTCTGAGATGGAAAGCCATTAGAACATTTGAGCAAAGGAATAACAAGATCTGATTTACTATGTGAAGAAGAGAATATGAGTAAGAGTGGAAGCAAAGAAACCAGCTAGGAGTAATTTAAATTAGAGGTGACCTTAGACTAGGTGACTGCAGTGGGAAATGTGATCAGAGGTGGGATTAATTGTGAAGGTAGAGAAAAATGGGATTTTCTGAATGATTGGATACATGGTGTGAAAGAAAAAGAAAAGCTAAAAATTCATCCAAGTTCTTTGATCTAAACACCTGGTCAAACGGTAGTTCCATGAATGTCTATATGGAATACTTTGGGATGTATGACCAGGAGAAAAGTTGGAACTGGAGACAATATATATCTGACAGTATACAGATGGTATTTCAAGCCACAGGACTGGATGAAATCACTTAGAAAGTGAATGTAGGTAGAGAAAACTCCAACACTTACATATTGAGCATATTGAGAAAGAGAGGAAGATATAAAAAAAAAAAAGGAATGGTCAAGAGGTAAGGAGAAAACCAGGAGAGTGTAGAGTTTCAAGTCAAGCAAAGTGCTTATGAAGGAGGAAGTATATGAGGATTCCAATGTCTTCACATTCCTGCCAACACCAGTTAAAATCTTTTGGGTTTTTTTGGTAATAGCCATCCTAACAGGTGTAACGTGGTATCTTATTATAATTTTGATTTGAATTTTCCTGATAATCAAAGATGTTGAGCATCCTTTCATATATTGTTGGCTATTTGTAAGTCTTCTTCTGGAGAAATGTGAAATGGTGCAGCAGCTATGGAAAACAGTTTGGGGATTCCTCAAAATATTGAAAATAAACCTACTATAGAATACCAAATAAACCTACCATCCCACTTCTGAGTATATATCTGAAAGAACTGAAATCAGAATCTTGAAGAGATTTCTGCACTCCATGTTCACTGAAACATTATTCACAATAACCAAGATATAGAAACAACCTAAGTATCCATCAACAGATGAATGAATAAAGCAATATTGTGTATACATAAAATGGAATATATATGGAATATATGATATATATATGATATATTACTCAACTTTAAAAAAGATATTACTCTGCCACTTGTAACAACATGGATGAATCTGGAGACATTATGCTAAATGAAATATATTAGTCAAAAAAGGACAAATACCGCATGATTCAACTCGTGAAGTATTAAATAGTCAAACTTGGCAAATGTAGTATGGGCTCACCTGAGGCTGTACTTTAAAGAGAAATAAAAAAATCATGGCTTTAGTTTTTCTCCAGATACATCCATCTGCTCATGAACAACTGGAAAAATTTATTCTGATATATTTGGATCTGACCAGAGCTGGGGCTTTTCTAGGAAGCAGGACAGGGGAAAAGGGGGCAAGGTAGTTGAACGTATATGCAGAGGAATGATTATTAAGATAAAACATGAATTCTAAGCTGATAAAGAAGAAAATAAATATACAAGGAGGGTAAGTGCAGCACTGAAAAGATATTAGGAACAATGGTATGAGTTTCTTATGGGGGGGTCACAGAATTATACACATGGGATTTGAAAGGGATTAACTGAAAAGATAAGAGATGATACAGGTATTTCTTTCACATTTTATCATCTCTCAAAAGAGAAATGTAGTGGCATCTTAGTTTAAATAAAATATGTAATAACTGATAAGGTCTAGAGTATGACAATGACTAGGGTTTCTGAGGATGGTGAATATGAAAGAACTGAGATGCCGGACATGAAAATATTGAATGTTGAAATAATCAAGAATAATAACAGGAGTAGTGATAGGACCCTGGAAAAAAGGTGTTCTCTATGATGCTTTCCAGCTCTCATGTGCTATAATTCTATTACCAAAACCAGTATGGAAAAACTTTACTTGATTGACTTACTATATACAGTGAGACTAAAAGATACCAAAAAATAGGACAAGGTCTACAGGGAATCATGTTAAGTTGAACTGAAAAGTTAGTACGCTATCCTGAGTTCCAAATCAGGGTCAAAGACCTTCATTCATGGAGCTTTTAAGATTCCAAATAAATGACTACATAGGAAGTGGTTTGAGCTACCAAAAGGAGAGATGAGATGCTACCAGAGTAGACAGTATGGTGATGAACTACAAGTCATGGATTCTATGCATAATTTTATTCCTGATATAAATCACACAGACATTAACTCTTCTTGATCATTCTTCATTCTACATTCTTCAATCATGTACACAATCATCCTAGGAGGGCATAATGTTATTAAGGGTAAAACAAAATTATAGACTAGGTTTTCCATATTCTCTAAGCAAGTAGTAGGTATTCATTCCATAAATGTTTGATGATGATGATGGGAATGAAAGAGCCATATTCTCCATACTTGGAAACTATATATAGTTCCATAGTAAGCAGGCATAATGTTGAGTACCAACTATATACAGAGCATTAGGATCAGTTTCAAGTTGTGGTAAAATAGGTGAAAAGAAGTGAAATCTCCACAAATAAAACTTAGTAAGGAACCTAGACATATCTATATATTTATATGCACATGCATACAAACACAGACACACACTTCCAGAAACACATGAATCTGCATATTTAGTCATAGGAACTGGCATTCATACCACATCACAAAAATGAAAAGTATATATAGAGTACTTCAGTCCCATTTGTATAGCTAACCTATACAAGGAAAGGACAATCCCTCAAGTTATAAAATAGCATATGAATTCCTCTTGCTTATATGATCACCACAGCAAGTTGAAATAATGATTTGCCTTCTCATTTGGTTTGGTGATAGAAGATAATACACAGCTGTTAGAGCACATGGGTCCAGTGTAATCTGCCTCTAGTGAGAGTCATTTCTCAATATAAATTAATAAATTATTATACCAATGCCTCTTTAATCCCCTATACAAAATTGTAGCTAATATAGGTTTCTACTTCAGATCCTGATAGTACTCCTAAGTACTATCAAAGAGAGTCTCTTAACCTTCTAGAGATCTCTCTTCTCTCTCTTTCTCTTTTATAAACATACACACACACACACACACACACACAGAGTCCTATAATGTATGTGGGGAAATTTGGAATGGGGTTGCCAGAACACAAAGATGACATCATGGCATGCTCCCATATTAAATTCAACAACAACAAAAAAGTCTGATTGATAAGGAACTGGACTGGTCCTAGGCCAGGAAGTAGTAACAAGTGGCAATTCCTTGACAATACTCTAGCATGTTTGGAGTTATCACAATTCCAGACTTCAAGTTATATTAAAAAGCTGTAGTAATCAAAACAGTATGGTACTGGCATAAAAACAGACACATAGATTAATGGAACAGAATAGAAAACCCAGATAAACCTACGATTATATGGTCAATTAGTCTTCCACAAAGGAGGAATGAATATACAATGGGAAAAAGCTAGTCTCTTCAACAAATGGTGTTGGGAAAACTGCATAGCTACAAGCAAAAGAATGAAACTGGACCACTTTTTTTCACCATACACAAAAATAAACTCAAAATGGATTAAGACCATTCTGATAGGTATAAGGTGGTATCTCATTGTAGTTTTGATTTGTATTTACCTGATGATGGTGTTATTGAGCATCTTTTCATGTGTCTCTTGGCCATCTGTGTCTTCTTTGGAGAAATGTTTATTCATGTCTATTCTACCCATTTTTAATTGGATTATTTGCTTTTTGGGTGTTGAGTTTTATAAGTTCTTTATATATTTTGCATACTAGCCCTTTATCAGATATGTCATTTGCAAATATTTTTTCCTATTCTGAATGTTGCCTTTTAGTTTAGTTTATTGCTTCCTTCACTGTGCAGAAGCTTTCAGAATGACTAAAATCAATAACACAAGAAACAACAGGTGTTGGTGAGGATGTGGGGAAAGGGGAACCCTCCTGCACTATTGGTGGGAATGCAAACTGGTGCAGCCACTGTGGAAATAGTATGGAAGTTCCTCAAAAAGTTAAAAATAGAACTACCTTACGATCCAGCAATTGTACTATTAGGTATTTACCCAAAGAATACAAAAATACTAATTCAAAGGGATACATGCACCCCAATGTTTAAAGTATCATTATCAACAATAGCAAAACTATAGAAAGAATCCTAGAAGAGAGCACAGGCAGTAATTTCTCTGACATCAGCCCCAGCAACAGTTTTCAAGATATGTCTCTTGAGGCAAGAGAAATAAAAGCAAAAATACAGTATTGGGACTACATCAAAAGAAAAAGCTTCTGCACAGCAAAGGAAACAATCAACAACACTAAAAGGGAACCTACTGAATGGGAGAAGATATTTGCAAATGACATATCCAATAAAGTGTTAGTATCCAAAATATATAAAGAACTTACACAATTCAACACCCCCCAAAAATGAATAATCCAATTAAACATTGGCAGAAGACATTAACAAACATTTCTCCAAAGAAGACATACAGATGGCCAACAGACACATTACTCATCATCAGGGAAGTACAAATCAAAAGCACAGTGAGATATCACACTGGTCAGAATGGCTAAAATCAGAAACTTAAGAAACAAGAGTTGGTGAGGATGTGAAGAAAAAGGAGCCATTGTGCACTGTTGGTGGGAATGCAAACTGGTACACCCACTATGGAAAACACTATGGAGTTTCCTCAAAAAGTTAAAAACAGAACTATCCCATGATCCAATAATTGCACTAGGGGGTATTTCCCCCCAAAATATAAAAATTCTAATTCAATGCATCCCTGTGTTTATTGTAGCATTATTTACAATAGCCAAACTATGGAAACAGACCAAGTGTCCATTAATGGATGAATGGATAAAGAAGTAGTGTATATATATATATATATATATATATATATATACACACACACACAATGGTATATTATTCAGTCATAATATAAGAAAATGAAATCTTGCCATTTGCAACGACATGGATGGATGGAGCTAGAGAGTATAATGCTAAGTGAAGTAAGTCAGTCAGTGAAAGACAAATACCACACGATTTCACTCATATATGGAATTTAAGAAATAAAACAAATGAGCAAAGAAAAAAAAAAAAGACAAACCAAGAAACAGACTATTAACTATAGAGAACAAACTGATGGTTACCAGAGGGGAGGAGGAAGGAGGACGGGTTAAATAGGTGATGGGAATTAAGGAGTGCACTTATCATGATGAGCAATGAGTAGTGTACAGAATTGTTGAATCATTATATTGTACACCTGAAACTAACATAACACTGTATTTTAACTATACTGGAATTAAAATTAAAACTTAAAAGAAAACCAAAACCCTCTAGCCTGTCTTTCAAGGGTTGCCCCCATCCAAACAATCTGGTTTTAAGATCCTGTTTAGACTCTATCTTGTGAAGACCACAAGGTACAGCAGAGAGAGAACTAGAATATCCAAACTCCTGAATTCTAATTATTACTCTACTATGGAACTTGATATATCCTTAGTCAAGTCTTTTTGTCTCATAATCTAGTATAGAAACTCATGTGTACGATAATGTCCTTAAAGTGTGGTATGATGGAATATACTTTGTTGCATGGACACAGATAAAGGCTTGGCTAGCTTTGTTTGTTTTTGGTCAGCCAGACCACCATGGTTTTATTACCATCTAACCATTCTTACTGCTCTTTTTAAAAATTTATTTAAATTCAATTAGCCAAGGTATAGTACATCATTAGTTTTTGATATAATGTTCAATGATCCATTAGTTGACTGTAAAACCTAGTGCTCATCATGCCCTCTTTAATTCCCATGACCCAGTTACCCCATCCCCCACCCACCTCCCTTTCTGCAACCCTGTTTGTTTCCCAGAGTCAAGAGTCTCATATGGTTTGTCTCCCTCTCTGATTTCTTCCCATCCAGTTTTCCCTTACATGCTCTTTTAAACAATTAGATCATAATCATGATCACAAAGGAACAATAAGATGTGAAAACACTTTTTCACTTATTAAAGAACTTTTATGGCTATATATCAGATGATCTTCCACAAATAAGTGGAACTAATAGGACTGATATGGCCATTCTTGTCTTACACCTGAGGAAACTGAGGCTCATAGTAACAGAACAACTTATCAGTCAGATTGAAACACTGACCCTGACTCCCATGTGGTGAGCTTCTTCTGACTTCCTATAGTGTCTAGCATGATGTTCTGTGCTTGGCAGAATTGAATACCATGTCTTTTGTCTGGCTCTGCTCTTTTACAGAGGTCTATTAAGACCAGACTATTGATTTCATCATCCCCTGAAGGAAAAACCAAATGGCAAGGGCTAGTTTCTTATTGAGGAGTGGGGAGGTAATAACATCTGCTACTTGGAAAGAAAGCCTGAGTTTGCCAGGGAAATTTCAGTATCACTGAGATGGTGAGAACTCAGGGAACAAGATAGGAATTAATATAATATCAACTAGAAAGCAATTTTCCTGAAACAGTAAATATCCTTCCAGAACTCTGGCCCCAGAGCAGGTTTGCATTGGGATTCACATGGGGAGCCTCAAACTGGATATGACAGTTAGAAAGCTCTGATACATAAAAATTGTGAATGAAATTATGATATGTCTGAGGCCGAATGACAGAGTCTAGGAAATGTCGGTGCATTTAACAATGTAGAGAGCAGGGAAAGCAAAAGCTTTGAAGTTGGACATATTGGGCTGGAATACTGATCCTGTCATTCACTAGCCTTGTAATTCTCAGAGAGTCACTTCACACCCATGAATTTGAATTTCCTCATCAACATCATGCAGTGTTATAAATATTAGAAGTAATATTTTCTGAAAAAATTAAAGCCTGGAGGAAATGCCAAGTATAATATTTTGCTTAGATTTGGTGCTAATTAATGGTACCTAGAAGTAATACAGTACCCTACGTGTTTTTAAGTTCTAATTCAACCAGTCATTGCCAATGAAAAGTCCTCCCTGATCCTGCATGTAGAATTCAAGTCTCCCTCTTCTGGGTTCCTATGGTCCCTTGCACAGAATTCTAATCTTGTACCTTCCACTCCATAATTACCAAATTATGACAACTCTGTGTCTGTTTTATTCACCATTGTATCCCCAGGGCCTGGCACATAGTAGGTACTCAGTAAATGTTGGCTAATATATGAATAATGTCTTCCTAATAAACCACAAGTTTTCCAAGAGCAGAAGCTAAGTTTCATTCTAGTAGCTAATCTTTTTTTTTTTTAATTTAAATTCAGTTAGCCAACGTATAGTGCATAATCAGTTTTTGATATCATGTTCAACGATTCATCAGTTGTGATCGACACTTTTCACAAAGCTGGAACAAACAATCCTAAAATTTGTATGGAATCAGAAAAGACCCCGAATAACCACAGGAATATTGAAAAAGAAACCAAAGCTGGGAGCATCACAATGCCTGACTTCAAGCTATATTACAAAGCTGTGATCATGAAGACAACATGGTACTGGCACAAAAACAGACACATAGATCAATGGAACAGAATAGAGAGCCCAGAAATGGACCCTCAACTCTATGGTCAACTGATCTTCAACAAAGCAGGAGAGAATATCCAATGGAAAAAAGACAGTCTCTTCATTAAATGGTGCTGGGAAAATTGGACAGCCACATGCAGAAAAATGAAACTGGACCATTCTCTCACACTATACACAAAGATAAACTCAAAATTGATGAAAGACCTAAATGTGAGACAGGAATCCCACCAAAATCCTAGAGGAGAACACAGGCAGCAACCTCTTCAACCTTGGACACAGCAACTTCTTGCAAGACATGTCTCTAAAGGCAAGGGAAACAAAAGCAAAAATGAACTTTTGGGACTTCATCAAGATAAGAAGCTTCTGCACAGCAAAGGAAACAATCAACGAAACTAAAAGGCAACCTACGGAATGGGAGAAGATATTTACAAATGACATTACAGATAAAGGGCTGGTATCCAAGATCTATAAAGAACTTCTCAATCCCAACACCCAAAAAACAAATAATCCAGTCAAGAAATGGGCAGAAGACATGAACAGACACTTCTCCAAAGAAGACATACAAATGGCTAACAGACACATGAAAAAAATACTTCACATCACTTGCCATCAGGGAAATATAAATCTAGTAGCTAATCTTTATGAGAACAGGGACCTTGCCTCTTTTCTGCCTATTGTTCATTGCTGAAACACCAGCAACCAGAACAGTTCCTAGGATTGAATAAGCTGAGTCTGTATCGCCAGTATCCATTCTAGGACCCAAAAAAGAATGAATGCTCAGTGAATGTTTGTGGAATAAATGAATAAATGAATGAAAGCATTCTTCTTGAATTGGCCCTGTCACTAAAGTAAGTAAAAATCCATTTGCATGGGGTAACTGGAGAACAGTCAGTAATTAGTAGGTAAATGGTGAGAGATGCTATCAGGGCTGCACAGTTCTATCCAGATGAAGTCAAATCTCTCTCTCTCTTTTTTTTTATGTTTTCGGCATTTCAGGTTCTTTTTGTTTGTTTTATTATGTTATGTTAGTCACCTACAATACATTATTACTTTTTGATGTGGTGATCCACGATCCATTGTTTTCGTATAACACCCAGTGCTCCATGCAGTACATGCCCTCCTTAATACCCATCACCGGGCTAACCCATCCCCCCACCCCCCTCCCCTCTAAAACCCTGTTTGTTTCTCAGAGTCCACAATCTCTCATGGTTCATCTCTCCCTCCGATTCCTCCGCTTCATTTTTCCCTTCCTTCTCCTAATGTCCTCTATGCTACTCCTTATGTTCCACAAATAAGTGAAACCATATGATAATTGACTTTCTCTGCTTGACTTATTTCACTTAGCATAATCTCCTCCAGTCCCATC
>NC_138372.1:35569263-35602957 GCF_054177405.1 Leptonychotes weddellii
CAAATAATGCAATATATGTTAAGAAAAAAAAAAAAAAGAAGAAGAAGGTAGCAGGAGGGGAAGAATGAAGGGGGGGAAATCGGAGGGGTAGACGAACCATGAGAGACGATGGACTCCGAAAAACAAACTGAGGTTTCTAGAGGGGAGGTGGGTGGGAGGATGGGTTAGCCTGGTGATGGGTATTGAGGAGGGCACATTCTGCATGGAGCACTGGTGTTATGCACAAACAATGAATCATGGAACACTACATCTAAAACTAATGATGCAATGTATGGGGATAATATAAGAATAAAAAAATTAAAAAAAAAAAAGAAAATAGACATTGGGGAAGGGGAGGGTATGTACTGTAGTGAGCGCTATGAATTGTGTAAGGCTGATGAATCACAGACCTGTTCTCCTGAAACAAATAATGCATTATATGTTAATAAAAAAGTTAAAAAAAAAGAAAAGAAAATAGACTCTAGAATAAACCACATATAAATGGTATTGAAATGATGAAAGATGATAAAATTTGAGGATAAGGGTTGAGTAAAGAGAACAGTAAGTCAAGAACAAAAACTTAGGGAACATCCACACTTAAGGAGAAGATAGAGGAAGAGAATTTATAAAAAAGAGCAATAATGAAGTGATGGAAGCATAGGAGAAAAGCCATAAGAATGCATTATCATGAAGTCCAACAATAAAAAAAATGTTGAGAGAGCAATGACAAAAAGTGTCCAACTCTAGAGTTTTTACAGGAACTGAAAAAAAATGGCCCCTATAGTTGGTAACATGGCAATTAAGAGGTCTTCAATAAACTAGCAAAAGCAGATTCAGTATAGAGGTAAGAATGACAGCCAGAACTCAGTGGACTGAAACCAATTAAAGATGAACCAATAAGATGAAAACAGAGAGGGAGGCAAATCATAAGAGACTCTTAACTATAGGAAAAAAAATGAAGGTTGCTGGAGGGTAAGTGGGTAGGGGGATGGAGTAATTGGGTGATGGGCATTAAGGAGGGCACATGATGTAATGAGCACTGGGTGTTATATGCAACTGATGAATTACTGAACTGTACCTCTGAAACTAATACAGTATATGTTAATTAAATTGAATTTAAATTAAAAATTTTTTTTAAAAGATGAACCAAGATCCATATACTTTTTCAGTGATTTCTAAGGGATGAAAGCTAGGAGAAATAGGACACCAAGAAAGGGACATATTTGAAGATTTGGGGTGACTTTTTCAAATATCACATGACCTTTTTTCACTAGTGATTATCATCTAATAGCCTCTCCCAATCTCATTTCCCCCAATTCCGAGACTATAAGTGAATCTCTATACTGCTATCACATCCTTTAGGTGTTTAGGTCAGAATAAAAGGCTGCAAATCTCTGTTAAATGAAATACTTAACTTTTTTTAATCACAGACTCCTCTGAAATGCTGATATTTACACTCAAAACTATAGATAAAATTTCAGGAGATTCAAGGACTTTGTGAAACCGAATCTGCTCTCATACACTGTTAAGACCCTCTTTTCTGGATAATGTTGTCTCAAGATAACACAAATGACAATAAAAGTTATTTTGAGAGTATACTAACAATAAGCATTTACATTTTATACTTCATAATATATAACACATCTTCACATTTTTCTCTTATTTGATCCTCCCTAAATTCCATGTTTTATAGATAAGGACAATTACTCACTTACATTTAGGGACAGACACAATGTGATTCCAGGTCCCTTGACTCCAAATCTCCTGCACAGATACTTGGGAACATGTCACAGTGTTTGGTGAGCTGTAAGTGCTATTCAGATATGGGTACTCATCACCACTGGAACTCCCATCTGTACAGCTTTTCTAATGGTACCTATAGACTCAGAGAAGCAAAATGATTGCTTCACATAGCTAATGAGTGGCAGAGCTTTTGTCTCCTGATGCTTTATTGCACGACTTTTTTCTTCTTTCTGGACACAACTACTCGGAGAGAAGTACTGGACTACTGCCCATGTTTGGACTTGTTCTTCCATGCTCTGAGCATCATGCTTTTGGGATATAAACCTTGGGACAGATCAACCCTATCTTTCCTGTGCCTCTTAGCTCCTTTTAGAGCTAGGGCTTTGATTGAATAGCCTCCTGAAAATTCACTTCTTCTTGCTTCCCTACATAGCTTTAATTTATTTCCACAGTGACTCCTTAGAAGTTCCCTATTTCCTCTTTCAAGGACACAGAAGAAGGCAGCGTAGAATTTTTCTTTTGTAAATAAGGCTGCTCCTCTTCTTCATTGTTCCCTGTGTCCCTTAAACAACCTCCATCCATCTATATTTAGTTGCTATTGATTCTCACTTAGCTGTCTTGTTCCTCCCAGACTCTGGAAAACACTTCAACTCTAGAAACTGAGTGTACTACTTCCTCTGATTGCATGGGTAAACAAGCCATAGGTATGTGCAGTGTAAACATTCTATATTGCTTTTGCCCCCAGGATCAGTCTCAATAGAAAAGTGGGGTAGGAGTTGAGGTAGGATTCCTGTATATAAGATTGTTGGACTGGGAGTCAAGAGACCCTGGCAAAAGCCCCAATTCCAGCTTGTCCTAGTGGTATTATCTTGGATGAGTCACAGTTCCCCTGTGGGCTTAGATTACTTGTCTGAAAAACAAAGGGGTTTGTACTAGGTAACCCTAAAAGCCCTTTAATGCTTCCTTTCACAAATTATATTTTATGTTACATATATACCTACTGAATAATACAATACAAAATAAATTATAAATAAGCAAAATTTTGGAAAAAATACCTCATAGATGGAAAATCCCTTCACAGATATTGCTCTGATGATGTTATGACTGAACACCTGGATGTCCACAATGTGGATGTCCACATTATTATTACTTCTTCTATTGTCTACTTTTCTTAACTGTTCTTTTCTTCATGTCTATTTTTTATTTCTGCAATTAAGGCTTTGACCCTTCCCAAACACAACCCCCTTCCCCAACACTTCCCTTATACATATTCTTTTGCTGGATTAATATAAATAGAGTGCTAGAATGAAGAAAATGAAGGTTCTGCTCCACCCTTCCCCTAGTGATTAGACTTTAGGACTTTGGCATCCATATCTGGGTCCAGTATATTCTGAAAAGAGTAGAAAGAATTAGAAAAATAATAACCCCCAAGGAGAACTAGGATCGATGGGCAAAAAAAATTTTACAGAGAACATTCTGAGTATCAGACTTTGGGTGGAAAGGAAAGGGAGGAAGCAGGAACCTTCCAGGAAGTGGAATAGAAAGTGGGGAACAAACTTATTTGAAGGATTGTTCCCTCCCTCTTTCTCCCTAGTCCGTGGAGAATTGATGACCTGAAGCTTAATGCACTATTCCTTAGAGAAAATAAAATTCTGGCCTGGGTCCTGCAGGTATTGTTATCCAAGGAAGCCCAATCCAACGAAAAAAAAGATGAGGAAATGTCTCAGGAAGCTCTGGGTAGGGGTGAGCTGTAATACAGGTGTGCCTGATGACATCGTTGTTGGAACATTCTAGCTGGACCCAGTTAGAGTGAGGTCTATGAGTGTCAGTATCCAAATTCTCTTACCCCATGCTATATAACCAATGATTTAACAGATTGACTAAAAAGACAGAATTGGAAAGGCAGCTCAAAAGGCAGAATGATGTTCCTTTGAGAGATCAAAAGCCAGATGGTTCTCCATTAAGTTCATGCTCCTATGCCAGACAAGAGCCAGAAAACACAAAAGAAGCCTCTTTACACATACACTCACCATTCACGGAGCCTCTTCTTGCCCTTTCCTAGTCTTGACTCTCTTGGCCACTGACTTGGCCATGTATGCTCTTGATGTTTTCTTTCACTGTATGTTAAGCTTCCCTCTCTCTTACTTCTCATTCTACTACCATTATAACTATGATAACAACAGCTCTAGTTTGCTCCATGGCTTCTTCTGAGTATGTGTACTCAGTTTAATTTTTAGATTATCCTATACACATGTTAACTTTCTTCTGCAGATGAGGACACAGGCTAGAAGAAATGCTGTACTTTGCACAAAATCATACATATAGAAGGTGGTGGAGCCAGGTTTCAGAAGAGATCATCTCTCTGACTTGAAAGCCCATGCTTTTCCCCCTAAGCTATAATGCCTCACTAATAATTTATTTCTCTTCAATAATAATTCTGATGATTTTGATTCTCCTTATAGGTGATGTCACCTCTTCAGTCTGCCTTGGCTGACACCTTAAGTCCTATCCTATCAGCCCTGTTCCACTATCACGGCCCCTTCTCCCCATACACACACATGCACACCATCTTCTATAGCCTTGTAGGCAGTTCTCAGACAACAGGAACTGAGGAGCTGATTATTCGAGGAATTCAAGACAGATTTTATAGGACAAGTTGCTCCTTTTGAGGACACATGATGCCTGTCTCAGAAGATGCATGCTTGGTTGCTGCCTAAAATGCTTCCAAGAATTTGGCATCATTGCTGGATACCTTTCTCTTCTTATATTACCACAGTGCATTTGTCCCACAGGGTTGCTTATTTTATAAGTAACGAGCAGACTTACTTTAGCTATAAAAATAAAATTAATTCAAATCATTGTTTTCAAAGAAACCCAGAACAGGGTCATATCTGATTTGGCTTCTAAGGAGAGAAACTTATTCGTGATATGTCAGCTCTTTTTGGACTCACACATGTGTGCAGGCACGCACATTCACAAAAACAACCTCCCAGCCCTGAAGCTATTTTCCAAGAAAACCAGATGAAAAGAATATTCATAACCAGAAGCCAAGAGTGAGTCAGTGTTGGGTAGAACAACTGAGCAGATAGTCCTAGTAGGAGGAATGCCAGGACATATGAAAAACAAAGGCAATGAGTTCAACCATGGGAACCTTGGAAAGTTGCCTGGGACCTTGGAAACCATTTAATCCAGCACTACTAACACATGTATTCCAGTAAATTAAAATGTTCCATTAGTTTAATATTTGAAACAACTCAAACAAATAATTATAAAATTAACTTTGGGTATTTCTGACCTGGTTAAGAAGTGAAACATATTATCATTTCAATCTTAGATCATATCAGGTAAATGAGTTTGAAATGAAACTTAGATCATATTTTTAAGTCAAGGAGCAAAGGAACTATATGGATGAAATAGTAACTTTCTATCTGTGCAGATTTAATTTTTTTCTTAACCATATTTTGGTTAAAGAAAATATTTCTACTCCCAATTCTAGTTATTCTCCACTGGACCTCTGTCAACATCAGGTTTACAGTAAAAACCCCAGATGTGGATACCAAAGTCCAGTGTGGGAAGGGTGGAGCAGGATCTTCTTCTCCCTCATTCTATAGTCCCTCAGCACTATTTCTATTGATACAGCAAAATATATTTAATAGTGGAAGTACTAATAAAGGATGTTATATTAAGGGAACAGTAAAGCCTACCCTAGTCTGGTAATGAGTAATTTGAGAGGTAAGATTACTGACAGTGGAGGGCATGACCAGGGAAGGACAGGTTGCCCAGTGAGGATTGTGAGATGAAAACTGGTTAGAGAGGAAGCAGAAGGGGTCAGCTGGGAACAAGCTGAAGACCTTGAGTATCATGTCTACAAATAGGAAATTTAATTCTACAGGTGAAGAAAAACACTGGCATGTTTTTAGAAAGGGATCAACATGACATGATTTGTGTTTTGGGTAACTCATACTAACAGTAAATGGAGAATAGATTTGAAGGGGAGAAATTGAAGGCAAGGAAATCAATCAGAAGGCTGGTGCAATAATCCATGTAAGAGGATAAACTTCATGAGAGTCATTCGCAATGTATCTCAGAACCTAAAACAAATGATGTGCTCAATAAATAGTTATTAAGCAAAGAGTGACCTACACTTATGTCCAAGAAGGAAATGAAAGAGAAAGAGATAGGTTAGGGGACCAGATCTGTGGCAGAAGACCACACTCATCCACAGGTTTCCAGACAACTTTTATTTTTCCAGATCATTATCCAGACTGTGCTGGCTAGCTGCCTAGATTAAGCTACTTTTTATTAAGTATTTATCATGCCCAGACTCCCAGGCTTAGCATCATTGTATATACATGATCTCATTTAATCTCTTTGAAAAAAAAGCAGGAATTAGATATTGTTATCCTAATTTGTGTGTGGACAAAGTGAAGTATCTGCCTCAGGTCTTATAGCTAGTAAGTTGCACCAGGATTTGATTGCAAGACTGATTCTAAAGCCTATGTCCCAATATATTCAGAGGAGCATGTGTCACTTGCCTTTTTAAACAGGAGATTTTTATGTATCCCATTTCCATACACATTCCTAAAGAGGTCTCCTCGATCTCAGCTTCCACAAACAATAGCAGCACATTTTGAAAATTGGTACAAATGTGTTTTTAATAAACTGCCTCAAAATTTTCTGTATGCCTTAATAAGCTTTTGTATCCTCAGGAGGCCTTATTAGATAAAGATAAGATGTTTTAGAAAGTCCCCCATTCCTAACTACTTGAAGATGCATTAATCATTTTAAATCTCCCCCAAAATCATGGGCAAAAAGTCATATTGTTGACGCTGGCTTAATGAATATAAATGCTACCCATTCCCTCATGAAATACCTTTGGATGAACTTCCACAAATACTGAACATGAGGTGGACCCAGAAAATCCTCTAAACAGATAATAGACTCTACCTAGCCCTGCTGCAAGTCCTATCTGGTTATAATTCTACCCTTTCTTTTGCTCCAGCTTTCTCTTGCTAAAATTATTTGAAAGCGTATTGCTTTTCCACCCTGAAAATGCTATTTTACACTCCTTTGTTTCTAATAGGGCCCTGGAAGTAGGAACTTAATATTTTTTTTCCTTCCAGATGTTGCCCTTTCCTCTTTAGAAAATGAATTTTCTACCTATCATTTCAAAGTACCCTGTCAAACGGTATCCCGCTTTTGGCCCAAGTGCATCCCCAGCACAAAGGCAAGATGTCTCTCCGGGACAAAAAACAATATTCTATTTAATCCATGTAATTGCTTTTAAAATGCCCATTGTTTTTATTAGTAGCCTTCTACTGCTGTCATAGGATTATCATACTCTTTTTGAAATGTCTCTCTTATTTTCCATTTATGTCTTGGGAAAATATTTCAATTATAGAAATGTGCAGTTGAGTTAAAAAGACAGTTCTCATTCATTCACAACCAACCCACAATTTCCAAATTTTGGGGAACTGACAAAATGAATAGACTGAAATTTACTTTTAACAAAAGCCAAAAAAAAAGGAAAAGGGGTATGAGGGAAATTAACTAGTTGTGCCTACTGTGTGCTTATTTTATCTGTAAAATAGGGATAATAATGCTCATATTACAAGGTTTTTTATGAAAATTAAATATATGTGAAAATTCCTAGCATTATCTTGGGTCACTAGAAAAATTCAACAAATAGTAATAGTAGTAGTTGCTGTTATTGCTGTTGCTGTTTCAAGGGAAACATTAAAACTTTCTTCTTTACTTATCAAACATTTACTGATCATCTGTGACACAGCCATCCCCACCCATGAAAGAAGCTGTCAATGTAGTAGGGGAATCAGGCAAGTAAAAAGTGAACTACTATGTAATGTAATAACTCTTATAATACTCTTATAATAGAAGCATGTAGGGACTGTTCTATGAACATAGATGTAGCAATTTAAATAACTTATGTTTATATAGCATTTTACAATTTTCAAAGCTATTGTCTCACAACAACCACTTGAATTAGGTTTGAACTACCCAGTTTTACAGATAATCATCATCATCTTCACCTTGGCAGCTACTATTTGCTACATGACTACTATGCCTGGCCCTGGACTAGGAGCTCTACGTGTATTATGTCACTTGATCATCACCAGAAACCTGCAAAGTAACTACTTTGATCCCCATTTTACAGATGATGAAACTAAAATTCAATAATTTTTATTGGCTTCCCCTATTCACACAACTTGTAAGTGATGTACTCCAAACATGGACACAAATCTGTTTCCAAGACATGGCCTTTCCTCCATTCATAATTGAATTATAGATACAAAGCAGCTCAGAAAAAGTTACATTGGGGATCAGGAAGAAGAGGAAATTTTTCTCTCAATGTGCGAAAGAGAGGGTGACAATTAACACCCTGAGCTCTACACTAAATACAGAAGACATCCTTCTAGATTTGTCCCAATAGTTGCCATTCAACAAAGCAGGGGCATATCAAGAGTTTCACAAACAAGTGGCCTTTGGAGAGGGTATTATTACACCATATCAGATAACCTATGGTTAAATTTTAACATTGGTATTGCCAATTCTGGCATTCAATCTTCCAGAAACTATACTGGCCATCTAGAATAGAGAATAGATAACTTGATGGCTGCCAATTAAAACCAAATGTTTAAACAAGCCGCTAGCCCCTAGACAGGAAAGCTAAAAGTTTTAAGAAAACCCTGAATTATAAACTAGTCCTCTTATCCAAGGTCGGGGTGGTGGGAGATACTTTCCAAAACCCCCAGTAGATGTCTTTCTAAAATGTATTTTGGAAACTCAAGCACCTTGAAACTTTGAGTGAATTAAGCAATTTTAGATCTGGAAAGATCAGTGTCTATATCTCTGTAGAAATCTTGTCTGTCTTCTGTAATCCACAGGGCCCGCTCTAGATCAGCATCCTAAGGTGTTCTCTCCAGAACAGACACAACAGGCTCTGATCATCTGATACAGCCAACTATAGGAGACAGGTCCTATGTCCCCAACCTAGGTATGACCCTTCAAGATCTTAGTTTTCATTTACTTTGTACACCAAGCATTTTAAATAAAGCTTCTAAATTCAACTCAGCTTAACAATCATGTATTAAGGTCCTATTTTTTTGTGAAAGCACAGAAATAAATAAGACTCTGTATTCAAAGTTCAAGACTAGTTGGGGAGATAGACACATAAACAAATAATATAGTGTATGAAATTATGGTGATAGGGGTATGTCCATGGTGACTGGCATATGGTAAGACTCATAATATGTTTGGCAAAGAACTTGGGTGATGCTGGCCAGTGGAGAGTGAGGGGACAAAGAATAAGAAGAAAAGAGATTGGGGAATAACCCAGTTACCTGCTTATCATCCAGTGCACAATGCCAAGGTAGGGTCAGTGTGACTGAGGCAGACTTTTGCCCCAGGGACCCAATGTGACAAGCAAGTGGCATGGATATGGAATCCCAGTAGCAGGTAAAGCTAAAATCAAGCAGTCAGTAAAGATTCTGGGAGACCAGTTCATTGAGGGAAGTGCAGAAAGAAGATTTTGCCTCTCTAGAGGATGGGATTGGCTTGAGATTGGTGTCAAAACACCAGTAAAACAAGTTGGGATTCAGACTTAAGCACTAGTCCTATCCAGTCCTGATGGGAAATTAGAGCGCTGGACATTGAAACAGGCAGAAGTCCAGTTGTTTGTGGTAGAGAAAGTTTTCTATGACCAGGCAAATTCCTGAGGTTCCCCACATATCCTCATGCCCAGACACATTTAGGAATATGTTTATAGCAGCAAGACTAATTTCAGACACCACTTTTTCCTGTTTGGAAAAAAAATTAGAATAGGATCTTGACATGAAAGACTTGATACTGAAGGGATAGAGAAGGGATAAAGACAATATCAAATATGTTTGTTGTTGAAACATTTTTGAAGGTTGGGAAAAAGTGATTCACAGCCTCTTTCCTATCAAGACAAAGGGGAGTCATTTTTTTCTCATTTATCTGAAGATATCAGCAAGAAGCACCATCATTCACTACCATTTTGTGTCACATAACTGTTATAACAGAAATTTAAGAAAGTAAAGAACCTTGCTCCATTTTTTTTTTCTACCTGAACTTCCCTCATTTTCCACTTAGATGTAGATTCATGATTTTTTCTCTTAGGAGAGCCACAAGGAACCTGTCAGATGTAGTCCAGCATATGCAAATTCTAACTAGACAGACAAAAATAATCTCTGTTCTGTGTGCTCTGTGGGAGTTTTACCTTGTTTGTATGATAGATCAGTTTGTGTGTTACTTTTCAAAATCACTTTTCAAATGGAGACATGACGTAGAAAACAAGAGGAGGACTATCAAGGCCTGGGCTGAGTGAAAGGGTACCCAATTCAGGATAAGCCTTTTTAACAGCTTACAAATATTCCTCCTGCACATATCAGATGCTCACTATTAGGGGCAGTTCCTGCAGCTTCTATTACAAGTGCAATGGGAGAAAAAACTCCCCAAAGATGAACCGTAAAGTGAACAGGCTCTGTTTTTTCTGGTTGACAGTACTTTTGTGTTTAAATATATCAGATGTATATAACTATCAAGGCCATGCCAGTATCCCTAAACTTTATCAGGACTCATTTCCCTTTGTTCCCAAGACTTCATGGTGTTTCCAACCTTTCCTACTATGCAGTTTCTACACTCTTTCCCAGGAGCTCTCTCCATATCTAACATTAAAAAAGAACTTCCATAATTCTTCAGACAGGTCCCCCTCTTTGCCCAGCTCCAGACAAAATGTGCTCCTTATATGTAAACCATAGGAAAAATAATCCACTGCCATGAAGCACTGTTCTCAGAAACATTTGCCCCCAAACATTATTTTTTCAGGTTTTATGTCCTCTTCTTCATCTTCATCTCCACTGCCTTTGTCCAAGCTTCACAACCTCTTACCTATATTACTTCAGTAGTTCTGTAACTTGCCTTCCTGTGGCCATTATCACCTCCTTTCACTGATTCCCTAATCTCTCCCTCCCCCAACACCGAGCTTCTTATTTCTCACTCTATTGATAGTGATTTCAAAGTACAAATATGAAAATGTAACTTGAAAAAGTCATGAGCACCCTTAATCAAGTGCTTAGGAGAGGAGAAAGGGAAAATAAGAAGAGTTTGAGCATCTGCACTTTGTCAGACTCTGTACTGGATCCTGTTACATACATTACTGTTCCTTATTCTTACAACACTTCAACATAATGTAGTGTTAACTCTCACTTATTCTGAGGAAACTAAGGTAGATTCAGGGAGCTTACATAATGTATCCAAGGCTATATGACTAGTAGATTCAGTACACAGCATGTGAGGTCTGCAGGCATGTATTGACCTCACTTGCCCAGCATCAGTTCTAGATTCTAGAGACATAAAGATGAAATAAGACATTTGACCATCTCAGACTCTGAGAAGCCCAGAGTGGAGGAGACACTCACACTAATAGTAAATTACAGTACAATATGGAAAGTGCAAAGCTGAGCAGCAAAATCAGGGTTTGAACTTGTCTCTCCCAGTTAACCACCATTACCGATTTTTGCAAAAGATGAGAAACTTTCAAATGTTAAAAAACTTTACTCAAACTTTCACATGATAGTATTTGTATTTTTACTCAAGAACTACGTAATAACAAAAAGATACAATTAATTCAGTGAAGTTTTCAAATGAATTTGCATTTTATTAATCACAAAAGCAACAATGTCCATTTGAATCCACATCTTTTGTGAGAGATACTATGGGTCAATGTACATACAGTGAGTGCACAGCCACATCTGGATGTAGGACCCCCTTGCAATAACCTTCGTAGCTCTCCCTGGGACCTTAGCCAATTCACTAAGAATGAATGCCAGCCTTGTGACCTCCTCTGACATAATACCCTTCCCTAACAGGGTTCTGCACTGTTGATAACTAGAGAGCCAGGATGAACAATCCTTGTGTGGAGGTCAAGTAAGCATGCACCTTGGCCAGACCTTGGACAATGATATAAAGTCTTTGTTCTAACTCACCTAGATATTCAAGCACAAGGAAGGAAGAACTAGAGAGGGAGGGAACTACAATGTCTTTGTGTTCACGCTGTTAGTCACATTATTTATAATCTAAAAATTCATTGAGTCTGGTGTTTCAAGCCTTTCTGCAGAATCTTGCCTTCCCCCTTTTTGCCTGAGTGCCTGCCTTTTCTTTCCTTCACCCCATCTACCTTCTCTATTTTTCTCAAATATACTTTGCTCTTTTACATCCCAATGCCTTTGCTAAAGCTGTTATTTTGCCTGGAAAATACATGATCAGCTGCCATTTTTAATCCTGCTAAAGGCTCTCATGTTTCAAGATCCAATTCCTCTCTGAAGCTATCCACAATCTATACAGGAAGTTGTTCTCTCTTTCCCTTATGTTCTCCTCTATGCCACACTTAATTTGCCCTTCCTTTATATCATTGAGCACATTATATCATATCCATTTGTCTATGTATGTGTCTTTTATCCCCGGTTTATGCCCTTTTGTGGGGCTGGGACTACATCACATTTCTCTTGAATCCCTAGTATATAGTATTGTGCCTGAAGCATAATATGCAACCAGTAAAAGGTGAATGAATGAATGAACAAATGCAAGCCTAATAATCTTTAGTTGCATGTGTCAACATTGATGCTCTTCTCTGAAACTGTCTGCTTCTGTCTGTCCTGTTACTTGTCACTTTCTAACCTACTCATTTGTTGAGTAGACCTTAAAGCCCATCTAATCTGATCTTCCTAGTAAGGCAAAAATCCCCTTTCTGTGGCTAGGAGTCACTCATTCGCTGACTGAATACCTTTAGTGATAGGGAGTTCACTGCCTTATAAGGAATTCAATCATTCCTTAATGATAGTAATTATTAAGAATGTCAAACTGTATCTTTCTATCATTTCTCTCTACTGAGACTGTTCCTGACTCTAAAACTACACTATTTACATGTATTTTCTCCTTCAAATGACATCCTTTCAGCTATCTAATGATAGACTGAGAAATTAAGCAGTCACTTGTGCAAGCTATTTTGGGACCTCAGAAACCCTTACAGGTTTCTAAGATCAAAGCTGATAGCTGTAGAGGTAGCTGGCAGGGGCAGTCAGGTTCAGTGACCAAGAGATTGGCAACTGCACACTTAACCCTGGAAGGCACCAGGAATCCAGGTGGTGGAGAGCAATTGAGGGAACCTAGGTGGTACTCTAAGCTGAGGGCAGGGAAGGCAGCATAGGAAAAACACATGGTGTTGACAAAAGCAGTCCAGCAATTTAGAAGGATAAAGTGCAAAATGGGACATAGAGTGGTAAATGTGAGACTGGCAAGTCATCAGAAAACTGAGTATCAGAGTGGTGAAGTGACTTGCACAAAGTTACATAGCTAGATAGGGGAATAGGCTGGCTCAAAGCCAAGATCTTCTGGTTTAAAGTCCTATTTGCTAGTCAAATAGTCTTTATACTGTTTCACAACATCTCCCTGTCAGCTCACTCCTTAGTACCAGCCACAAAGTGATGATCCAAAATGACTTATTAGATTGAGTTTTGTTTCCTCACTGGAACCTTCACATTACAGTGGCCCCCTCCATTAGCCCCCCTGGCTGGCTCCTAAAACAGGTTTATACCACAGGAGCACCTAGGTCAGAGCCTCCACTTCAGAGGCTCACCCAGCACTACTGCACAACTCCCTTTTCTATGATGCACAGGATTATCACCCACCATGGGTCAACACATTCTTCTTTAAATATATTAGTTAATCAGTCAGTATTAATGGATCTCAAGATACTTTCAAGGATGATTTTCCATATCTCTTTCCCAATCAGTTTTGTTTTAAGTTTAACTTCAGAAAATCTATTTTTCCATTGTCTTAAGTTACTTGGAGATACCTCATTTCCCTAATTTTATAACATGTATACAAATCTCAGCCTGTACTATTGAAAAAAAAAAATAAAGGTAGGACAGGCCTCCTGACAAAAATTACTCTATGGCATGGATTCCAAACAAGTTTTCTAGTTTCGCTTCTTGCCACTGTCCCTAAGAGCAGCCCCTGGGGACTCAATCCTCTGTTCCATCTTGACGGGCTTAGAATGGCTAAAGTTTCTCCTACATTATCCTCTCGCCAGGTTAATGAGTTGAGATGGTAGTGACTTTTCCAAGATCACACAGAACATCAGGATCAGGAAAGAGGTTAGAACCTCTGGATTTCGCCATGGCTTTACCTTGAGCCATGATACTCATGAGAGCTTCTGAGAAAATGGTGAGGAAAAAAAAAGATCTACTATATGATGCAATATATTTAAGGTAATATATGCCCCATGTGAGACTTACCTGGACAAATGATGTCTACATTGTTAATGTAGGCAAAAGATTCAATACAAGCATAAAAGAAAACCTCCTACCCCATGGCAATGCCCAGAGTCCTTGAATAAATGAAATATTTACTGCTCCCAGCAGAGCTGGTAGAAGTGATTGCACTGAAAAAGCAGTTAATTTCTGGGCAATGTGTTTAACACTCCCTGTTGATCACTTTCTTGGGGGTCATTCAATCAGCAGGAAATCTTGGCTGTCAAAGATTCCAGAAATGCTCCTCTGACACAGTGCTGAGCAAGACACTTGTGTTGCTTTCTATCGGCCAATCTAACATTGCCTCCCTTTTCCTTGAAATCCTGTGTAATTATTTATGTGTGTTTAAGTAAGGAAAAATAGGAATCTTGTCTCTTGTCTCATAAACAAAGAGTAGTTTCAAAACACCTCAGTTTTATTTATTTATTTATTATTTTTCAGACAGGCAGAAAAAACCTTAACTAGATCAGCATGAAGCAAAGCTGGGTAATATCTGGCCCATATACAGCTATTAAAGTTCATTGGTTCTCCTTTAAATTAAACTGCAGTAAGGTCACCTTGATTACAATATCTCGGACACATTCTCAAATAGCTACAGGCTTTGGTCTTAATGTCCTGAACCCATTGTTCTTGGGCTGAAATGAACTGGAACTTAGAAACCAAAATAAATCTCTCAAAAATTGAATGATGCTTCCTTGTTCCCTCTTGTCTTTGCTGGTCACTTTCGCCTGTGTGAAATTGTTTCCCTATTTCTCCAGTCCCTTTCCATCATTATGTGGTGGAATGAGCTTGGGCCTTGTCATCATGAACATTTGGTTTGAATCCTGGCTATGATATTTGCCAGCTATCTTGCTTTGGGTAAGTTAATTAACCTCTTTGAGATTCAAGTTCTCGTTCTGTAAAAGAGAATTAAGAATAGGTATCTCTGAGAATTATAGAGAAGATTAAATTAGAAAACATCTATGACAGAGCTAATACACTTTTTAGCATATAGTATGTGATCAATAAATATTATTTTTCTTCTCTTTATTCCACCATATTGCCCACCACAACATCCAGTAGTTCTCAGAATAGAGCCAACATATCTACAGCAAATATGGGGCTCTGGTACCCTAGGAACCCCCTTACCTCCTACTCTGCAGTTCTTCTCAGAGAAGGATGGCTTTGGAGCCATAGATACAGATTTCATCCCAGACCCCCCAATTCCAAGCTGTGTGAACTCAGACAAATCAGTTCAGCTTTCAGAGACTCTGTTTCTCCATGTTTAAATAAAAATGTTACCTATACCATAGGTTTATTGTGCTGTAAATGAAAGGAAACAATGTTTTAGCAAACCTGACCCATTACAAACAAACTGTAGTTTTTTAAATTAATTACTAAGAATGCATTAGGGTTGGGCGCCTGGGTGGCTCAGATGGTTAAGCGTCTGCCTTCGGCTCAGGTCATGATCTCAGGGTCCTGGGATCAAGTCCCGCGTCGGGCTCCCTGCTCCTTGGGAGCCTGCTTCTCCCTCTGCCTCTCTCTCTCTCTCTCCCTCTGTCTCTCATGAATAAATAAATAAAATCTTTAAAAAAAAAAAAAAGAATGCATTAGGGTTGCTTTGTCTGCACAGTCTAAGCTATAATATAAGGGGCAGAAACAAAACAAAACAAAATACCTGTTTTCTGGCCTCTAGAAGTTCACAGTTAGGAATAAAATGTTCAGTAAATTAAGTTCTAAAGTATACTTGGGGAAGGGTCTGGAAACGCATTTAGAGATCTCTCCCCACAGTGCATTCAGTTATAAAGGAGTTTCATTATGCTGTAAACCATAAAGGAACCCCATCTTGGCATCATAAAAAGACTTTTGTTTCAAAACAGAAAGAGCAATTACATCTAAGCATTTTAACTGGGCACAAAGGTCAGTCACATCCAACTCTCTGCAATGATGGGACCCTGTCTTCAACATCCTATAGAGATGACAGAATGCTCCAAGCCTTCAGAGGCACCCAAATCCTCACTGAACACTTTTGATTGCTAGAAAGTACAAGCTCACAGGGAATTACAAGGTAGCACTCTATGTTTCATTCACTTTAGGTGGCTTCTTCATCTGTAAGATAGATCTTTAAAAGGGAAGATTAAATTTCTTCAAAGGGTACAATTAAAATGCAGAACTTGGAAAAAGAGAATGATGCATTATCAACACCATGCATTCCTTTTCTTGCATTATATTTCCTGTATTTTATCATTTGCAATATACATTTTTATTTAATATCTTCTTTACAATCCTCTAAAAACCCTATGAAGAAAGTACCTTCATCATTTAAAAATCTATTTTTTCACATTTTATATTTTTTGAAATGGTAATGTGTCTTAAAATCAGCATACTGTTGCCATTCATTCCTGAAAAGTTGAGAAATCAATGTAATTCTTATTAAACTGTTGTATAGTACACACATCTTAATATGAAAAATGCATTTTTTACAGATATTGAAAGCTAAGACCCAGTTAAGGCATTTAACCCAATGATCCAGAGCAAGTGAGTAAAAGGATCAGAACTAGAATTCCTTAATCTTGAGTTCTGGGTAACTTGCTTTTTCACCATCCAGCTCAGATTCAGGACTGCTCTTCCTAAGGGAAAATCAGAGACCAATCTCCACCCACCAAGACATGTAATTGGAAGAAGCACTCTGTTAACTGCAAATATTGTTTGACCTATTAGCCAGTTATAGTGCCTAAAATTTGCAATCTTTGGCTTTGCCTTTGAGTTATATAAGCACTCCTTGATACAACACCCACATTATATATGTCTATATGTGTGTACTATAATCTTCTGTTCTACACCTCATTTCATAAAGGATTTGAGGTGACCTAAGGAAATATAGACCACAAAATTGTAAAATAAAATAACACAATATAAAAATCAAGATTAGGAAAAAAAATCAAAGCTGGAGGCAGAGGGAAATGAAGCACAATTGGATAAACCATAAGTGTCCATACAGAAGAAGATACCATTAAGTTATGAACTTGGTTTTGCATCTTCTGGCAGCCATAGCAAAAACAAAGACTCACATATTCTGTGTATAAAACTCACCTTACCTCATCCAAGGAAGCAAAGTATGTTCCCCCAAAAGAGCTCATGTGGGACTTTATAAAAGGAAATAGATGACATACATGGCCAGTGATCATGGTAAATTTCTTTAAGCAAACACAGTAATATTTTTTGTAAGGTTGTTTTTTGTGGTGTCCCTAGATAAAACATTAAACCAGTGAAAGCTAACTGTATAGCAAACAAAATAGTTCAAAACAATCTGCTCTAAGTACATGATTTCCTGAAGGTAAATCTTGATTCAGTAATAGTTCCTATCATTTATGGAGAGGTGGATGGAATGCACATTTTCCAAACAACCATTTCAAAGTATCACTTAATAAAATACTCATTTTGTTAGTAACAGAGAGTCCAGGATACAGTTTCTGGCAAGGGTCTAGAGTATAGACATTATATGTTCTTGCCTGAGGGAAGACCCATATCCTCAAACTGTAGCTAAGCTCTATAGACACTGAGAAGTCTAAAGTCACCTATTAGTGGACATTCCATATCTATGTAGATAGCCTTTCAAAAGTGAGGGCAAATGGCAGGATCTAGAAGTCACCTTTGGCTGCTAATGGTCTTTAATATATTAGATATTTGTTTTTGAGCTTAACCAGTTCAGATTTAGGCCCTGAGAACCTAGGACACTGAAAAATAAATTTTGATAAAATAGAACCATCTAGAAAAGTCTTACTGTTAGAGTCTTAAAGTTTGAGGGTGAGAGGGTTATCAGATACCTGGAAATATTAAGATAATGAGATAAAGGAAAACACAGAAGAGGAGAGTATAACATAAAGTATACTCAGTGGTATAATGGAAGGAAGATGTTCTATGGGTGCAAATAACTGTAATCGTCTCTCCTTGCTGCTTACCTGGATATTCTAAGGCTTCCCATACAGGTATATGTATGTGAAAACCTTTTGTCAAATATAACAGTTTATATAGGGCAGCCGTTCTTTAATTTTAGCTCCTTCTCAGCTGTTTTATTTTGTTTTGTTTCTTTCTGACTCTATTGTTTTTTGTATCTCAAGAACTTTTTTATTACCACAAACTGCAATTTGAAATGACTTCTTATAGGACTGACTACATAGTTTTTGAGTACCAGTGCAAAATGAAAATGTAGGCCCCTTGTTCAAAAATTATTAAGAATTTCAAGAGGACAAGAATAGAGCATTAAACCAAGCATGGGACCCTTCTAAGTACAGGGCCCTGTGTAACTGCAGGGGTTGCACACCCATGAAGCTATCCCTGAATTCTTGCTATCTCCTGGATCTAAGCAGCCATTTGTTGAATATTCTTTTTTTTTATTATGTTCAGTTAGCCACTGTATAGTACATAATTAGTGTTTGATGCAGTGTTCAATGATTCATTAGTTAAGTATAACACTCAGTGCTCATCACAACATGTGCCCTCCTCAGTACCCATCATTGAATACTCTTGAATTAGGCCATTAGCACTCCTTAATTTTTAGGAGAAATATTTTTAGGCAATTTTATATCAGTTATTGACCAGGTTTTCCCATTCTTCCTCTTTCTCTTTGATATCTGCTCATTGATTCTCATAACAATGTGTGCTAGTGATAATTGTAGAGAGTAAGCATGGCAATGAGGATGAGAATGATGATACTTCAAAAAACTTTGGTCAAATCCAGAGCACCAGATTTAAAGGAGATGAGTTCAAGGGACATAGGCCCAAAGAAGACCACTGTGGTATGGTACAATAAGGATGCCACAAAAATTTACATTGTTTTCATGATTTTGCCCAGAACTTGTTGTTCTAGACTTTTGTGTTTAAAAATGATAATTAGTGTTTCCTAAAACTAACTGAAAAGCTAAGAAGGAACCATCTCAGAGAAACCCATAAAAAAACCTGACAAATCAGAAAATTCTATCTTGAGTTTTGTCAAATCCTCAGCTCTCTGCCATTGCATTAGTCTGATTACTTTATGGTTTTTCTCTATCGCTAATATTATAGGCTCTGCCATTAAATCATTGTGTGGCCCTACATTTCATTTAATTTTTATGAATTTCAATTTTCATATCTGTAAAACAGAAATATTATTTTCTATACTACCTAAGGCAAATTGTGAGGATCAAATATGTTTGTACATACTATACATTCAGAAAATATTGTAAAAGTTACATAAATCTGTATCATTGACACTTTCTTGTCTAGGTTCTCTTCTTTCTCACTTGGAAGTCTATTTTTAAAAGGTAGCTATGCACCCATTCAAGGGACTTCAGCCATTAGTTAGAAAGCACAAGAAAATTGGGAAAAACAGAAGAGTGGAGAAGAAGCTTAAAAGTTCACACTTCTTACACCAAGTTCCACATGGCCCTGGAATTCAACACTACCAAAAATCTGTTTCTCTCTGTTGTGCAACCAAACTGACACAGGGCAGGCTCTGTGGCAAGCCCTGTGCTGGATACTGGAAATACAGAGATGAATCAGACACAGTCTCTACTGTGGGAGTTCATGGTCCAAAAGGGGCTCACTTAGCAGAGGAGTAAGCAGAAGGAATTGGTCAGGTTGGGATGGGGTAGTAGTGAATTACATCACTTAATCTTTTAATCAAGTTCCTTTGTGATAGATCCAGCATTCACAGAGCACATGTGTGTATATGTTCCCATGTACAAATGTGTACTTGCATGCATGCCTATACCTGTATGTGTAATCTCTAAGAGAAGACAAGAATTATGAAAAGGAAAGCAAAACAGTCAGATGATGCCAAATATGCTAACTACAGAAAAATAAGGAAGGCCCTAAGACTAATTACTGACTCCCTTTATTCATTCATTTATCTATTCAACCAACCAGAACTTGCTGGGCACCAGTTACATGTAAGCTACTGAATGCCAGGAGGCATACAAAGATGAAAAATTAGGCATAAATCCTGCCTTCAATATAGGAATCATTTAAGTTTCTTTTTTGCCCACTAAACTATAACTGCCTCAAAATTAAAGACTCTGTCTATTCTGTATTTTGCAATAGAAAGTATCTGTGGAACTGAACTGTTAATGAAGAAATAGAAACTATCTTGTTTTGAATGACCTGTTTAATGTCCCAGTCTTACAAAGGAGAAGGGCCACAACTGCAAAGATATAGGCTATTTAGCTTGTTTCACTGATCACCAGAATAAAATATTAAATAACTAGTAAAAAAGTCAGAGAAGGCCTCTAGCCAGGCAGATTAATCATGGATTTCCACTAGTCCCAAACTGGGACTGCTTCAAGATGACCCTATACACCTTAACAAGGATAGGAAGTCCTGGTGGGGTGAAATTAGAGAAGCTGCCAAATTAGCTTTGGTATATCATGCTTATGTTGGCACAGCTCACAGAGTTTGGTTAATTAGGAGTTTATTTTCGGTAAGTGTATCCTGGTATGGACCATATATGATATAAGCAAACAAGACTCCTATGTATTATAAAGCAGACAAATGTTCCAACTCCTTAGGGCTACAAGGCTAGTGGCCATGGAGAATCATAGACTTTCCTATCCAGCTTGCTGCCAGCCCATCCAGAGCCAGTGATATTTGAGAGAGAGTGATACAAGGCTCAGTGCAAAAAGATCAATCACTTTGAGAACTGGATTCATAGGAAATGGGCATTTACTGAGTACTTCCTAAGTGCTAGGTACCATGTTGAGTTAGGATTATGTTATCTCTTTTTAATTACTAAGATAATCTTAACTGCAATGTAAAAATGAGAAAACTGAGGCTCAGAAAGATTAAGCCACTTATCTATCATAGCTGGAAAGTAGTAACGAAACCCAGGTTCACCTGTTAACAAAGTCCATACTCTTTCCTTTTCGGAACCTTCAGACAATACAAGAGTAGGCAAAAGCAATCTGTTGGTGCCAAGCAGTTTCAATTCATTCACATTTCCAGCTTAAAACTCAGTGAGATCAGATGCAAAAAAAAAAAAAAAAAAAAAAAAGCACACCCAAATCCCGACAAATCAGAGTGTGCTCAATACTTAACTTGAATAAACGTTTATGATAATGAAAGGATTTAGGTGCACAAAAATATTAATATTTAGGGAAATTAGACAAAATGGCTTTTATCTGTTGCAAACTCTGTTAAATATTTAATAATCTGCTCTATAATTATGCCTGTTGGAGCTTCATGGAAGGCAGGAGGAGTCTCTTCCCACATTATGCTACATCTCGGGAGGTAGCTTATACCATCACCCATGTCTTAGTAACAACAAATCTCCTTATCCTTTCTTGATGTCTCTCCTGAGCTCCAGACTTAATGTCCAACTGCCAGCTGGACTCTTCTATCTGGATGTTCTACAGGCTCTTATGCAAAAATGGACACAATGCTGCTTTCCTTCACCTTGAAGGAGGTAAGGGAGTGGCTATATGGATATTTGAGGTAGAAGTTTTCCAGGCAAAAATAACAGCTAGTGAAAAAGCCCTAAGACAAGAGTAAGTCTGGCATATCTGAGGACTAGTAAGGAGATGAGTACAGCTAAATCACTGTGAGCAAGGGAGAAGTAGTAAGAAATGAAATGAGTAGAGGTGTAATATGATCTGACTTGTGTTTTGAAAAGATTGCTCCAGTGGCTCTGTAGGAAATAAACTATAGGGGTATAAGGGTAAAAAAGCAGGAAGTCATTAGGTCACTGCAGTAATTCAGAAAAAAGATGGTGGTAGCTCAGACCAGTTCAACAACATTCACAGGACATCTACTGTGTTTCTGGCTCTCTAAGAAGACAATATAGTCTCCACCTTAAGAAGTTCACAGTCAACAATCTGTTCTTAACCTATTTTCCAGCCTCATTACCTACCACAGGACTCAAGCTCTGTTCATCTTTCCCATTCCCAGCACACAGTATTCCTGGTAGCCCAAATTGCTCATTATTTCCCAAACATAGCATGTTTTCCCATGTCTTTGCACTGCCCTTCCTTTTGCCCAGACACCCATTTACCCAGCTTGCTAAACTCACAAATTTCAACTTCTTTAAGATTCAACTCAAATGCTACCTTTTCAAGAAAGTTTTCCCTAACAGCTAGTAACAGAATTGGTCATCTTCCTGTTTATTTCCCTAGCATCCTGGGCATATCACTTACCTAGAGGCATTATAAATAGATTCCTGTTAGACTATAAATTACAGGTATTATGACTTATTCAATGTCTACAATATCTAGCCAAGATCTTTGCCTTCATTATCTTTTTGCTAAACACGGAGAGTAAGTTAAGAAGGGAGAATAGGGTTGCCTGGGTGGCTCAGTTGGTTAGGCATCTGCCTTTGGCTCAGGTCATGATCCCTGAGTCCTGGATCGAGCCCAGCATCAGGCTCCCTCTTGGGCGGGGAGTCTGCTTCTCCCTCTGCTCCTCCCCCTGCTTGTGCTCTCTCTCTCTCTTTCTCAAATAAATAAAATCTTTAAAAAAAAAAGGAGAACAGAAAAGAACAGGAGAAAGGAAGAAAAGAACTAGCACAAGCCACTTTCGAAAAGTTGCCAACCTGGTCTAGAAAAACCACTTGCACATGGTTCTTTTTAAAGAGACAACTGGGAGCAAACTGAGTAAGAACAACTCAAGCGTTCAGCTCCAGAAATAGTCTTAGAAACTGGGGTAGATGACATGGTCAGTGGGAGTCAGCCATCTATAAAATTCCACTAATCAGAACAAGTATCTGAATTCCTTGATTAAATTCAGAAAAGGACTTGGTGTTTGGATCCTGACCTTTGGAGACTGCTTAAGTTGTAGTGGGGCTAGACATGTGCTGAGCAGGACAGAGTGAGCAACCAGCTGTGGGTGTGACTCAGCACTGCCTGGGGCTGGTACTCATAGCACTAAGCCAGACAGGACTAGGGCTGGGGATAGGCTGAGAGGGTCTGGAAAACTAGCCAGGCCTGGCCATGGTAAAGGGTAAAATCTAAGCTAAAAGGGAGTAGGTAGGGAAAGGGGATGCCAGGAGTGCACTGGGTGACTCACCCACCTTCTCTCACATAATCCTCCAATTTCACCAAAAGCTGGATATAATTACCTCTTATAGTTGTAGAAACTGAGGCATAGAGGCATTAAACAACTTGTTCAGAGCCATATACGATACCAGGTAGAGCCTATGTTTACACCTGCATCTTTCTTCAGACCCCTTTCAGTCAAAGGACTGAAGCTACCCATGCTACCTGCTCAGCTTAGGAGTCTGGCTCTGGCCCGAGGGAAGACCCAAATTCCAGCATGGTTCTATCCACCTTGCTACATGTCTTGAAGAGAATAATTTCTCCTCTTTGAGCCTCATTTTTATCACTGTTCATTGAGAGTTAGGACCAAGTGATCTTTAAAGTCTGTTCAAACTCTGAAATTCTATGATATGTAGTAAGAATTTTACAGATGCTACTTTCTTCTCTCCTCCCCCTCCCCCCACCATCCCTCTACACACACCCACATGTCCTCTCAAGAAGCAGTGTTTAAAGAATCTTTTTATACTATCCAGTTTGGAAAGAGAAGTTTGACAAAGGGTAGAGTGTCGAGGGACTTTATCACTGTTGATTCACTGAGAACTGCATACCCCTCCCCCCACATTTAATGTCTCATCTTTTGTTTTTGTCAGGAAAACCTACCTTCCACCCAGCAAAAGAGAGCTGCCTTTATCTTCCATGATTCACTCTTTTAAAAACTCTATCTTGGGGTTTCAGTTGCATTAGAGAACTCTATTCAGCATGTAATTGGAGGAAATATAATGGAAATATTGAAATAAAAATAATATTCTCCCTAATATATTCATTTTAATTGTTCCTTTTCTTCTTACCAGAGTGAGTGGGAGGTAATCCCTTCTATTTCAGTTATATCTTCTTTAAATGACTGGGGTTTTATAATGTGCTGTTTTGTGAGTAGAGAGTTTCCTTTTTTTTTTTTTTTTTCCAATTCCTTTATGTTAAACCACATCTGGGTTCAAGTTAAATCATTTTATTGTTTCCGATATACTTGATCATAAGCCAAAGAACAGTAAGTATTCTGCTTATGATCCAAGTATCCTTATTAAGTTCTTATATCAAATAAAGACTTCTGGGATGTATTGAAAATACAGACCTGACAACAAAAGCAAACTTTCATGGAAAAGCATTAAGTGCTAGAGATGATATAGGATTTTTATGAAAAAAGAGTGAATTGAACCAATAATTCTTATAGCTACAATATTTTGAGGGGTCACATAGATTTAATTCTCACAACAACATTGTAAGATAGATATTAGTAGTTCCATTTATATCTGAGGAAGCAGAGGCTCAGAAAAGTTACATAAATTGCTTAATCACCTAACAAAGTAAGTGGTGGAACCTAGTTTTTAGAAGTTGGTTCCAGAGAGAGGGATCAAGAAGCCAAGGGGCACTGCTGGGGCAAGAGTTAGTCTTCTTTAAAACCCTTCATGATAATTAAGTTTAATAACCACCTTAAGAGACTTTGGCAGCCTGACTTCCACAACTGGACCCCATCCCATACCATTTTGCCTGGCACCTACTGGAAGGGCCTGGAAATACTATACTTCCCAAAGCTTGGAAATCCTGGAACCCACTAACAGATTTGCAGAGTTGGTATCTACCAGGCTATGGGGTTGGATGCAAGCTGCTGCCAAGAAAAATCTGTCCCAGGCCAGCAGAAATCTTACTCTGGGAAGGGCAGAAAATGTAGTATCTCAACAGTATCAATAAATCTGACTCTGATGCAAAAGAGATACATATGTGCAGTTAAACACATACACACAAATATATACATTATGTACCCAATCATACATATATACACACACAGACATACACACAAAACCACACACACCACATATGCCATGCATGACATAAATCTACACATAAACCAACACATACCATATACCACACACACGCACATATTACATAGGAGAACAAAATAAAGAAATCAAAAAGAGCTTGATTTCATACATTGCTGGTGGGAATGTAAAATGTTATAGTGACTTTAGAAAACAGTCTGGCAATTTCTCGAAAAACTAAATAGCTACCACAAAACACAGTAATTCCACTCAAATTATATACCCTAGAGAAATGAAAAGATCTGTCTACACAAAAGGTTGTACACAAATAATCATAGGAGTATTATTCATAATATGTGGAAATAACCTACATGTTCGTCAACCAATAAATGACTAAATAAAATACAATATATCTATATACTAGAATGTTATTCAGCCATAAAAAAGTACTGATACATGCTACAATATGGATGAATCTTACATTACATTAAATTACATTAAGTGATGAAAGCCAATCACAAAAAAAACACTTATTGTATAATTATATTTACATGAAATTTTCAGAACACAGAGATGAAAAGTACCACCTAGGTCTGCAGAGTTGGTGAAAGAAGAGTGGCAGCTAATGGGTACAAGTTTATATTTGGGAGAGTGATGAAATGTTCTAAAATTGATCACAATGATGGTTACACAACTCAAAATATACTAAAAGCCACTGAATTGTACACTAAATAAATAAACTATATGATATATGAATTATATCTTAATAAAGCTGTTATTAAAATAAAATGACCAGATCCAGATCTAGCTGGTACAAGATTAGAAATCCTAATTTGAGGACTTGCCCAACATTGATAATCTGGCAACCTTGGACTTAAGAAGAATATGATCTACAAAAAAGGCCTACAGGAAGTCAGAGGAACTACTGTAGTAACTTTTGTTTTGTTAATTATAAATAAATTTTAAGTAATAAAAGCAATTATATTCATGTTTAAACATTTGGAAAATAACAAATGGAAACTACAAAAAGAAAGACAATATCCAAAATACCCAGATAAACCACTATGCATATTTTAGTACACATATATCCACATATAAAATATTCTTTTGCAACATGATTTTCAATGACTTCTTCCTATGATATGCCAAATATATTTAACCAATCTCTACTGATGAGTATTTAGATAATTTATAAATTCTCCTAATATAATGAACACTGCCATGAACTTCCTTAAAAACAAATATTTGGACATATCTCTATTTCTTTTGTAATAATAAATATGAAACCCCAAATTCAGTAGAGCAGCAGCTAAGTGTCAGCTAATATTTTAATTTTATTAATTACAGTCTTTGGAAATCCATGGTCTCTTTTCCTCATCCAATCACTTAATTATACTAAAAGGTAAACACATGGTCCCAAATAAATCCAATCTGAACTAATTGTGATTTTTGTCAGTTAACATTAACTGAAAAGAAATTCAAGGTGTTGATTCAAAACCAAAAAAGGTTAGTAGAGGCCTGAAGAAATAAGCTAGGCCATGAATATGAATAACAACTGAGATTCAGAGGGCCAAGGAAATTATCCCAGATCACATATGTACTAATTGGCAGATTTAGACTCAAATTGAGGCTATATGATTCCAAAGTCATATAGACCTCACTAGACCTCACTGCTTCACATGCCAGACACTGCCCTCAAAGAACCTAATTTTTGGTGGGAGGCAAGATATGTACAAATGAATGTAATTTAGAGAAAGGAAAATTAGTGCCACAAAAATGATGCAAACACAAATATTTTCTTAGTAAAATCAGAGAAGTCTTAATGTATGTGATATATACTATTAAGGATGAATTCATTCAATCATTTAATAAATATTTGAGTAACTATTTGTGGGAGTACAGCTGACTCTGCCAGCTACCTAGCAAAAATCCATGCTCTCTTCTTATTCCTGCACACATAGCTAGACATTTTAAAGTTAGATGAAGCCATTACACTATGATTTGGTCAGTGGAATTTGACTGAAAGTAATATGAGCCACTTCCAGGACTGCTAATTGGAAGCTACCACATGGGATCTTCTACCTCTTTCCCATCCAGCTGGCTGGAATGGAAATGATGCCCAGCTAACCCTAGAAGCTAAGCATTGAAGATAATAGTCAGCCTGGGTCCCTGAATGACTATATGGCTAAGAGATGCTCTGCCCATTTGTTCATGATGAAAAAAAACTTGTATTTGCTCAATCCATTAGACATTTTATGGTCATTCTAATACAAAAGTTGGTCTACCCTAATATATATAGACACTGTGACATGATAAATAAACTTGTCATGACCTCAAGCAACTTACAATTTTATGGGGAAGGAGGTTAAATCCATATGAATATATGACAAAGTATCTGATAGGAGAAACCTCTGGGGGTACAGGAGTGCTTGATTTCATCTTAATTTCATCATAAAGGAGTGATGAAGTTTCCCCCTGAAGAAATGTCATGTAAGTTGAGGCCTGATACATATGTGGGAATTATCTAGGAAAAGTAGGAGAAGGAAGGGGAAAAAGGAAGAATACTCTGGGCAGAGAAAGAACATGGGCAAAGTGTGAAGTATAAACAAACAAAAAACAAAACATTGGTGCAGAGGATTTCCATAAGTAGAGAAAGGGGGTGAGACATTCTTAGTGGAAGGAACAAATGCAGTGTATAAGAGGGTGAGCCATATTCCTCTGGAGTACAAAAAAGAGTAAGGTGGCTGATACATGGTAGGAGCTCAGAAGATGACATGGTTTAGTCATTCTTAAATACACTCACTTGTGCCAGAAGACTGGGGACACGGGGGACAGGGATGAGCAGCAGAGGGACCACATTGAATAGAACTAAGGTTTTGTGCTGGTTTATATGAAAAGGAAAGTCAGGAGATACAGTAGATTTAAGACTTCCTCACCCAGACAGAAGGTGACCATTGGAAGAACAAGGCAGTCCCAGATCCAGGGAAGGGCCAGCACCAGGGAGCATTGTCAGAGCATCTGGTCAATCAGAAAGACCAGGAAGTTTTTAAAAAGGCTCTTTTAATTAAATAGTACTTATTACTGAGTACCTACTTTGTGCTAAATACAGTCTAGGTGCTGGAGATACAGAAATGAGTAAAAAAAAAAAAAACTAACCATAAAACTTCTAATCCAATGGATCCAGAAACAGAAAGCTGAGTTTTCAGTCCTCATCAAGAGTAGAGGTTCCATCTTAAATTTAGTATTATTTAAAGCATCGTATCTTAGAGACTGCTTTCACATCCTAAGGTTAATATTTATAATTATAATAACCATTGAGCAGATAGCAGTATTTTCTCTATTTTATTGATAGGAAAGTAAAGCTCAATGATATGAATTAATATAGTCAGTAATAATTAGCATTATTTCTGGACACTATGCATCACATTCTTCCTAAATATGATTCACCTACTTTCTATCAAATCTTCAAAACCATTCTGAAGAGTATGGTATTATTATACACATTTTGCATGAAAATAGAAGGACTTAAGTCAGTGTCAGCTGAAAATTGAAGCTAAACTGTACTGGAAATAGTCCATTCGCCCCTCTGTAAGCACTTTCCACCATCTCTACCCTTTTCTCTGCCCAAGGTGGCTGATTTCTATGGATTACATCAACTGTATCTGTGCATCTGACTTCTGTTTAGGTCTTCCAATGGGGAATTCTAGCAAGAGATCTAAGGCAGTAAGAAGGGGGAGGTTAGAGTATTCATGTCCTGATATCCCATCCTGAGAACTCATCTAAGGCTGGCTGTGTCTCTTAGTAGAAGGTCACCACAACTTTCAAAGCAACCCAACTCCACACTTTTCCTAGGTTCCAGAAACCTCTTGTTTCCCTAAGGGTGGTAACAGTTCTGATATTACTAGTCCCAGGTTCTTGCACACCATTTCTGGTTCTACCCACCATCTGTCCCTAATACAATGGCTCTTTATAAATAAACCTTCCTCAGATTATCCTAATTTGGGTGTGCCAACAGTTTCCTTTTCAGACCCTGAATGAGACACAGTCCTGTGAATATAAGAATCTACATGTTCCTGTTCATTTCTTCAGCCTCTCACACATTCAAGAGGTGCTGATGTCAATTTGAAATTTAAGCACTACCCCCCCATATATAGCAGATGTCAGTCCCAGATGCTTGTGGCATGTCTCAGTACCCTCTGGCAACTCTCTGTAGGAGGTCCAGTTCCCTGAGACCTGGGTCATGAATCCTGGCAAAGAGATCCTCTATGACCAGAGAGTTGAGAGCTTTATAGTTTTATTCACAGAGATTTCCTCCATGTGTTCTTTCATAGTTCAAGTTTATAATAAGTTTTATAAGAAATTTATCTGAATTTCTTGCCTAAGGCCATATAAAGACCTTATCTGTAGCATTTTCCGAATTCCATGAAACAAATACATGGTGATTTCAAGCTAGCAATGATTTAAAAATCAACTTACAAAATTGCTGAAAAGTTAATAATTAGCTATTGCAAGCTAATATGTTCAGCTAGCAATCCACCTCCACAGGTGACTGATATGGTTACATGTCTGTCTCATCTAAGAATTTGACGTTTGGACACAACCCATATTTCCAAATACATCTCATTCTCCCACTCCAAGGGTCTCTGCTGATCTCAATAATACTCTGGAAGATCAGAAGGATACTCTGTTATGCTATATCCATTTTATTATTAAACATGAGGTAAAATGATGGGACCTACTTTAAATCATATTACATGTAATTTTTAATATCACTTGACAAATTATTATTTTATTTTTAATAAATAATACTTTGTTTTTTCACAAATATAAAACTATGGAATTTCTGAAAATATTCTTAAAACTTTAAAGAAACAAAAATCTACCATAATCCTACCATCCAAAGACATCTTTTAACAGTATTATAGGTGTTCATATTTAATATATGTGTAGGTTTCATACTATTACAACAATTATAGAAAGTATTCTACCCCATTTTTTTTACTTCATACAAGATCAACATTTTCCTGAGTTATTACAAGTGCCTGGAAACTATATTTTTTAATTATTTTAGAGAGAAAGAACAGGAGCATAAGTGAGGGGAGGGGTACAGGGGGAGGGAGAGGGGGGAATCCCAAGCAGACTCCACACTGAGTGCAAAGCCAAATGTGGGAATCGATCTCACGACCATGAGATCATGACTTGAGCTGAAACCAAGAGTCCGATGGTCAACCAACTGAGCCACCCAGGCGCCCCTGAAAACTATTTTTAATGTCTGCATAATATTGCATCAAGTTCACTCACTATAATTTACAAATATTGGTTTTGCACATTTAGGTTGACTTGGGTTGCTGTTGTTATCAACCACCCTAATGAACACCTTTGTAAAAAGATTTTTCTATAATATGAAACTTTCCTGATTATTTAAATCTTAAAACAGTATTGACAGGGCTAGAACTCAGATTTTTAGATTCCTCTTCTACTTCCAACTCTTAAAATACTAAACTACATGGACACTTTAATATAATGCCATTTTAAGTTTCCATGTAAATGTTCAGGATTTCTTAGTGATTCCTAACCCATGGTCAAAAGGGAGCACTTTGAAATTTAATGCAAACATAGCTCTCAGTACTATTATTTTGTAAGAAAACATTCAAGGGTATTTGGTAATAACATTAAAATTAATGATAAAAAAACTAAAGAAAAGATGGTGGAGGAGTAGGAGACCCTATTCCAACCAGTTTCTGGAATTGAGCTGGATATCTACCAGACCACTCTGAACACCAATGAAATAAGCCTGAGATATAAGAAGATATATCTGGATCTCTACAAACAATATCAGACGCAGTTGGTTTCGAGGTATGAAGCCGGGAGCCATGATTCTGCGGGCACATATCATAAGACAAAGAGAAGGGGGAGGGAGCCATGGGGATCCTATACCGCTGGTGAGTGAAAGCCTCCCATGCTAGGGAAGGGCACAGACTCGCAGACCGGTAGGGTGGGGAAAGGACTTTAGGGAAGTCCCCCAGACTGAAACCTGGAGCAGTGGGGCTGCGCGGGCAAACTGGGGGAGGCTGGTGGTTTTAGAAGCACAAAGGGCAGAGACATTCCCTGGACCCTGACCTAAAGGCAAGGACTGGGAGCCCCGCTGAGGGGCGCACAACACAGGAAACTGCAGTTTATAGCAGCACAGACAGAAATGGAGATAGTGTGGCCTGGAGAGCTCACTGAAGAACAGACTGCGATTTTTCTGATCTGAGGCAGAGGGCTGAAAACAATCTCTTCTGCTCTGACTCTCAGAAGAAACATGGAAAGCCGCCAAAGAAAGCCACAAGAGAACAAAAGCCCCCCAAAACCGGTTTTCACTGAGCCCATCCCCCCCACACAGGGGGCGGGACAACTCTGCCCAAAAAGGGTTGCCTGAGTAGTAGTGCGGCAGGCCCCTCCCCAGAAGACAGGTTGGGAGAACAAGAGGCCAACAACCCTAAGGTCCCTATAAAACAGGTGCATCTTCCTGGGTTGTGGTCAATAATCTGGACTCTGTACATGCCCTCAACCACCCCTAAACAGAATGACTAGGAGGAGGAACCCCAAAATAGGAAAGACTCAGAGATGGTGACTTCTGCCACAGATTTACAAATGGATACAGATAAAACCAAGATGTCAGAAATGGAATTCAGGGTAGCAGTTGTGAAGATGATAGCTAGAATGGAGAAATTGATTAATGGCAACATAGAGTCTCTAAGGGCAGAAATGAAAGCTGAACTGGCAGAACTTAAAAATGCTATCAATGAGATCCAATCTAATCTAGATAATCTAACAGCTAGGGTAAGTGAGGCAGAAGAAGGAATTAGTGATCTAGAAGACCAACTGATAGAAAAGAAGGATAAAGAGGAGGCCAGGGAGAAACAACTCAAAATCCATGAAAATAGAATCAGAGAAATAAGTGACACCATGAAACATTCCAATGTCAGAATTACTGGGATCCCTGAGGGGATGGAGAGAGAGAAAGGACTAGAAGATATATTTGAGCAAATCATAGCTGAGAAAGTCCCTAATCTGGGGTATGAAACAAACATCTGTGTCCTAGAGGAAGAGAAAATCCCTCCCAAGATCAAGGAAAACAGGCAAACACCCCGGCATGGAAGAGTAAAACTCACAAATCTTAGAACCAAGGAAACCATCTTAAGAGCAGTTAGGAGGAAGAGATTTCTTACGTTCAGAGGGAGGAACATCAGAATAACGTCAGATCTATCCACAGAGACCTGGCAAGCCAGAAAGGGCTGGCAAGACATATTCAGGGTACTAAATGAGAAGAACATGCAGCCAAGAATACTTTATCTGGCAAGGCTGTCACTTAGAATGGATGGAGAGATGAAGAGCTTCCAAGAATGGCAGAAACTGAAAGAATATGTGACCACCAAGCCGGCCCTACAAGAAAGATTAGGGGGGTTCTATAAAAGGAGAAAGATCCCAAGAGTGATAAGGAACAGAAATTTACAATCTACAGAAACAAGGACTTCACAGGCAACATGATGACAATAAATTCATATCTTTCAATAATCACTCTCAACGTGAATGGCCTAAATGCTCCCATAAAACAACACAGGATTGCAGATTGGATAAAAACACAGGACCCATCCATACATTGTCTACAAGAGACTCATTCTGAACCTAAAGATACATCCAGACTGAAAGTGAAGGGATGGAGATCCATCTTCCATGCCAGCGGACCTCAAAAGAAAGCTGGGGTAGCAATTCTTATATCAGACAAATTAGATTTTAAGCTAAAGACTGTAGTTAGAAACACAGAAGGACACTATATCACTCTTAAAGGGTCAATCCAACAAGAAGATCTAACAATTGTAAATACCTAGGCTCCCAACATGGGAGCAGCCAACTACATAAGCCAACTGTTAACCAAAATAAAGAGTCATGTTGATAATAATATGTTAATTGTAGGAGACCTCAATACTCTACTCTCAGCAATAGACAGATCATCTAAGCAGAAAATCAACAAGGAAACAAGAGCTTTGAATGACACACTGAACCAGATGAACCTCATACATATAGAGAGAACATTCCACCCTAAAACATCAGAATACTCATTCTTCTCAAGCGCACACTGAACTTTCTCCAGAATAGACCACATACTGGGTCACAAATCAGGTCTCAACTGATACCAAAAGATTGAGATTATTCCCTGCATTTCTCAGACCATAATGCTTTAAAACTGGAACTCAATCACAAGAAAAAATTTGGCAGAAATTCAAACACTTGGAAGCTAAAGACCACTCTGCTCAAGAATGTTTGGGTCAACCAGGAAATCAAAGAAGAACTCAAACAATTCATGGAAACCAATGAGAACAAAAACACATCAGTCCAAAACCTATGGAATACTGCAAAGGTGGTCTGAAGGGGGAAATACATAGCCATCCAAGCCTCACTCAAAAAAATAGAAAAATCCCGAATTCACCAACTAACTTTACACCTCAAAGAACTGGAGCAAAAACAACAAATGATGCCTAAGCCATGCATTAGAGGAGAAATAATTAAAATTAGAGCAGAGATCAATGAATTAGAAACCAGAAACACAGTAGATCAGATCAATGAAACTAGAAGCTGGTTCTTTGAAAGAATTAATAAGATCGATAAACCACTGGCCAGACTTATTCAAAAGAAAAGAGAAAGGACCCAGATTAATAAAATTATGAATGAAAGGGGAGAGATCATGACTAACACCAAGGAAATAGAAACAATTATTAGAAATTATTATCAACATATGCCAATAAATGAAGCAACCTGGGAGAAATGGAGGCCTTCCTAGAAA